>NC_140070.1:55766426-56127993 GCF_964194135.1 Talpa europaea
CATATGCAAAAAATAAAGTAAGATCCATATTTAACTCCATACACACAAAACAATTTAAAAAACTTGGACGTAAGAACCAAAGCCATATATTACTGAAAGCAAATATAAGAAGTACACTACAGAATCTTTACCAGAAATTTTTATTGGGGAACTCAAACCTAACAGCAAGAGAAACTAAAGAAAAATAAGCAAGAGGTACTTTTTCAAACTACAATCTCCAGAATGGGAAAACATTTTTTTTTTAATATGTCTGTCAAGGGATTAATCTTTAAAAATTTAAAAAGTATTTACATAATGTAACAACAAAGAAACATATGACCCAATAAAAAATTGGGCAAAGGAACTCAATAGACATTTCTCTAAAAAGATATTTAAATATTCTACAATCATAGGATAAAATGTTCAACTTTACTTATTTTAAGAGAAATGCAAATTAAAACCAGACTGAGATCTATTAAACATAGTGCTGAAAGTCCTAGCTAGAAAAATTGTGTAAGACAAAGATTTAAAAAGAAACCGAATTTGGGAAGAAGTAAAGTTGTCATTATTTATGTATGATATGTGCATATACATAGATAACCTGAACAACTCCATGGGAAAACAAATTTAAATAATACACCACTTCAGGAAAGTGTCACATCACAAAATCAATAGACTAAAATTAATTGTGTATACATATGCAAACAATGAGCTAGAGAGGAAGAAATGAAGAAAATAATTCAATTTATAATCAACTATCCCAAATTATAAGGACCTATACAAGAGATATAAGATTTTGGAAAAATAAATAATAGATAGAAATGAAAAATCATTCCCTGTTCATGGATTAGAATAATCAAAATGGTGAAAATGGCCATCTTACCCAAAGTAATTTATAGGTTCAATGCTATCCCAATAAAAATTCCAATGGGTTGGGCCTCCCTGATGGCACAGGGGTTAAAGTCTCAGCAATATCAACTATCACCAGCTACCCATGAGTGGCATGAGTTTGATCCCAGACAGGGAGCTACCCACATGGCCCAACAGACCTCTCCTGTTTCACCTGCTGCTCCCCTCAGCAGTGTATTTCAGTCAGTCTGCCTGTTCTGTTCCTCACTCTGTCTCTGGTGAATCAGCTCACTGCCCCACACCTCTGGCCTCTACTCCAATTCTTATATGCATAAATAAATAAATATTTAAAAAATAAAAAGACTCCAAATAATCAAAGCTATCTTAACACACACACACACACAAAAAAGGGGGGATGGTGATATTACACTTCCAAACTTCAAACTATATGAAAGAGCCATAATAATTAAAACACAAGTGTTGGACCTGCACCCCTATGTTTATAGCAGCACTGTTTACAATAGCTAAGCTTTGGAAACAGCCCAAATGCCCAAAAATAGATGACTGGATCAAGAAGATGTGGTACATATATACCATGGAATATTACTCAGCATTCAAAAAAGATAAACACATGCAATTTGCAGCAACATGGATGGCGCTGGAAGGGATCATGCTCAGCGAAATAAGCCAAAAAGAAAAAGAAAAATACCGGATGGTCTCACTCATAGCAGGAATCTAGAAAACTTAAATAAGGGACCAGGAAAATGAATAACTATAAGAAAGTGAAAATCAAAATCAACAAAAAACTATGAACCAGAGACACTTTTAGGGGGGCGGGGGCGGGAGGGGAGGGATTGGGGTCAGAATGGGGGGCTGCAATTGTATGGGGAATATAACAATAAAATTTATTAAAAAAATAAAAAAAAATAAAATGTATTTCATGTGAAAAAAATAAAAAAAAATAAATTGTAAAAAAAAAATAAAAAATAAAACACCAGTGTTGGAACAAAAATAGACACACAGACCAATGGAATACATTGAGAACTCAGAAACAAGGCCACACATATCAATGACTAATTTATCACAAAATAGTGAATAATATACACTAGAACAAGGAAAGTCACTTTAATAAATTGTATTAAAAAATTGGATGGACATATGCAAAAGAAAGAAACTAGACCACTCTCTCACACCATATAGAAGATCAAGTCAAAAGGGATAAAAACTTGATGTAAAACCTGAAACATAAAATATAAATAATAAACTTTAGACCAAATACTCCATGAGATAATCTTCAGAAATATCTTTCATATTAGTCCAACAACAAGGAAATCATAAAAGAATATAAGTAATTAAAACTGCATCAAGTTATGAAACTTTTACACAGTGAGAAAGTAACTAAAACAAAAACAAACATATTGAATGGGAAAAAAATGTTTACCATGCATCTGACAAAGAACTGATATCAAATTTATACTGAACTTGTATACCTCAATAAAAAAGAAAACAAACTACAAAAAATAAAACAAATAAATTCCCCATTACATGAGCAACATGTTACTGAAAGACCAATGGATTAATGAGGAAATCAAAGACTATATATAAAAAAAAATACCTTGAGACTATTGATAATGAGGAAACAACCTCCCAGAACACATGGGACACAGCAAAAACAGTATTAAAAGGAAACTATATAGCAATACAGGCCCACATTATTTGAACTAAAGCCTACCCTCCAAAAACTCTTTCAAAAGATTGAAATGAAAATCTACTAAATATATTTTACCAACCTAATATCATACTAAAACCTAAACTAAACATAGAAAACACACAAAATCTACAAACCAATCTCCCTACTGAAAATGGATGCTAAAAGCTTCAATAAAATCTTAACAAACCAAACCCAACAATGCATCAGGGATCATACATCATTACCATGTGGGATTTATTCCTGGGACACATGGATGGTCAACATGCAAAAATCAATCATTCTGGGCCTCCCCAGTGGTGCAGCGGTTGAGCGCTGGGTTGTGAAGCTGCCTGCAGCCTCTGCAGCGCCGGTTCGATCCCCGGCAGCTCCCTGGCCACTGGAGGAGGGTTCCACATGGCACGCAGACCTCTCCTGCCGCCTGCTGCTCCCCTCAGCAGTGTACTTTGGTCCTTCTGCCTGCTCTGCTCCCCACTTAGGCTCTGGTGAATTTTCTCACCCTCCCGCGCTTCTGACTGTATCCAGTGCTTGTATAAATAAATAACTAAATCTTAAAAAAAAAAAAAAAATTCACTCTAGCTTCCCTGCTCTTTAAAAAAAAAAAAAGAATCAATCATTCTAACTTGCCACATCAACAAAAAGAAAAGAAAAAACATCATGTAATCAATCAAAATATATTAAGAAAGCCTTTGATAAAATTTAATATCCATTTATGGTGAAGGCTCTTAAAAAATTTGGGACAAACCCATGACTAACATCATTTTCAATGTTGAAAATGGAAAGACTTTCCATTAATATACAGAACAAGGGCCTCCCTGGTGGCACAAGGGGTTAAGAGGTAACCTATGAAGCTGTCTGCAGCCACTGGAGCACAAGTTCAATTCCCCGCTAGGGAGCTACCCACATGGCGCAGCAGACCTCTCCTGGCTTGCCCGCTGCTCCCCTCAGCAGTGTATTTTGGTCAATCTGGCCTGTTCTGTTCCCCACTCTGTCTCTGGTGAATCCTCTCACCCCCCACACCTCTGGCCTGTATGTCAGTTCTTGTATGCATAAATAAATAAATCTTTAAAAAAAAGGTACAGAACAAAACAAGAATGTCCACTCTCACCACTGCTATTTAATCTAAATCTGGAAGTCTTAGCTAGAGCAATTAGCTAACAGAAAGACATAAAAGGAATTCAAATTGGATAAGAAATAAAGCTATCATTATTGGCCATTTACAATTTACAGATTCAACATCATTCCAATTAAAATTTCCATGGCATTTTCCAAAGAAGTGAAACAAATAATGCTGATTTTATGGAATCATAAAAATAATAAATAGCCAGATTTCTCATGTCTAAAAAGTGGAAAAATGGAGGCATTACATTCCCAGACTTCAACCTATACTACAAAGCTTTAATTATAAATATAGCATGGCTCTGGAACACAGACCATTGGAAAATAACACATATATGGTTAATTAATCTATGTAAAAGGAGCAAAGAATATACAATGAAACAAGGAGTCTCTTCAATAAATTCTGCTGTTTAAAATGGACTGCTAGAGGAAAAATAATAAAACTAGACTACTACTTCAAACTATACATAAAAATCAATCAAAATGGATAAAAGACTTGGATGTAAGACCTGAAACCATAACATATTTAGAAGAAAACATAGGGAAAACACCCTATGGCATAAACTTCAGAAGCATCTTTTAGGACTCATCTCCAGAGCAAGGAAAACAAAGGAGAATATAAACAATTGGGTCTACATCAAACTAAAAAGCTTCAGTACAGCAAAAGAGAAAGCAACCAACATAAAGAGACACCTTACTGAATGGAAAAAAAAATATTTGCACACTATACATCTGATAAGTGACTGAGATCAAAGATCTATAAAGAACTAACACAGTTCAATGAAAACAAAGCAAACAACCGCATCAAAAATGGGCAGAAACTTCTCCAAAAAGGAATGCCAATGGCCAATAGGCATATGAAAAAAATGTTCAACACTACTTATTATCAGGGAAATGCAAATCAAAATCATTATGAGGGCCTCCCTGGTGGTGTGGGGGATTAAGTCTCACCACTATGAAGCTATCCACAGCCACTACAGCAGGAGTTCAATCCCTGGCAAGGGAGATGACACACAAGGGGCAGCAGACCTCTCCTGTCTTGCCCGCTGCTCCCCTCAGCAGTATACTTCAGTCAATTCACCTGTTCTGCTCCCCTCTCTGTCCTGGTGAATCCTCTCACCCCCGTGCACCTCTCGCCTACACCCCAGCCCTTGTTTGCATAAATAAATAAAATAAAGCAATATAATAAAATGGATTTCAATAGGGAAATCAAAAAGAATTAAATTTTAAAGTGCTTAGATTTGCTTCTAAAATAGAATTTCATTTTTACACTTGAGTATAAGAATGTCTTACAAATCAAACAACATGAAGGCTGCACAAACTAAAATCTATTGAAAACTGCTTGGTATCCTTTCCTGTTGCAGTCATTCGCTCATCCCAAGCCATCCTATATTCAGCTCAGTTACAGAAGATGATGCTGCTCAAACTTGGCCTGAAGCAGAAATGTTGATGAAGTTTTAATGGCTCAGATAACTTTATTTTGAGGGTGAAAATAAGAGAAAGAATTGCCAGAAATTAAAAAGAAATAAATGCAAAATTGTATTTGGTTACTTTAAATTATGGTTTTTAAAAATAATTTATTTGAAAACTTTGAGTCACATTTAGATAGACTACAGGAAACATGATTCCCCATTCTTCTGCTCTTTTTTCCTTCTTTAAATTTTTTTTCAGGCCATTGGAATGTATAAAGTTAAGCCATATGAACATTAATATATACACTAATATTAAATTTTATTATAGGACATTGTGCCATATCCTTATTTTTACTAGAATGTAGGCTCTAGAGGCAGGTATTTTTTTAATTCAATATTGTATATTTAAACACTAAAACAATTATGGCATACAATAGATAATAAATGTCTCTGGAATTAATTAATGGACATTTTCCATGCTTTTGTAAGTAAATGTAGTGTTATAAAAAAGTAAATGCAGACTCATTTTGCTCAGTAATTAAATCTAGTGACAATCATAGCTGTTTTAGATTCAGCTAGTTTAGTCACTGTTTTTCAAATGTTTTGCATTAGCAAAACTTTTAATGAGCTTGGCCTCAAGGAGTTTTCTCCAATCCATATGTTTCTGATTCCCATAGAGTTAGCTTTTACCAAAAATATTTTAATTGTTTATTTGGAGTTCCAAAAAGCTTTTAGAAAGGTTTCATTAGGAACTCTATCTCTGACTTTTAAAACAAAAAGTCTTTTCTTAACACTTAGGTTTTATCTTCAAAAATCTATAGACATAACTATCCTGAGGGTTTTTTTTTTTTTTATTTTATTCACGTGCCCGTATTTCTCATGTGATTGGAGCAAAAATACCCTATATTGATTAAATGAGCAAACTCTACAATTTCTATCTTCTGCATTTTTAATGATGCTATTGAAACAATTTATAATGGCTCATTGTCTAACAATCTAGTCACAGCATTAATCTTAATAAAGACAAACCTATTAATCTTACAAATAACATTTCCCTTGAATTACTATATGGAGTCTTAAGTTCACTTAAAAGTGAACTTTGAATTTATGCCTGTGAGAACTGAGGAGAAACAGAAGGGAGAAAGAAAACCAGATAATAATATATACAAGTATCCTGATCATGTCACTATGTCACTCACCAATACATAATTTTTGTGAGAATGTTTAAAATCAGAGAATATCTTTCTGATTCTTATTTTATAAAAAAATTAAGATACTTAAGCTAAGAAAGGATAAAACTAATTATATGGATACATATACCTTATGCTACATAATTTAATGACCAAATTTTTATTTATACTCTTTTTAAAGTTTCATTATTTCCCTGCTGTGTGGTGGGGAGTTGTATATACCTTAATTTTCAGTGAGTTCAAAAACTTCTGGGCTTCCTTGGTGGCACAGGCATTTGAGCGCAGTGCTGTGAAGCTGTCCTGGGTCTTGTGGCCTTGTGGTTTCAATTCTGGCCGGCCAGCGAGATGCCCACATGGCGAGGCAGATCACTCCTGTCTCGCCTGCTCTTCTCACCAGTGTATTTCGTCAGTCTGCCTGTGTTTCTCGCTCTGTCTCTGGTGGATCCTCTTACCCTCTCGTGCCTCTGGCCTGTGCCCCGGTTCTTATATAAATAAATAAATCTTAAAAAAACAGACAGACAAGCAAAAAAAAAAAAAGTAAATGTGCTGTGAGCATCTCATGGATTAGGAACTTTTAATCAATACCTTTAGCTTAATGCTAAACAAAGAAATGAGCTTCTGTATTTCACTTTATTCCATGGCTCAAGTACTTTATAAAATACTCTTCTCTATGATTTTTGATAATTTCAAATAATTTTTTATCATTCTTATATTGCTTTAGTTGTATAAAATAAACTTCTGTATACAACATGTCTGATTCTCATATTTTCATATCCTAATGCAACACTATATATACAATATAGACTTGTATATTAAAAATAAAATGGCAAAAAGCAGTCATAACAATGTAAAGAACTTCCATTTTAAAGTTTTCTTTTGAAACTAACTATATTGTTCAAGTTTTTAATATTGGAAACACACATATCTACATAGTGTCCATAATTAAATATTAATAGTATATTTTAATAAATATATCTCTAATAAATATAAACAAAACAAATTGGCATCTTAAAATTTTATGGAAGTTTTTTGATGTGCTTAATTCTGAGTCACAGTATGTGAAAATATTTTCTAAAATGTGCCAAAAATAATAAGCTCATGTGTAGGATAAATGTTAAAACTCATTTTATAAATAACACCATTTTTAAATGGATTTTCCTGAAACTGGAGAGCATGAAATAAATTTGTAATGCATAAATAAAATGGTAAAAGCTTTTACTGTCATTTGACATCTGAAAATGTTGTATCTGTAACATAGCACAATATCAAAAATGAAGGAAATAAGGACTTACTTTAATTTGTGATAAAGTATAAATTTTTAACAAATTCTAAGCTTTCCATCTTTAGTTTAAAATTAGCTTGGTAGTGGGCCTCCCTGGTGGCATAAGTTGTTAAGATGCAACTTATGAAGCTATCTGCAGCCACTGCAGCATGAGTTAGATCCCCTGCCAGGGAGCTGCTCATTTAGCACAGCAGACCTCTCCTGACATGCCCACTGCTCCCCTCAGCAGTGTATTTCTGCCCATCTGCCTCTTCTGTTCCCCACTCTGCCTCTGGTGAATTCCCTCAACCCCTACACCTCTGACCTTTACCACAGTTCTTTTATGCATAAATAAATAAATCTTAAAAAAATAAAAATAAAAATAAATAGCTTGCAAAAATAGGTTATTTTGTGTTTTTCTTTGTTAGGAAAAAAATGAAAACACCATGCAATTTATTTTGCTTACTACCCTGATTTAAGCTATAATGCAAGTTACAAATTATAACTCAAAGCATTGAAAAAAACTGGTTTGGAAGCATGGAAGTTTGGATTTTACTTGCTTTTAAACACAGATTAATAAATTTATTTTTGTTGTTGTTTAAGAATCTTATCAATGACAGTGATGATTTAAATATAGTTTAATTACTCCCTCTGACGTAGAAATATTGGACAGAAAATTCATCAGTATTTACTATCTAAATTAGGTCAGATTCAGGGGATGTAGAATCCCTGAATTTCTCTTTGGTCATTATAATTTGATTTTATGCTATTTAGAAGCAGATTGAGTAAATATGTTGAGAATAAGAAAACTACATTGAGTAATTTTTTTATCTTATTTCTCTGTGCTACACATGCCATGTTAAAATCTGGAGTACAGGGGGTATTACAAAACTACAAATTTATAGTACTCTCTCATTGAAAGAGTTCTTTGGGATAATTTAATCCACTCATTTATGTATGAAAATAGGACATAAAAGGTAACCATCTTAACTTATATACACATTTTTTACTAGAAATTCTTAAATTCTTCATCTATCAGATATTCAAGGGTTATTTACATTAATTTAAATTTTATGAAACTACTAATCGACTTAGTTTTTAATGGAACAGCTTCATTAGAAAAATATATTAAAATATTTTAAAAGCACATTTGTGCAAACCAATGCTATTTTCACTGGCACCAAAATAATGTATTAGGAAAATAACAGACATGTTTAAAAAAACATAGAAATACTGAGGTCCTGACAGTGACAACACAGTACCACCTTACACCCATGAAAATGTCACACACACACACAGTTATTGCTATTTTGTTTGTTTTACACAGCATGTAGCTGAATAGAAAATGAAGCTTTCTGTCCTAAATTTGGCACTAAATGGAAATTAATACAATATCAGTAAAACTATTACTAAGTTTCAAAAATGCAAATGAAGCCATGTGAAACTTATTTCAATATTTAAATTCAGTTGCCTTTTAGATTTAAAAATCTATCTATCTATCTATCTATCTATCTATCTATCTATCTATCTATCTATCTGTCTGTCTTATATACACACTTTTATCGCTGGTCAGAGTATGGAGAAAATCAAATCCTCATACACTATTGTTGGGCTGTCAAATCCCTTTGGAAAAAGAATGGTTTCATCAAAATATTAAAACTAGATCTATCATATGATCCAGCAATTCCACTCCTCAATATCTGTCCAAAGAATGAAAACAACAACAACAACAATAAAAATAAACCTCAATGGTATATACACACCTCTATGTTTACTGCAGTAATATTTACAATAACCATGCTATAGAAACAATCTAAATACCCAACAACAGATTAAGAAAATGTGATGTATGTGCAGAATAGAGTACTACTGACCTATAAAAACAAAAGAAATCTTGCTATTTGTCCAATATGGATGGAACTGGAGGGAAGTATGTAAAGCGATAAAAGTCAGGAGAAAGAAAAATATCAGATCATTCCACTCATTTGTGAAATATGAAGAAACAAATCAAAGCAACTGACAAAATTAAGCCAGAACAAATGCTAGAAATATGAGTGCAGAATTGCATTTACCAGAGGATGTGAGTGGTCAATGGGAAGTAAAGGGGGGAGGGGCCCAATGACCCCGTGTGGAGTATTATGGGTGCTTAGATGCTGGGTATGGTGTGTAAACATACAGCTAAAGAATCATGAACCTACATTCCTAAATCTGATACGACATTGAAAACCACAAAAAATAAAAAGTACAAAAAAAAAAAAAAAGACTTGAAGTCATTACAAGTATCCTGGAGCTTACTTAGTGAAGACAGGGAATTACTATGAATATTACAGAAAATCAAACCTAAAAGGACCCTTGGGGTTGCTCTGGACCACTGGTTTCCACCCTTATTGTCTTATCGTGAACCAGAATCACTGGGTGATTTTTTTTTTTAATCCTAAAATCTAGGTCCCACGCCCCAGGTTTTCTGATCTTACTATTTAGGAGGTACTCTGAGCCCTGGGATTTATTTTAAGCCTTTCAATATATATCATTTTATTTTAATTTTATGACATTCTACCTTGAGTTTTATTTTGGAAAACTTTAAATCGCTTGATTAGGGCCTCCCCTGGTGGCGCAGTGGTTGAGCGCGGGACTGCGAAGAAGCTGCTCGCAGCCTCTGCATCGCCGGTTGGATCCCGGGAGGTCCAGTGAGGGTCCCACATGGCGCGACAGACCTCTCCTGCTATGCCTCCCCTCAGCAGTGTATTTCATCAGTCTGCCTGTTCCATTCCCAGCTCTCGTGAATTCTCTCACCCTCCCTTGCTTCTGACTATACCCAGTGCTTATATAAATAAATAAATCTTTAAAAAAAATAAATAAATCGCTTGATTAGTAAAACAAACTTCATGTCCTTCCTCTGGGTCATTGATGGGCATCCTTTGGCCACTTGAGTATTTCATTAGAACAACTATCCATTTGAACATGTCTATAACAATCAAAAGAATCATGACACATATCTTGAAACGCTAATGCCCTTTTCTCCTATAACAAAACCTTCATTTTTAACATGATATATATTTGTACCTGTAGCAGCAGGATGGCACAGAGCAGGGTCTCTATGATTGGAGCAAATGGTTAAAAGAGAGTCCTAGGAGCCCTCGGTGGCTTTTTCAGGCTTTTATTGAGTTTACCAGGTACATGGCAGGCAGGGGTGCCGGGGTTCCAGGAGGATGGTAGGCCTCCAAGCCCCCAGCGAATCTTTACTCTTTCTGGGCTCTCCAGCATTCTCGCGTGGCCTCTGGTTCTCTGCTGGTGCTGCTCTTGTTCTGGTGGGTTCTTTCCCTTCTCTTCCGTGGCGCCACCATTATAAGCCCCGTCACAGCCCAGGTATACCCACATACGTATGCCCACACCCCACTTCAGGTGCCCACCATCAGGTATGCATTCAGGACCGCAGGGATCCATCATCAATCCTAATGGCAAGAGGCAGAAAAGCCTGACAATTATTGACCCTCCAGCACCTTTCCAGTATTTTGCAATATGCATGTGTGTGCAGTGAAAACCTGCCTCTCCTGCTCAGGTCACATTGCCCCTCCCTGGGAGAAGCCAGTCTTACCAGTTTCTTTTGTGTCATACAGGGGATATCGGATGCTGTCGGCCTTCACTTTAGATCTAAGTCTGGCCACTTTTTTTCATACAATGTCATCTGTTATCTTCATTACTGTAGGGTAAGGCAAAAATGCATCAGGCTTTTCTGCCCTCCCATTAGGACTGATGGATCCTTGTGGTCCTGAATGCATGCCTGTTGGCGGGCATCTGGAGTAGGATGTGGGCATATGTAGATGGGATTCACCTGGGCTAAGACTGGGCTTTTAAGGGTGGCAGCGTGGGGATGCCAGTAGAAGCAGAGAAGCCAAGAGCGGAGAAGCAGAGAGAAGGCTGTAGAGCCCAGAAAGAGTGAAGACTTGCTGGGAGCTGGGAGACCTGTCAGCCTCCCGGCCCCCCAGCACCCATGCCAGCCATATACCTGGTAAATCCCAATGAAAGCCTGCAAAATCCACTGAGTGCTCCAGGACTTCTCTTTACCCTGTCTGCTTGGATCATAGAGATCCTGCTCCATGTCCTCCTGCCTCTACAGTTACCCTCCAAGAAAACCTATTTCTTTAGAAAACAGTTTGAAATGAAAAACTCCCTGCTGGTGGTTAAAAATTGATCAACTGCAAAGGAGTAATAACCTGAAAAAACAAGAACACAGCCCAATCCTCAGAGACCTGACTCTAAGGAAACAACTTTGAAGTCATTGCTCTAGCTCTTACTCCTGAAATTCTAGATTGACCCCACAGAGTATCAGCAAGGTGGACACATCACTGCAGGACACATTGCTCCCTTCTCCCTGCACAGACAGAGGCAGAGTGATGGGGGAATGTTTGTCCCTAAAGTACTTATTTTCAAGCTCTAAACTAAAAGATGCAAGAAATTATTTTCTAGTCATTTAGTTGCTTAGGGTGATGAGTATGTTGAATGAAAGGTAGCCCTGTTAGTGTCTCAAGCCATCTCTCTCTTGATTCATTCAACATCAGGAAGAGTCATGTGCCCATGATTCCAGGACAAGGAAGATTCGGCTGCCCCTTGAGTCCAGGGATTTTTGTGGAGTTGTGACAACGCTCTGAAATTAGGAATGTTGATGGTTTCACTGTATTGTGAATAGGCTATATGTCACTCAATTACTGGATTTAAAATGACTAATTTTACATTCTATACATTACTCTGCAATAATAAAGAGGGTCCCATGAGGATAGATGAAAACAAGCAATCAAAAAACCCCACTTTGTGCGGCAATTGTGTAAGAGCTGAAATGGCATGTCTACACTTTGTCCACCATACAGAACGTTAGAAGTTCTGCCAGAGTCTGTAACTTCTGGATCCCAGGGTTTAGTAGACAGTCTCATTCCACCACTTGTATCAGTGCCTAGTAACTTTTTTGAAACATGACAGCAGTGGAGAATGTACACAAACAGCTATTCATGCATAGACACATTTCACATTTGGTCTGGGATATCCACATAGAGTTATGATCATACACATACACACAGAAACACAAACATATACAAATGATATACTAACACTGAGCTGAAACAAGCAGGCACTGGCTCAGGGGTGAAGTCTCTTCTTAACTTCCTGATCTCAACTTGAAGACTATCCACTAAAGAGCAGAGGTCTGGAGTTCTTTGTCCAGGTATGCAGGGCCACCTGATCTCAACCAAGGGTGAATGTGCCATGGGTTCCTCAGCTAGAAGCTGAGGTCCCATTTCCATCTTTAATGGAAATGAGGAAGACAAGCAATTCCCCAAACCCAGGCAGCTATGCATCCAGATATCCAGTCACAGCCTAGTTATGCCTTCCCCTGTGGTGGGCTCTGTCCTGCATGCTGGGGATATAGGGCTCACCCTGACCAACAAGACCTGCCTGCTTCTTAGCCCCTAGGGGCTATAGGCACTGAGCAGTGAAGGTGGTGTGAAGAAAAAGACAATAAATTCCTAAACAACTAGCAAAGGAGACCATATTGGCCAGCAAGAGGGCAGTAAAGAAACAGAATAGAAATGGACTTGGTGAACCACTTTCACCAAGGTTGTCAGGAAAGGCTTCTTGGGAGAAGTAGCATTTGGGCAGGGACTAAATGATGAAGATCCATTCACAGGAACATCTGGGGGAGAGCATTTCAAGCACTGGGAAGAGACAGAGCATGTGTCCAGAGAAAGGAAAAGGAAGCCAGGATTGGGGCTCCACAAAGCTGTCCAAGTGACCAGGACAAGATCCAACAGGCCCTCCTTGGGGCAAAGACAAAGGGGAGGGGAAGATACTGGGAGGATTTTTGTTGGTGTTTAGGTGTATTCTTCTTGTGTTTTCATTTCTAAATGAGTCAATGAAAATGTCTGTGGTCAATAAGAAGTACTTTGACGAGTTTCTGACCACCCACAGCAGACAGAAAAATCATTTTATCATTTTAGTTTGTAGACTAGTCAAGCTTCAATGAAGGCTGGAGAAAGAGTGAAAGTTTTGAAATGAAAATATAATAGTTCTACTATTTAATTTTATGGGATCCAAGGAGAGGAAAACAAGGTAGGAATTAAATTAAATTAATAATTGGGAATTACATACCTGGCATTAAAATTAATTACTCTATCCACCCTATACTGTACAGACCATATCACCTGTATAAGTGCTGTGAACACAGTGGTTTGAGATCATTGCTTTCTAGAACCTTCTGAAGCCTTCCACATTCCGTCCCCCTCCCTTGACGGTATGCCCTGTTGCCTGGCACTGGTTTGTTTTGGAGACCCATGACTCCTCACCATTCCCAGTAGTCAGAGTGTCTCCCCAGGATGATGGCTGCTCAGGCAGACCCCCAAAGCCCTATGGAGCCCCCCCACTCAGACATCCATGGCTCCCTAGCAGGTGCTGCAGAGGCCATGCTCTGTGTGCTGTGTGGGAAGCCTTCACACCAGTCTAGGAATTCCCTGGGAGCTTCTGGTCTCTGTTGCCCTCATGTAGGTCTCAACCTGAAGGGGAGTCTGGTGGGAGGAAGATCAGAGAAGCTGGCCACAGGAGGTCCCATCACTGTGAAAGCCAGTGAAGGATCCAGGACTAGACGAGAACAAGCACACCAGCCCACAAAGGCCTGGAATCAATTGCAATGGAGTCCAGGACTCCCTCTTTGCAACTTCTTTGCTTGGTTGCACTGAATCAAATCCCAGATGCCATGTCACCTGTGGACGAATTCTTTGATGATTCTCAGGGAAGCCAGCCTCCCCTACCCCAAGTTTTCCCTTGCCAGGTGCCTTCTGGGACAGAAGCAAATCCTTGCGGAAAGTGAAGAAGACCAGCCATTCTGAGTGACTACTGCGAGAGATGGGCTGATGACATCACAGGCCCAAGAGCGACAGCTGGAGAAGACCCTCCAGACTGTCTTGCATGAGAACCTAGCTCTGCAGCAAGGCCTGAAGGTGCTGTCCCAGGAGAGGGAGGGGTGGAGACAGTGCTTGTGAGCTTTGCAGGGTTAGGGCCTGAGTGGGAGCACTGCCTTGTACAGGTACAATAGGTGCTCAGGGACAGAGGGAGCCAGCTGCTTGCTCTGGCCCACACTATCGTGAGCACACTCAGCATCTGATCTCCTGGAGGGACAGCAGGGACAGCTGGGCTCCTTGGTAGGACAGGCAGAGAAGCCTTGGGTGCTCATCTCCAGGCTCTCTGTCTCAAGAAGATCTGGATCTGGTCATCTGGGCTGCAACCTCTCTGATGAGGCCAACTGGGGAGAAGAAAGGACTCATCCTCACCCTGGCTGAGGATCATCTCCGGAAGCTGATCCAGGACCTAGAGCTTCTCAGGGTGGAGCAGGCCTCTGTGTGATCTGACACATCAAGCTCAGCAGTGACAATCCGAAGCCTCTGGTGACCCTCCAGATGTTTCCTGAAATCCATCAGTGCTTTCTCTGCCAGCTGCAGAGAACATTAGTGTCCCGGGAACCCACAGCCCAGCTACCCACATGGAGGATCCTGTACTGAAAGCAGACATGGTGCCCAGCCTCTACAGGAAGTTGTAAGGAGACCTGGAGTAAGAGTTGAGGAGGCCCAGCCTTTTCTACAGAAGCATGAGTGCATCCTATGAAGGAGAAGCTGAGGGGAAAGGGATGGTCACCCTGTGTGGTGAGAAGATGGGCCGGCAGCTGAGGAAGGAGAATGCCCACCTAAGACACATCCTGGCTAATGTCTAGGTGACCTTCAAGTCTGTGCTGAGGGTGGCTTTTGTTGCTGCTCCTCACACAGTCCTCAGTGTTCCAGAAACCACTGGGGTCCCGCAAGTCACCAGTCCCCTTGGAAAGGAGGAGAATCCTTCAGGAAGGATATCTTAAAGGTTCACTTCAAGCTTCTGAGCAGACAGACCTGAAGAGTGGCAACCTGGACAAACACCTGCGCTGGGTCTCTCTCTGAAAAGCACCTGTGGCTTATCCTTCTAGTTGGATTCCCACTGATGGTATGTGACATTTGTATGCAATGGACAGAGTAATTTAATTAAATTTAATGCCAGGTATATAATTCCCAATTATTAATTTAATTCCTAATACTAACTTGATTTTCTCTCCTTGGATCCCATACAATTAAATAGTAGAACTATTATATATTTCCATTTCAAAAAAAATTCACTCTTCAACCTTCAACCTTTCACTCTTTCTTCAACCTTCAAGTTTGGCTTGTTTACAAACTAAAATGATAATACAATTTTTCTGTGTGCTGTGGGTGGTAAGAAATTTGTCAAAGTACTTCATATTGAACCACAGACATTTTCATTGGCTTATTTAGAAGTGCCAACACAGTAAGAACACATCTAATAAGCAAAAAAAAAAAAAAAAAAACCTCCATGTGCCTTCACCTCCCTTTCTCTTTGCCCCAAGGGGTATCTGTTGGATCTGTTTCTAGTCTTCACTGGCTTTGTGGAGCCCCAATCCTGACTTCCATTTCCTTTCTCTGAACATGAGCTCTGACTCTTCCCAGTGCTTGAAATGCTCTTTCCCAGATGTTCCCATGAATGGATCTTCATCATTTAGTCCCTGCCCAAATGCTCTCTCTCCCAAGAAGCCTTCCCTGACCACCTTGGTGAAAGTGGTTCCCTTCCCCCAGTCCCTCTCTGTCCCACTTTCTTAACTGCCCTCTTGCTGGCCAATATGGTCTCCTTCGCTAGTGTTTAGGGATTGATTGTTCCCTCGCACCACCTCCACTGCACAGAGCCTGCAATGCCTACAGTTTGGGGAGCAGGCAGGCCTTGTTGGTCAGGGTGAGCCCTATATCCCCAGCATGCAGAACAGATCCCTCCACAGGGGAGGGCATTACTAGGCTGTAACTGGATGTCTGAATGTATAGCTGCCTGGGTTTGGGAAATTGCTTGTCCTCCTCACTTCCCATCTTTACCCCAGCTTGTAGCTGAGGAACCGGGGGGCACATTCACCCTTGGGTGAGATCAGGTGTCTCTGCATGCCTGGACAGTAACAAGGACCTCTGTTCTTTAGCAGATAGACTTCAGGTTGAGATGAGGAAGTTAAGAAGAGACCTTCTGAGTGGGGTCTCCCCATTGACTTGACTTTCACATTCTTCCCCCTCGCCTCTCTAGCTGGAATCATGCTTTCTCTGACTTTTCTGAGATGTAAACTCACTGACTGATTAGAGCGGAATCTTAGCATAAAACCTGGGTCTCAATAAGTCACCCCTTGAAGATCATGTATGTTCCTTCTCCCTTGAGCAGTGCTTGCTTGGTTCATATCAGTGTTAGTATATGAGTGTATATTCTTTGTGTGTATCTATGTCTCACAGCATTTATTCGTGTGCCCACACACATCACTATATACACATCATGTAACAAAGATAAGGTGTGTCCATGCATATGTAGCTCTCTCTATACATGTCTCAGAGGCCTTGACACCTCCCTATTATCACAAAGATGTAGTACAAAAAGAGATATAATATATGTCATTGTTTATCTTAATAACTTTGTATTGGTTCCATTTTTAAATTACATACTACTTTTATACATTCAGTTAAATAAAATATAGCTGAAATGTATTTATTTAAATAAAGAGAACTATTTTTGCTTGACTGTTGAATGGGCCAAGAAAGAGATAACCAGCCAGACTTCTCAGGCAAAGTTATTTTTAGGTAGAAAACCCTAGTACAATTGACTCATCAAATATAATGGACATCAGTTTTATCCCAACAAATAGATTAAACTATCAATGCTTATCCAAATCATGTGGTTTGTTTTGTTTTTGTCTTTGTTTTTCCAAAGACATATTTAGCAAATATTGTTTAAAAATGAACAGTGATGCAAAAAATTAAAAAAAATTAAAGACACATTTGTAATTATTGATCAGAAATAGAATTGTATTAATAAAATATTCAATATTTACTGAAAACTATATGTTAGATACTACTACTCATAGTTCTACATATATTGTCCCATTTAATTAAATCAACTCTGTGAAGAAGATATTGCTATTTTCTGTGTTATACACAGCATTTAGCTTGGTAGCAATTAAAGCTCTCAGTCTTAGCTTTGGAATTAAGTTGAAATTAGTACAAATGCAGGAAAACTATTACTAAGATTCAAAAATGTGCAAAAAAATATTGTGACATTTATTTCAACAGTTAAATCCTGTTGTCCTTGCAGATTTTAAAATACTTGTTTTTTTTTTTTTTCATATGAGTCTATGTTCTTTATGGTTGAGTTATGACAAGAATTATAACTTCTCACAAAGTATTTGTATAGTAAGACATGAAGCTATTACAACAAACACTACAGACTATGTAACTTATAAATAATAGAAATGTATTACTGACAGCTCAGGAGGTGGGGAAGTCCAAGATCAATGTCCTAGCATGGTTGCCTTCTGGTGACTACCCAGTTCCTGGTTCTAAGCCAACATTTCTCTGTCTTCTAGTGGTAATGGGACTAGAGGTCTCTCTAGAGTCTCATTCATAAGGCAGTATTCCCTTTCACAGAAGCTCCATACTTAGAAATTAAGCACCTTTTAAAGATGATACTGTAGCATTTGGGTGTTAGAATTTTATTTTATTATTATTTTTTTAAAGATTTATTCATTTTTATACAAGAACTGGGTACAGGCCAGATGCACGGGAGGGTGAGAGGATTCACCAGAGACAGAGCGGGGAACAGCACAGGCAGAATGACAAAACACACTGCTGAGGGGAGCAGCGGGTGAGACAGGAGAGGTCTGCTTTCCCATGTGGGATTCTCGCTGGCTGGCCAGGATTGAACCAGCACTGCAGAGGCTGTGGACAGCTTCATAGTGCAGTGCTCAACCGACTGCGCCCCCAGGGAGGCCTGGGTATTAGAATTTTAAATGAATTCTGAGAGCAGGCAAATATTGAGAATTTAGGGGAAAATATATATATATATTTTATATATATATATACACATATATATATTTACATATATATGCATGTATATATATATACATGTATATATGAATTAAATTGACATATCTATATATACACACACACACAGAGCAAGAGAGAGAAAGAGAGAGAGAGTTACTTTTTTTTAACTGTATTAATTGAATAATACCAGGAAAATATGAAATTGCTAAAAGGAGACTTAAAATTAACCAGTGTTAAAGATTGTATTTCTGTTTTTCTGAAATATTTATTTTTTATCCTTATTTAAAGTACATAGAATATTATTGTGAGGAGAGTGCCAAGGTGGGGGACAGGTCACTGTCAGTGGGTTCTCATCACCACACCCAATTGTAAGACTACTCTGGCTCAGCGTTCAGCAACAACAGGCTTTAACAAATAAAAGACTGGGGGAAAGGAGAGATTTTCTAAGGCCACAAGGCATCCTTCTAAGGTTGGTTGTCTCACCTCAGAGAGTGTCTGCAGAGTCCAGATATCCCAAACAAAGGCTCCTTGTGAAAGCTAAGGTAATGCTGCAGCTGCCCACGTCAGAAGTCTGAAGGCTAGGTTGGACAGGAATGGACTCAACAGCACCAGCAGTGGTGCTGGAGATCCAGTGGCTGTGGTCAGTTCTCTGAGGCAGTGGGTGGGCCTGACAGTGCTCCTTGCAGGCAATGTCAGGGGTAGGGCTGGAGGCAGGTGCAGCAGCTGAGTTTCTGTGCAGGTCTACAAAGGTGTGGAAGTCATCTAGAACTCTACAGAGGTATGCTGAATCCCACAGAGGTCAACTGCTAGATACTTCACTCTTTAGATGCAGTCTGCTGAATCCTTCAAAGGTGGTGTGATGAATCCTTATTGTATCTTAGAAGGGTGGCTGATCATTTATTTTTGGAAGCTGGCTGCTCTCTGTCTTCTTCGAAGGTCAGCTGCTCACTTACTACCTCAAGATGGCTCTTATGCTGCATTATATTCTCTTCAGGGTCACTCACCCTACAAGCCTGAGTGGATTGTTTTCATTCCTAAGTGTGTGATGGGACACTTTAGCATCAATCAGCTTACTTTCCCATTTTAATTCAAATAAATTACTCAAGGTTGAGTGACAGCTGGAAAGCTGAAATTTGATTAGTCCATTTAGATTGAACCTGATTGGTCCATTTAGGATCCTATATGGAGGGAAAATCCCAGCCTCTCCTGCACTCAGGTCAGGGCAAGCTCAAGGGCCTATTTGCTCCAGAGAGCTATGGCTACCGCCAGACTTACTGGGGGAAGAGGAAGGGGAACATCCTCCAGTATGGACTGAGGCCGCCACAACTCAGGCCCAATAAAGCTGCTGCCACTGGGTGTTGTGGGGTCTGGTTATAGTTCCTTTATATTCAAGCTCTAATTTTTAATTTTTGTGGTATTTAATCAATGCCACATAAATTAACAATTAGAATATCAGCACAATTTACTTAAAAAATCTCTGTCTCTGTTTCGCTGTCTCTCTGCTCTGTCTCTCTCTCTCTCTCTCTCTCACTCACACACACACACACATAGGAATAAACATGCAAAAACAAAGCACTGTGAAATGTCCATTTTTACTAAAGATTTTAAGGAATGAAAAAAAAATTTCTATAATTAAACCTAATCAAATAAATACAAATTTTCCATTTGGTATTTTACTCTCTATCACCCAACTTCAGGGATTTTTTACCTTCCCATTTTCCAAAGTCAAGCACTGACTTTTCTCCCTGTTAACATTTGCTCTAGATGCTTCCTTTTATCTGCTTAGATACCTAGTTCAGTCCCATTGCATAATGTAGATCATTATGCTTCACATTGTGCTTCCCAACACCAAAGCCTGCAGAAAAAAGATTTGTCCTTTCATATTTTAGACAATATAAAAATATTTTTCTTGAATTGATCATAACAGTGATCTATCAGCCTAAATACTAGAGAGTTAATTAATATATTTCTTATATGTTACTTATATGGACCTTTCTGATATTTTGTCATTTATTTTCTGTTCCATGTGTTCACATGCATCATTTATTCTGCACCAACCCACACATGACTATACTCTATACCGTTCCTTTTCATAACCCCTTCTCCATCCTGCCCACATCTCTCTGGTTACCAGTAAATTTTTCACTAATCTAAGATTTATTTTTTGCTATATTTTTCCAGTAGATATTGTTTGGTTATATGTATTCCACATGTAATTGAACCCATGTGATATTTGTCTTTCACTTTCTGACATATTTCACTTAGCATAATCATCTCACTATCCATCCATTTTGTCCCAAAAGACACTATTTCATCCCTTTCAGCAGCCATGCATTCCACTGAGTATTTATTCACATTTTTTGTATCCATTCATCTGCTGATGGGCACTAAATTTGGCTTCATGATTTGGCAGTTGTGGACATTGCTCTATGTACATAGGAGACCATGTACTCCTATTGATGAACCATATGGGATTTCCATTTTTATTTTTGAAAGTAATCTCCATACAGAGGTGTATGTCATGTAGTGTTTCACCTATATGTCCTTCTATAAATTTTATGGTTTCAGGTCTTATGTCTAGTTCTTCAATCCATTTTGAGTTGGGTTTTGTGCATGATGTGAGGTAGTAGTCAAGCTTCATTCTTTTGCAAGTAGCCACCCAGCACCATTTATTGAACAAACTTTCTTTGCTCCAGTGCATATTCTTTTCTCCTTTGTCAAAGATTAGTTGACCATAGATCTGTGGATTTATTTCTGGGTTTTCTATTCAGTTCCATTGGTCCATGTGTCTGTTTTGGTTCCAATACCATGCAGTTTTGATTATTATGGCCTTGTAGTACAGTTTGAAGTCTGGGAGTGTGATACCTCCATTCCCTTTTTTTTTTTTTTTTTCAGGAGAGCTTTGGATATTCAGGGGTTTTGGTGACTCCAGCTGTGTGGAGATTCCTCAACCTGCTAATGATCGAGCTTCCATATGATCCAATAATCCCACTGCTAGGTAATTACCCAAATTAAGGACACAGAAACATCAATTCAAAAGGGCGCCTGCACCCCTATGTTTATAGCAGCACTATTTACAATAGCTAAGCTATGGAAATAACCCAAATGCCCAAAAAATAGATGACTGGATCAAGAAGATGTGGTATATATACACAGTGTAATATTACTCAGCAATCAAAAAATATGAACTCATGCAATTTGCAGCAACATGAATGGAGCTGGAAGGGATCATGCTCAGTGAAATAAGCCAGAAAGAAAAAAAAGAAAAATACCAGATGGTCTCACTCATAGCAGGAATCTAGGAATCTAGAAAACCTAAATAAGGGACCAGAAAAAAAGACTAATTATAATAAAGTAAAAATTAAAATCAACAAACAACTATAAAACAGAGACACCCTATGGGAGGAGAGGAGGGAGTAGGATCAAAACAAGGGGGTGGGAATTGTATGGGAAGCATAACCAAGATGAAAGTGCATACATTGTGCAAAAATGAAAAAAATGATGTAAAAATTATATAAAGTAAAAGAAAAAAAGAAATCTCCATACAATTTTCCACAGAGGTACAACAACTTGCATTCCCATCAACAGTGGATAAGAATTCCTTCATTCGGCGCTCAGACCTCTCCTGCCACCCACTGCTCCCCTCAGCAGTGTACTTCAGTCTTTCTGTCTGCTCTGCTCCCCACTCTGGTTCTGGTGAATTTGCTCACCCTCCTGCACTTCTGACTGTACCCAGTGCTTATATAATTAAATAAATAAATAAATAAATCTTTAAAAAAATATTAAAAATAAATAAATAAATAAAGAGTCCCTTCATATCCTTTCCAATATGTTGTTTTAATTATTTTTCATATGGGTCAATATCACAGGGATGAGGTGTTATCTAATTGTGGTTTTAATTTGCATTTTCCTTGTAATAAGCGATCTTGAGCAATTTTTCATGTGTCTTTATGTCATCTGCATGTCTTCTTTAGGAAAATAAATATCTATTTAGGACTTTTGTCCATTTTTTTTTCACTTGTTGAATTTATACTCTAGAGCAGTAGTAATCAAAGCAGTATGGTATTAGAACTGTATCAGACATACAAATCAAATGAGTAGAATAGAAGCCCAGACATAAATCCTCATAAACATGGATGGATGGGCAGTTATCTTTGACAAAGGAGCCACTACCATGCAATGGAGAAAGGAAATGCTTTTCAACAAATGGTGTTATGAAATATTAATGACTACATTCCAAATAAAAAAGAGAAAAGAAACTAGATCTATACTTACTCCATATACAAAATTTAATTCAACATGAATAAAAAATCTGTATATAAGAACTGAAACCATAAAA
This sequence comes from Talpa europaea, assembly GCF_964194135.1. Taxonomy (NCBI): domain Eukaryota; kingdom Metazoa; phylum Chordata; class Mammalia; order Eulipotyphla; family Talpidae; genus Talpa; species Talpa europaea. Next base: position 55,789,209 of record NC_140070.1, read on the forward strand.
TATATTTTTTAAAAAGCATAGGGTATAAGCCACTAGACATCTACTGTAATAATATATGTGGGTACAAAAATTTAATAGCAAGGGAAAGAAAAGTAAAAATAAAATAGTAGAATGAAAGTAAATTAAACCAGTTTATACTTCAAAAGAAACCATTATAATACAAATGGGTAACCTACACTATGGGAGAATATATTTGCATATCAAACATAAGACAATTGTCTACTTTCCAAAATACACAAAGTACTTAAACTATTTAATAATTAGGACATATACCCCAGTCAAAAAAATCCATTCATTTTTAAGTAGTAACAGCAATTAAAAACAAGGATGAACGATAGGCATCTCATAACTTGATGATATGCCTCCATTTGTGTTATCCACTCTTAGATGCATTACTTGCTTCTCAAAGTCTTAGCTTTCAGCTTTTTAAAATTTGAAGATGGACTATGGAATGTTTTCTAGTTATCTAGTCTAAAGTTCCTTTCATCATTTCTTTCTCATACAAATACACACTTTCAACTTGGAAATTACCTGAACAAATATTTCACCATTTTCAATTTTTAAAAAGTGTAATATAAATGTTTAAGTAGTCATTAATACAAATTATAATGTGTAAAATAGCATGGACAGATAGCGAATGAGGATAAATTTGTTTTGGGGGTTCCATTATTATACTCTTATGGTGACAATAATATCTGTCTGGAAAGATTTAGAGTGTAATTTGGAAGCAAAAAAAATTAACACAATACACGGGAATGTGGTTTTGGGGGAAATACTTCACATTTTTATGAAATAAAACACTAAACATTGCTATTTCAGTGTTTCTTGCTTAAGAAGAACTATGTGCTAAAAATCGCAGGATTTTTATACTACTCTGAAATAATTGGATGTTTCCAGACTCATTGTATAACAGCAAGATTACAACTCAAATAATGTGTCTGAAAAATTTAAATGTCTTAATTGTGATAAAATAAACCACTTTTTCCCCTCTGGGTATACTCAAAGAAAGTTCTACATAAAAAGAAACAGTCTGGCCATACACTAAAGTTTATGATTTTGTCATCTTGCTTTTGAATTCCATTTAAAAAATAAAATAACAACCAAAAAATCACCTAACAATCAAATGAAATAGCTAAGAAGCACTATTTTATTTTCTTTGAAATGAATGACAACTATTTTTATAACAGAAGACTGAAAATAAAATGATGCAATAAAATTTACTGCAAACTGGTAATATTTAAAAGCTTGCAAAGAACAAAACTGTTTCAACAATGAACATAAATTATACCTTTATCAATTATGTATGGTGCATGTTATTTCTGACATTTTCCTTTGGCTAAGAGTCAACTGAAAATGCAAAGATCATTTTATTTGTACATGTTAAATTTTTCAGTCACTGGATGTTTTCTGACTAAATTATGCACCTATATCAAGAGACAAACATCAACTCATAACAATTGTTGAAGGCATTAGGAGACAATGTTAATATATTTCATGCTTCAAAGGCGATATCTGCTAAAAATTCATAGCAATCAATCAATATATTTTATGCTGTATTTCATATCTTAACTCACCGGAGTTAATTATTTTGAGTAAATTTTCTTTTTTTAGATAATGCTGCTGGATATATTGATTAACCTATTGTTCCTCTGTGACTGCCTCAGATGTAGTTAAAATATTAAAGCTATAATCTGTTTTTCATTTGTAGAAAAAAATTCAAAACCAACTCGACAATTAAACACAAGTTCTTGCTTGTGAATAGAATTACCTTCTTGCAACAGCTTTTCTAATCTACAATTCAGAATTAGAAATCTGAACAAATGAATCAAAATGGATAAAGAATTTGCTTTTCACTGCTCAGAGATTTTTCCTGAATTCTAAAACATGTTCTGGTGGTCACAGAGTAGTCCCCCAGGAAAAGGTATCTGTGTGAGGCAGCATCTCATTTCATTGGAAAAAGAAGATAGAAGGTGAGGTCATAGCTCTTCACTGTTCATGAGAACATCTTACCCTGTATTGCAAAATGATGTACAATGTAACCCAGAATCCTCAAAGAAATGAAACAAAGAGACCAAAGCTATTTAGAATTGCATCCCTATTTTGAAAGACCTCTTTCCACTCTCATCATTCTCCTACCTAAGAACCCATACTCAGTGTAATGAAATAATCTAAATAAACATAGCAGTATATTGGCCCCACAAAATGAGTAACGCCAGCCTAGATTTCTAAAAAAAGGGTTAGAAAATTAATTTAATTTCAAACCGATAGTCTTGAACCCTACAATGCCCTGTTGATGTGTTTGGTTTAGCCTACTTAGTATTATAAAATGGTTTAAATTAACAAGATTTAAAACTTGGAAGAATTTATAGTGAAAATTTATTTGAAAAAAGAAGTAACTGGAACATATTTCAGCCATAAACACACGTTAAACATCATGATAAGCTGGCTAACAGAATCCCTCCTCTTTCCTAAGTGCCTTGTGTGCCTTACTTAAAACACAATGGCTTCTATAAATGCTACCACCTTTTATCACATTTATTTGTATATATGTCTTATTCCTAATTGTTTTAAGCTTCTTTTTTTAAGATTTATCTTTTATGCATACGAGAGCTGGGGTACAGGCTGGAGGTGCAGGGGGTGAGAGGATTTACCAGAGGCAGAGTGGGGAACAGAATAATCAATGAAGAACATAAATTAGTAAAGGAGATTCCAAGAGTAACAAATTATATCATACCAAAAATATTTATAAAATTTCTTCCTGTATAATCCTGAAATTTATTTTTAAAATGGAAGAGAATGTTATTATGGTGCTATACAAAGGTTTTGAAACTCTTATCCCTTAGCACGAGTTTAAATAGAAACAAATACAGACACACACACACACACACACACACACACACGTGCATATACAAACAACTCACCCTGTTGAAGAAGTGGATAGTTCAGGGACCACACCTAAGCCTGCTCTTTGTCCCCAGTACTCTTCAAAATACACCTGAGGCTGTGTGGAAAACACTAATCCTATCAGACAGCCATTATTTGAGAAAAGGAAAATTGTATTCAGAGATGATGATGACTTTGCTTATTATGGGCATACAGAGGATTGCTGGATACTAATTTTTATGCTGAATCAGGAGGTAACTGAAAAAGTATGCCAGACTATTTTTTTTGTATTTTTTTACATCATTGTTCTTTTTTTAAGATTTATTTATTTATTTACAGAAGCACGGGGTACAATCAGAAGCGCGGGAGGGTGAGAGAATTCACCAGAGCCAGAGCGGGGAGCAGAACAGGCAGAAGGACCGAAGTACACTGCTAAGGGGAGAAGCGGTCAGCAGGAGAGGTCTGTGCGCCATTTGGGACACTTGCCCAGCGGCCAGGGATCCAACTGGCACTGCAGAGGCTGCAAACAGCTTCACAGCCCAGCGCTCAACCGCTGTGCCACAGGGGAGGCCACATCATTGTTCATTTTTAAACAATATTTGCTTTCCCTCACCCCATCAGACATACTCCCCATAGAGTTTCCTTCACCAATGCACCAGTGCACCTTCACCTCAGTCCCCTGTGCTCCTCCCTCCATCCCTCTATCCCTCTCCCGCCTCCTCCTCTGCAGGATGTCTCTGATTTATAATTGTCTGTTTTTGCTTTGCTGTGTTTTGTAATTTTTTTTAATAATTTTTAATTCACTTTTTTTTTTTCATAGAAGAGGTGTGGAGACAGGGTATGTGAGAAGATTTGCCAGAGACAGAGTGGGGAGCAGAACAGGCAGATCTGTTACCAGAACCCAGCCGAACTTCTCAGTGGTGGGAGCCAGCAGGAGCATTGGTGTTTTCGTTTTCTTTTTTTTTTTAAAGATTTATTTATTTATACAAGAACTGGGGTACGGGCCAGATGTGCAGGAGGGTAAGAGGATTCAACAGAGACAGAGTGAGGAACAGAACAGGCAGACTGATGAGAGGAGCGGTAGGTGAGACAGGAGAGGTCTGCCGCACCATGTGGGGCCTCACCGGCCAGCCGGGATCTAACCGGCGCTGCAGAGGCTGCAGGACAGCTTCACAGCACTGGGCTCAACTGTCTGCACCACCAGGGGAGGCCCAGCAGTGGTGTTTTCAACCTGCTGCTCCATCACAAGTCAGTTATGGCTGTTGCTCCTCAGAGACCTTTTATGTAACAGTGTACTTCGTGGATTCTGGAATGGACCAATCAGGTGTGAGCTATGAGTTGATTGGTGCTAAATAGTCCAATCAGACTTTTCTTACCAGGACCCAACCTTTCACCACAAATCAGTTGTGGCAGTTGCTCCTCAGAGCCCTTTTATGTAAGGTGAACTTCCTGGGTTGTGGAATGGATGAATCATGTTTGATGGGCTGATTGGTAAATGGTCCAATCAGCCACAGTATTGAAAAAATCTAATCAGACTTGTGGGTGGGGCACCCTGAAAGAGGATATAAGCCAGGGTCAGAGGTTGCTGAGGGACGATGATACCAGCACACAGAAAGACTATGCAACATCAGCCCCCCGAGAAGGAGAGATGATGCCAGCCCAGGAGATGACCACACCAGCCCCTGAAGAACACAAGATCATTTTAGCCTCCAAAGAAAGAAGAAGAGAAGAATACAGCAGCCAATCTCCAAGGAGGGAAGAGAAGCCAAAGGACTCTGTCACAGACTAGGCCTTTGTCCTGTCTCTGACATTGCCTGAAGGGAGCACCCAAGGCCCTGGGCCTGGTGTCTCAAATAGCTGTTTGTGGTTGGGATACCCTAACGACTTAGAGAGCTGTTAACACTGGGTGTCTCTGACACCGCCTCTTTTGGACCAGTAGTGGCCATCACTACTGGTTAGTGCTGTCCAGCATTGCTGGTGACCAGTGGCAACCATCACTGATGGTACCTGGGTGAGGCAGCTGCTGCTTGTGGATACGGTAAGCTCTTTGTTTCCCTTATTTGTAAAATAAACCCCATGGTTGTTATTCCTGGAGTCTAAGGTCTCTTCAATTGTAAGCACAGATGAGAACACATAGATAGTGACATGTCCTCTATTCAGGCACTGTCCTTTCTTAGGCTATAGTTCTTGGTTTTGGCTTTTAGCCTTTTGGCCTTCTGGGGCTTTTTGGTGGCTCTCTGGTCTCAGAGCCTGGACAGGTGGGTGGCTGTTCCATCCTTCCACCCAGCCTTGTGCCTTGTGACCTCTTGTGTGGCCCATTCCTCCCATGTTTCAGATCTACTGAAATACACTGCTGAGGGGAGCAGCGGATGAGACAGGAGAGGTCTGCTGTGCCATGTAGTTCAGCTTCCTTGCTGGGGATTGAATTCATGCTGCAGTGGCTGCTGATAGCTTGGTAGTGCTGAGACTTTAACCCATGTGCCACCAGGGAGGCCCACTAAAGTAGAATCTTTTAAGTAGTAAAGTCACAAGTGTGTTCCATGCTTCCTTAAAGGTCAAGTGTTAAGGATAGATGTTGGTAAGTGAGGAATTGCTTGACACTGATTGGAATCCTTCCCTGCTGATGCTAATGGTAGATGTGCAGCAGTGTTATTAAACATTCTTGGCCAATATTCCAAAACATTCAGTGAGCCTTTGAGGTTCAGACTGTCTATTCTCTGAATAGTTACATAAATTAGATTAAAAATTTTGATGTCTTCATAAAAAAATTCAAAAATCAACCTCATAGGTATATATTATTCATTTTGTGCTAGGCAATGTTCCAAGCATTTCACACTAATTTTGATCCTTGTAGCAAAATGAGGCAAACATTATAAGTATCCCATTTAAGTCACATAAAAAATCATACAATATGCCCTTGATCACTTTTCAATAAGTTAAAATAATAAAAAGGGGTTCAACTCAGATATTTGGCATCTAGTGCTACTTCTTTTATGCTCATGACTCTCCATTATTGCTGGACTATGCATGCCTAAGTATTTATTCTTAGTTGTTTTTGTTGATTATAATGAGCAAATTAGAGAATTATAGTTTTATTGGGGGAAAGAACATCTCAATCCAACAAATCTGTTGCATCTAGTGCTACTTCTTTTATGCTCATGACTCTCCCTTATTGCTGGACTATGCACGCCTAAGTATTTATTCTTAGTTGTTTTTGTTGATTATAATGAGCAAATTAGAGAATTATAGTTTTATTGGGGGAAAGAACATCTCAATCCAACAAATCTGTTGCTTAAATAAAAATTGTATCAATTTGTATTTGATTTCCCTTACCATCCAAGAAGCTAAATCTTCATAAAATAGAGGTCTAACTTATTTTCTGAACTATAAGTTAGGTATGTGTTTAATTATATAAAGTGATTCTTACTCTTCTTTCTTGTCTTCTTTCATTTCTCTCTCTCTCTTTCCTTACCTTTCTCTCTGTATGCCTGTTTTCCTCTATAAGTAAAACTATTTCAAAATTAGTTTCAAATAATAATCCATTTTGATTTATTTCTTTGTGCATGGTATAAAATAGTGGTCCAGCTAATTAATTTTTATGTACCTTTCCAGTTTTCCCAGCACTATTTATTGAAGAGGCTATTCTTTCTCCATTATATATTCTTGGTTCCTTTGTCTTAAATTATTTGGGCATATATGAATAGGTTTATTTCTGGGCTCTCTATTCTGTTTCATTGATTTCTCTGTCTGTTTTTATGTCAACAGCATTACTGGTTTGATTATTATAGGTACATAATATAGTTCATAATTAGGAGATGGTATGCCTCCAACTTTGTTCTTTATCAAAATAGATTTGACTATCCAAGGTCTTTTGTAGTTCTTACATTTTTTATGATTATTTGATCTATTTTTATGAAATCTGTAATGAAAATTTGTTAAGTATTTCATTAAATTTTTGCATTACCTTGGACAGCACAAGCTCTTGATGATATCAATTATCCTAAACAGTGAGCATGGAATAGTTTGTGTTTTCCATTTCTTTCAGCAAATTTGTTTTATTTGGGAAATGGACATCTCAGCCTAATGTTTTTCCTTCCTCCCTCCGCCCCTCCCTTCCTTCCTTCCCTTTTCCTTCTTTCTCCTTCCTTCCTTCCTTCCTTCCTTCCTTCCTTCCTTCCTTCCTTCCTTCCTTCCTTCCTTCCTTCCTTCCTTCCTTCCTTCCTTCCTTCCCTCCCTCCCTCCCTCCCTTTCTCTCTCTCTCTCTCTCTCTCTCTCTCTCTCTCTCTCTCTCTCTCTCATATTATTTCCCCATTCACTTTCATTTTAATCCTCCAACACAGTCCACTGGTTCCCCTCCATACCCTCTCTCAACCCTCAACCTCTCTCCCTCTGGGATAGCCTTTATTCTATAGTTAAATATCTATGGTTTATAATTGGTTTGGTTCTATATGATTCTTTATTTTGTTTCTCTATATTACACATATAAGTAAGTGAAGACATCCAGCATGTGTCATTCTTTTTCTGACTTGTTTCTCAGCACTATCACCTCCAAATCCATCCATATGTTCGTCATTTTTATAGCATAGTAGTTCATAGAAGTTCATTATATATACATACACTAGCCATTCCTAATCCATTCATCTGTCCTTGGAAACATAGTTTCAACAATGTTTTGTTTTTCAATTACAGATCATTAACTTCTTTGGTTGAATTTATACTAGGTATTCCATTCTTTACTACGCAGTTGCAAATAAGATTATTTTCCTAATTTCTCTTTCTGGTATTTTATTAGTAGTGTCTAGAAATGCAATAGACTTTTGCATATTCATTTTGTGTCCTGAAAATTTATTTGTTAATTAGCTTAAAGAGGATTCTGGTGGAATCTTTAGAGTTTTGTATATAATGTCATACCATCTGCAAATATTGAATTTTTCAACTTCTTTAGTGATTGGGGTGATATTTATTTCTTCTTAGTGCCTAACTTCTATGGCTAGGTTTTGATGAGATTGGTGGTGATTTTAGCATGTGTGATATAAAATATTGTTTAATCAAATGTGTTAATATTTAGAAGATTTACATAACTCAATGACACATTGATGCAGATGACTAATATTTCAAATAGCAAAATAATGTGTGCACAAGTGTTCCATTGAAAATCAAAACAAATCCAGAAAATTATATGTAATAGGCCATAAAAATTTAATGGATCTAGTTTCAGGCCCCATATTTCAACTAAACCTTATTTCATAATCTTAGAAACAAAATCGTATTTCATATTTTTATAATCTTAAAAACAAAAAATTGCCACTCGTTATGTTTGATATAGCGTAAAAGAAGGATATGCACAATTACTTGGAAAATCTATCCAAATCTTCCCTTTCTAACTACAAATATATTGTTGACTTTTATTCATATACTTCCACTAGAGCACTATGTAACTAAAGATTGAGCTCAGAAGCAGATATAAGAACCCAGCATTTTTTCTAATATAATAAGTACAATGCTACTCTTCTTATTAAAATGGAGGGGATATCATTATTTTTCATTACAGGCATTATTTATGATAACCTATAGTAATTTACTATTTTAAAACAAACTAATGAACAAATAATATTTAATCATTTTTTGGTTTCAATTGCAATTATGCTAAATACAAATAGGTATAACTGATATAAACAAATTTTGAGAATCATTTTATTATTTAATTGTACAGAGATACAATGCATCTAAAATGTTAGAAAACTGGGCCTCCCCCGTGGCGCAGCAGTTGAGCACTGGGTTGTGAAGCTGCCTGCGGCCTCTGTGGCGCCGGTTCAATCCCCGTCTGCTCCCCGGCCACTGGAGGAGGGTCCCACAGGGCGCGTAGACCTCTCTTGCCGCCCGCTGCTCCCCTCAGCAGTGTACTTCGGTCCTTCTGCCTACTCTGCTCCCCCTCTGGCTCTGGTGAATTCTCTCACCCTCCCGTGCTTCTGACTGTACCCAGTGCATGTATAAACAAACCAAACAAACAAATAAATAAATAAATAAAACATGCCTCTATTAAAAAAAATATAAAAAATAAATAAAATGTTAGAAAACTTCTTTAAATCACTTTTTATTGATGCCTTTGCTGCATTTGACTTTAAAAGTAAAATTTCTCAATTTTTAGATTTTATTCCTTTTGTATTTGAAACTAACAAATTCCATGTACATGTATAAAGGGAATAACAACAAATATAGCTCATGTCTCTAACAAGAGATGAGTCAAGATATTTGGAGGGTAAAGTGGCCTTTTTACTTTCATAAATTTTGCATCTATTTTCATCTAGATGCAAACATTCATTTTAAAACTTCCCAGTCATAGTCTTAGATGTCTTATTTTAAAACTGAATTTTGTCACTTATAGAACAGATGCGAAAATACCACTCCTAGCAATATTTTATATATCTATCTTCTCTCTGTGATGGACAAGTAAAAGTAGTGGATCAATTTGTTTCTGATAAGTAGTTCATTCTTATGGAGGTATAGAGTTTTCCAGGTTTTATTCCAATATTTGACATAGAGGGACATGTTCTAAAGTGAAACACATATATTCAAATATATGAATGATATATGTATTATATATGTGCATTATGTATTAATATATCAAATGTACATATGTACTTTGTAGCTCCTATGTATATATCTTTAGCTATACCTATATTTTTATATCCACTTGTGTGTGTGTGTGTGTGTAATTTCTTGTACTTTGAAATTATCAGGTTTACACAGCAGTTGTGGGAGATTTATATATGTCCATTCTGACCAGAGAGCTTCACCATTCATTCAGTGTAGGTAATTCATGCTTTCAGAGGGCCTGCAAACTGAGTAATAACAAAAAGACTTTGCCACTTTGATAATAAGATTTATCTGTAACACAAGAAAAGTACATTGAATTTATGTTGCAATTGTATCAGGACTTGGAGACCTTGTATTTTTTGAAACATAGTTCAAAAGAGGGAAAAAATGAACAAAAAACAATCCAGCCATAAAAAATATGACAAGCAATTTCAAAGGAATATTTTAAAGATGATGATTTCTAGTCGTTTTCAGTTTTTCATTTCAATTATTCTGAAATATTGAAAGACTTCTTTTTATAGAGTACTGATTTATAGCCTTTAAAATTATTGTGATTAAAAAACTTAAACACTTCATATTTATTCTCACATGAGAGCCCCTGACTAATCTTTATCATTTTCATATTTCAAAGAATGAACTTGAACATTTTCAAATGGTAATTAAGGTTGATGGTCTTTAAATATCCAGTTTAATATGAATGCTTATGAATTTTATGTTATCTACAGGGACTTATATATGATAGTTATGATGAAGTTCTTCCCAGATTGAATGATTCATTCAGTACTTTAAAATGTAGTAAAAACAAAAATTGATAACTTAGCTCATTTTATTTTGTAAAGTTAAAGCAATATATTATAATTTCCCAAATTTAACAAAATATGCCTTCAGATAAAATAAATTTTATCATATATGATGACTTTGCATTCAATATGTGGATTTTTGAACTATGGGAAATGTGCTAATATTTCTTACACAATTCTTAATTTATAATATTTCTCCATTATCATAGGAAGATAGCAATTGAATGCTTGCATTATACTGGTACATTTCTATATGCTTCAGATACAGTGATATAGATTAGAAACTCATTGAAGAGAATGGATTTTCACAAATAAAATCATAATTGTATAACCTCAATCTATAATGAATGTTATATAAGAAATGTCTATAAATATAATGGATAATAATTTGGTTATCTTTTTGTTTCAAGAATTTAGGGATGATCTGACAAAACAATTCTCATTTTTATTGGGAGTGGGGAAAATTTGTAATGTAACATGCAAAAAATCTTATGTGAGAAATAGCTTGACACTTTTAAAATAAGAAAAAATACCCGTGTGACTAAAGTGTAACAAAAAGGGAAGGGGGAACTATAATCATAGCTTTGGTGGGCATGACAGGATTTTGAATGTTATTTTAAGTTCACAGGAAATTATTGATGTCATAGATTTTCTTTTCTTTTTTTTTAAGATTTATTTATTTATTTGTTTGTTTGTTTATACAAGAACTGGAATACAGGCCAGAGTTTTGGAGGGTAAGAGGATTCACCAGAGACAGAGCAGAGGACAGAACAGGCAGATAGACTGAGATACACTGCTGAGGGGAGCAGCGGGTGAGTTGGGAGAGGTCTGCTGTGCCATGCGGGTAGCTCCCCCAGACAGGGACTGAACTTGTGCTGTAGTGGCTGCGGATAGCTTCATAAGTTGCATCTTAACCCCTTGCACCACCAGGGAGGCCCCGATGCCACAGATTTTCTGCTGTATATAAGAAAAAAAATGTATCATGGTGACTGCTACATGGACAATAATACAGAATGTGTCAGTGGTGAGGTTTGGCAAGCAAATTAGTAGGTGCATTTAGTAGTTCAAAGCAGAACATAGAGGTGGATGGTTTATAGTGCATTTTTTAACCAAAGTGAAAGGCATAAGTGATGACTGTTTGTATGATGAGGTAGAGATGGAAAGATCAAGGTGACAGGTGATTCCAGGTTTCTCTTCTGAGTCACTGGTTGAGAATAAGCATATTTTTCTGTGAATGACTAATAGTGTATCATGAATATATTTTGTTTGAGAATCCTGGGAAGTATTCTAGAAGAAAATCACATGGGTAATTTCATATGTGGAAAAATATTAGAAAAGAAGTCTGGAATATATATTTTAGTAAGAAGCATGTAAATGTGTGTCTATAATACATGTAGGAAATGAGATTGTATAAGGGAAAATAGACGATAGAAAACAGAAACAAATAGAAAACAACATTTAGATTCAAGGAGAAAATAGTCTAGGATTTATGTGCCACTCTTTTTCAATATGTAATTTATGAAAAGGAACTTTATAAAATGGATTAACCCAATGGTGAGCTGAACACAGTTTTCACAAGAATATTTTCCTATGGATCATTAAATCCGGAAGACAAAAATAAATTTTCAATTGAAACATAACTATAAAGCAATCTAGATCTAGAGATGAATTTATTTTTTTTAAAGATTTATTTATTTTTATACAAGAGCTGGGGTACAGGCTAGAGGCGCAGGAGAGTGAGAGGATTCACCAGAGATAGAGCGAGGAGCAGAACAGGCAGTTGACCGAAATACACTGCTGAGAAGAGCAGCGGGGGCAACAGGTGAGGTCTGCTGTGCCATGTGGGACTCTCCCTGGCTCTCTGGGAATCAAACCCACACTGCAGAGGCTGGCAACAGCTTTACAGCACCGTGCTCAACCCGCTGTGCCACCGGGGAGGCCCAAGATTAATTTCTTGATAGAAGAATTTTGCTATTGTTTCAATTAATGCAATAGTTATCATTCTATCTAATTTATTTTTCTTGCACTGATTTTAGAGAATGTGTTTTTTCTTTCAGCCAACTGTTCAAATACATTGACATATAGTTTTTTTTTTTTTTTTTTTTTTTATAGAGGCATGTTTTTATTTATTTATTTATTTATTTGCTTGCTTGTTTTTTGTTTATACATGCACTGGGTACAGTCAGAAGCGCGGGAGGGTGAGAGAATTCACCAGAGCCAGAGCGGGGAGCAGAGCAGGCAGAAGGACTGAAGGACACTGCTGAGGGGAGCAGCGGGCGGCAGGAGAGGTCTGCGCACCATGTGGGATCCTCCTCCGGGGCCGGGGAGCAGCCGGGGATCGAACCGGCGCCGCAGAGGCCGCGGGCAGCTTCGCAACCCAGCGTTCAACCGCTGCGCCACCGGGGAGGCCCCATTGACATATAGTTTTTCATACATTTTCATTATGTTGTTACAAAGATCCATTTCTTATTGCTTCCTTATTTTTCTTTATTGACAATTTCATTTATTTTTCAATTTCTTGGGTTTTTCTATGGAAAGACAGATGACATAACACTGACTACACTGACATCCATTTCTTTCTTCCTTAGCTCTATATATTTTATTTCAATTTACTATATTTTATTTCTATATATTTTATTAACTGCTGACTTTGAAGCTCAGTATTATCAGGAAAGGGGCAGAAGTAGCAGACATTGTATCTCATATCTGTATTTATTTATTTATTTTTAAAGATTTATTTATTTATACATATAAGAATTGGGGTGCAGGCCAGTGTTGTGGGGAGGTGAGAGGAATCACCAGAGACACAGAGACAGAGTGCAGAGTAGAACAGGCGGATCTACTGAAATACACTGCTGCGGGCAGGAGCCAGCAAGTCAGGAGAGGTCTGCTGCACCATGGGGGAAGCTTCCTGGCCTGGGATCAAACTCGTGTTGCAGTGGTTGTTGCAAGCTTCATAGGTTGCATCTTAACCCTATGCACCACCAGGGAGGCCTTCATTTCTGTATCTAAAGGACAAGTTTCAAATTGTTACCTCTGATTATGGTCTTGCAGAAGTTTTGGCACATACCCTTTATCATTTAAAAGGAGTGCTTATAATTTAAATCAGCAAATGACATGCATAATTTTGCATCTCTGACATAACTAGATCTCTGACAGTCTCACTGAATAAATCTCTGAGTAATCACTGAATCAGTCTTTTGGTAGGATTTGCTCATGTATTTTAAGACTAATGGCAGTTGGAATTTTATTTGGATTTTAGGTGCTAGAGTTTATTTTTCCCTTGGAAGTTTACATTATTTTATTTTTTCTGTTATGTGATTTTTATCTATTATACGTTTATGTAGGGATTAAAGACTCTCTCATTCCTCAGTGATGACCTGAATAGCAGTCACTTTAGACCTGAACAAGAGGGACTCCTATAATAGGTCTCACACTTTAGTTTATATTTTTAACATTTTTTATTGATGTAACATTGGTTTAAAGTTATTCCACATTCAGAGTTATAATTCCATATCTTTTCTCATATTACCATACTCCACACACACAGTGATTTATCCCCTTGAATCAGGATACAAAGCTGTACTTCACTGTTTACACCATCTTTTCTTTGATGACTAGTTTAGGATTCTCAAGTTATCAGATATGGCTGGATTCTTCTCTATGCACATTTTCTCTTTAATCTTTATTACCTATAGTTTTTTCTTTTTAATTTTAGTCAAGGGTGAATTATAGTAGTTTGGGTTTGTGATTTCTATATCCACATTCAGTTTCTTTGAGCTAAACCATCTGTGTTCTTTCAAGTACTTTTCACAATATTAATACACTATAGGCATTGTTTTGTTTTTCTTCTCTATCATGATTTCAGCTAGATTTTATATTTAAAAGTTCTTTAGGGGCCTCCCTGGTGGCACAGGGATTAAAGTCTCAGTGCTATCAAGCTATCCCGCTGTGGCCTGAGATCGATGCCCATCCAGGGAGCTACCCACATGATATAGCAGACTTCTCCTATCTCGCCTGGTGCTCCCCTCAGCAGTATATTTCAGTAGATCCACCTGTTCTGCTCCCCACTCTGTCTCTTGTGAATCCTCTCAACCCCCTATCCCTCAGCCCTAGTTCTTTTACGGCCTACACCCTAGTTATTGGATGGATAAATAAAAATAAGGGGCCTCCCTGGAGGCGCAAGGGGTTAAGCATCAGCACTTTGAAGCAATCCTCAGCGCTGCAGTACAAGTTCAATCCCAGCCAGGTAGATAACCCATATGGAACAGCAGACTTCTCCTGTCTTACACGCTGCTCCCCTCAGCAATGTATTTTAGTAGATCCGCCTGTTCTGCTCCCCACTCTGTCTCTGGTGAATCCTTTCACCACCACCCCCGCACCTCTGATCTATACGCCAGTTCTTGTATGCATAAGTAAATAAATCTTTAAAAAAATCAATAAAATAAAAATAAAAAGCAAATATTATAAAAATAAAATAAAAATTCTTTATACAGTTTATGGTGTTTTGAAACAGAACAGTGGGTTTTAAGATATAGGCACAATTGCTCAAACATATTTATAACAATAGATATTGCTCAAAATGTATGATCTTTTCTGCAGATACTAATTCAGTAAATCTAGAGAAATGTTTATGTACCTTCCATTAGTTAATCTTTCCAGAGTATTCTTAGGTAAAAGTACATTAGGGAAACATGATTTTAATAAGTAGAAACCTAATGCAAATTAGGAAAATAGGGTTTCAAGTTAAATCTATCACTTAAAGCAAATCATTTATGCTCTCAGTAACTTTTTCTGTAGAAGATGATAACTACTAGTCAAAGTTGTTTTGAGGAATGAAACTGATAATGTCTGTTAAACAAAGATAAACTACCTGACAGCTAATGTCTATAAATATGAGTTTCTTTTCTTTCTGAGCTGCTAAGATAAACAATCTAAGGAAACCTATAAAAACACTGCTGGTATGAGATCCCCTGACCTCAGGCATTGTAAAAGTTTCCCTTGCCATTTTTAACTACACAAAAAATTTGCCTGCATTTATGTTAACTTCTCCTGATTTTTACATAATATCTTCCTGGTGTTATACTACTTTAGGTTGGATTTCTCTCATTCTGATTTTTGGGGTGTCTATGGTGGTGCTACGGGCATAGAAAGCAACTGCAGGCCACACCCACCACACTTAGACTTTCCTAGAGGAATGCACCTCCAAAATCCAATCCGTCATTGGATAACACCAAAAAATCAAAAGGGACTGGTGAACAGGGCTTCGGTTCTAACTTAAATCCATTTTATTTTTTTGAAATTTATTTTACACCAGTATTTTATTTAAATAGAGAATCAGAGAGAAAATTGTATTTTGACTTCACTATAAATATTTTGGAAGCATGATTTTAACTCACTTCTTTCGTACATGATCTGTGCAGTGCAACACTAGTCAGTTTAACTAAAGTCTTCAATGCTTATTATAAACTCTAATAAGCATGTTTTCAAAGTCCTCATGTGTAGAATAAACTACTCACTATAACAGAATTTTCAGTAACTACACACATACACTTATACATAAACACACGAACATAACAAAACATTGGCAAATATAATTGTAAAAATCATATATAGTCTCACTATATGATTTACATCCATGCGCCCTATTTAATTTATTCCTTACACATTTAAACTAAAAAACTATATTAATCATCAGACAAGTGTACTCATATGATGAAACTCAATTATAAATTTATCAATTGAAAACTATAGTTTATAAATGAATAACTTTATATGAATAAATCACTCATAAAACAAACCTATAATCGTCTTACGGCTCACAAAAGATGTTAATGATGTTTATTTGTAACATCTCACAAATATGTTCATAGAGAAATAGCGTATTTCTGGGCCTCCCTGGTGGTGCAGGTGGTTGAGTGCCACACTTTGAAGCTGTCCGCAGCATCTGCAGCGCGGGTTCCACCCGGCCCGCCGGCGAGAATCCCACATGGTGCCACAGTCCTCTCCTGTCTCGCCCCCTGCTCCCCTCAGCAGTGTTTTCGGTCGTCTGCCTTTTCTGTTCCCCCTCTGTCTCTGGTGAATCCTTTCATCCTCCCGCGCATCTGGCTTGTACCCCGCTCTTGTATAAACATGGCCTGTACCCCATTCTTGTATAAAAATAAATAAAACTTTTAAAAAATAGCGTGTTTCTGTATTTTTAATTTAAATTAATAGCTGAGAATAAAATCAAATATTAAGAATAAGGTCTCAGGCCTCCCCGGTGGCGCAGCAGTTGAGCGCTGGGTTGCAAAGCTGCCCGCAGCCTCTGCGGCGCCGGTTCGATCCCCGCTGCTCCCGGTTCGATCCCCGCTGCTTCCCGGCCACCAGAGGAGGGTCCCACATGGCGCGCAGACCTCTCCTGCCTCCCTCTGCTCCCCTTAGCAGTGTACTTCGGTCCTTCTGCCTGTTCTGCTCCCCGCTCTGGCTCTGGTGAAGTCTCTCACCCTCCCGCACTTCTGACTGTACCCAGTGCTTGTATAAATAAATAAATAAATCTTAAAAAAAAAAAAAAAGATGAGTTTCTTGTAAACAATTGAAAGTTAGACTTTGAAATTCATTCAATCACTTTACATCTTTTGACTAGTGAGTTCACACCATCTGCGTTTCATGTGATTATTGAAACCCAAGTGCTCACTGACATTTTTTATGAATTTTTTTGTATTCTTTTATATTTTATGAGTGTCCTTTTATGATTTATTTAAGTAAAACTTCTGTTATCTTTTGTGCAATTTATATTAATTTTAATTGAGAGGTCTACTGACATTAATATATGATGAATCATTTGTGTCACCCATTGCTTCTGACTTGTTCTGATGAAGCTCTTCTTAGGATTATTATGTGCTGGCCTGTTGGTGTGTGTTTCTGTCTCCTTATTTTTAATTTTGTATGGGTTGTAATATGGATAGATTTTTCAGACTGTTATCTTTTATCTGTTAAAGTTATGAGAAGTATCGTACCAGTGAGGGACAGTCGATATAAAACAAGACTGGAGCAGTAGAGGCCAAGTGATCACACACACACACACACACACACACACACACACACCCCTTCTCAAGTATCTTACTTCCTGCTGTGCTATGCCGCCAGTGTCATGTGATAGAGATCCTATCACAGTGATTCCTACCCATAGACCAACTCCCCTGTCAGTGTCACTTATAGTCCTGTGTTCTTTTCCACTCCAGGCTAATTTTAAGCATTTGATTCAGTGCTGGTCACATATTGTAGTTAATGAGGTTTCATAGGTCACAAATTACTCTCCTTTCTTTCTCAATATAGAGCCTTATCCCTGAGTGTTGGTACCTCTTATTGGCAGGTGCTCGATCTCCAGTTTGTTCAAGTATTTCTTTGTTTTTGTTTTAGCTCTGGGATGTGGGGTAGAAAGTATATTGGATGCATCAGCCTCCTCTTTGAGGACACCCTGGCATACTGACCTGTTTCTGCTGATTCGGGTTCCAGCTATTCTATATTAAGAACCTCAGGCTCTTGGGCGTCCCCTGGTGGCCAGCAGTTGAGCGTTGGCTGCGAAGCTGCCAGCAGCCTCTGCAGCGCAGGTTTGATCCCTGGCCAGCAGCGAGGGTCCCACATGGTGCGCAGACCTCTCCTGCGGCTCCCGCTGTTCCCCTCAGTAGTGTATTTCGTCAGTCTGCCTGTTCTGTTCCCTGCTTTGGCTCTGGTCAATTCTCTCACCCTCCCGCGCTTCTGACTGTACCCAGTGCTTGTATGAATAAATAAATAAATCTTAAAAAAAAAAAAAAAAAGAACCTCAGGCTCAAGCCAGTAATCTTTGTCCTCCACCAACCCCAGCAACTCTTCAATAGTGCATCCTAATTTCCATCCTGTGCACCTCCGTATCTGGTATAATGCCAGTTTTCAGGAGTTTCTGATGTTGGCATGTACCCAGATCAACATTGGCAGTGTGCAGTGCACAACAGCCAACCACCCTCTAATGATTTATGCTGCTCTATTGTCACTATGTCACTATAAACAAAGTTCACTTAAAGTTTTTCCTACACCTTTCTGTCATACCATTGCCTCTACTGTGTGCCATGGTCCATTTTCCCTCATTGGTAGAATTTTGCTCATTAACTTGAAATTCCACAGAATCTGAAATTAGTTAGGCCATATAACAAACATGATATGACTATGTAGCCATTAGTGTGAGTGCTTCATATTTTCATATATATACAAAATTTCTACAAAATTTGTGTATTAGTTTCATGTGTAAATTCCTTTTCTCTTGTACTAATATGGAAATATTTGATAATTATTCCTTCAAACATTGAGTTTACATGATTAAATCTTCAACCAACACCTATTCCATTTATTTCCATACTCTGATAATAACCTTGTTATATGTTATTCACTCACAGCTCTTTTCCGTGTGTTGCATTCTATGTATTATGAATCTAACTGATCCTCAAACTGGCAGATACTCCCATCTGAATGTTCCACATTTACTCCAGACTCATTAAGGTCCAGGTGAAATAATTCATTTCTGCATCAAATCTTTTGTCACTTCATATCAGTTACCCATATCATTCATTTTAAATGCAGTGGTTCATTCACAAACTGTAAAATTATAACAAAATACTTTATATTTAAAATATAGCCAATCCATTATTAGGGCAGATTTATTTCAGTTGAACTCCAATATATTTGTGGAATAGAAAGGCATATTCTCTTCTTACCTAACTTTTACTGTACAAAAACATTCATTGATTTTCCATCTGCTTTCTTTGAGCAGTAGAATAGTGAATTCAAGAATTTTTGCCATTTTTAACCAGAAACTAATTAATGATAATGCACTGGAATATATTAAAATGATGCAGATGCACATATAAAGTGTTTAGCCATAACTTGTATGTAAACTAAAATGCACTATACATTTTTAGTAGTACTTGCTGCTGTCTACTTTAGGAATACACTTAATTTCTCATTTAAGAATTCCAGATGTTTACCAACTTCGTGGTTTAAAATATATATAAAGAAATTAAATTTCTTGACTATATGTTTGAATGCTATGATGGATTTTCATATTATCCTTGGATGTAACAAGGACAAAATGCAAAATATTCTATTAGAAATGTATTCTTCTTTCAGAGACTCACTTGTAGTCTCAACAAACAGATTTGAGTAAAACAAATACATATTCAATTATAATGTAAATATGCTCTTGGGTGCAATAGGAATACAGATATATTGCATTTATTATAACCGCTCTGTATTTAGTACTTTGTACATAATGAGTTTCAAGTCTTTAAAAAGAAGTAGTGCTCTTTTCTCTGTTCTCTGGAGGAATAATTTACAGAATGATGCTCAGTAGAACAATGCAAAAGGAAATGGGAAAATCTTTTAACTAATAATTTCCCATTATTTGGATTAAAGCAAAGTATTTAGAGAAGTTTTTTGTTTATAATTGAGTAAAATTACTGTCTTTCTTTGCATTTTCTTATCTCTTTCCCCCCTCACTTTCCTCCCTATTGATACATATCTAAAATGCCACCCATTCTTTTATCACATTATTAACAAAGTAAGAATTTACCACAAAACATATCTATTAATGACCCCAAATTGATGTTTTATTTGTAACACACAGATTACATATCTTATACATCAGTCACTATAGTAAGGATGGGAACCTAGAAACAAAGATGGGAGTCCTTGCTTTCAAGGAACTTATAATTCTGTGAAGGAGGTAGACATATAAAACAATGATATTAATGGATAATTTCATGCCTTAGTAATAATATGAGGTCATTAAAGATACTCTACACAGGGCCTCCCTGGTGGTGCAGGCAGTTGAGTACCACACTGTGAAGCTGTCTGCAGCCTCTTCAGTGCAGGTTCGATCCTGGCCCCGGCCAGCAAGAATCCCACATGGTACAGCAGATCTCTCCTGTCTCGCCCACTGTGCTCCTTAGCAGTGTATTTCGTCAGTCTGCCTGTTCTGTTACCCGCTCTGTCTCTGGTAAATCCTCACACCCTCCCGTGCATCTGGCCAGTACCCCGGTTCTTGTATAAAAATACATAAGTCTTAAAAAAAATACTCTACACAGAAAGGATGAGTACCATGCCAGACAGAAGGTGGCAGGTTGCAGACAGAAGGTTAGCAGACAGGTTGTTGCTGAAATTTGCTTAAAAACATAAACATCGGGGCCTCCCCAGTGGTGCAGCATGTTGAGGGCAGCACTGTGAAGCTCTCCGCAGCCTCTACAGTGCTGGTCCGATTCTGGGCATGCCAGGGAGATACCCACATGGTGCAGCAGACCTCTCCTGACTCGCCCACTGCTCCTCCTTGCAGTATATTTCAGTCCTTCTGCCTGTTCTGCTCCCTGCTCTGTCTCTGGTGAATTCTCTCACCCTCCCGCACCTATGGCCTATACCCCAGAGTTTGTATAAATAAATAAATCTTAAAAAAAACCAAATAAAAAGGAAACTTAAAAAAAAACATAAACATCTAATTTAAGTGTTATTTTTTTATTTGTCTGTACTTAAAGATAGATTTATTATGAGAACAACACTGCTTCAAAGAAGACACTGAGTTGATTAGCAGAAAATGACCAATTTCCAAGTGCACTATTAGTAACAGGCTCTTGAAAATGTATGTTAAAATGTGATCATTCATGATAAAACCGAGCTCAGAGGGGGGCTGTGATACAGCAAAGGAAAATAGAAGACTAGCTATGACAACTGGAATGGGAGGCAAGAAACTGTAAGAAAGTCACTGCCCCGAGGGGATGTGACTATCTCAGTGCAGTGGAAACAAAACATACAATACTGAGGGATTTAAAGTAATTAGGTTCCAAGTAAACATCAGAAAGGAGTCTACAAGTTTTTTAAGATGAAATGTTTCATTTTTATTTATTTATTCATTTGTCAAGTTATATTGATTTGCCACTAGTTTATATAACTTTATAATTTTTGAGTATAACTTCACAACTCCTTATGTGGACATGCCCTGCTCACGCTGTGGCACGCTGGTGCCACAACTCTCTCATCTTCCCTATGCTCTCCCCATCTCTTTTGGTAACCAGTATATTATCCAGAGTATAAGAAATATTTCATTGCTTTGCTCTTTTGTTCCCTATGATTTTTTTATAGTCTACAAATGAGGAGACCATAACTGTTTTTCACTTTAAAAAAAAAAAAAAAGATTTATTTTATTTATTTATGCACGCAAGAACTAGTTTCTAGGCCAGAGGTGGGGCACAGGTGTGAGAGGATTTGCCAGAGACAGAGTGAGGAGAGGAACAGGCAGATCTACTGAAATACACTGCTGAAGGGAGCAGCAAGTGACACAGGAGAGGTCTGCTGTGCCATGTGGATTAACTCTCTGGGTGGGGATCAAACTCGTGCTGCAGTGGCTGCCAATAGCTTCATAAAGCCAGACTTAACTTGGTGTGCCACCAGGGAGGCTCAGCTGAGACTTTAATCCCTGCACCACCAGGGAGGTCCTGTCCTTCACTTTCTGACTTACTTCACTTAGCATCAAGATCTGGAAAACATTTTCTCAAATGTAGCTGGAAAGGTAGATTGCTAATAATTTAAAAACAGGATCAAGAGGAAAAAAAAGCAAAACTGACTGACAAAAGTCTTATCACTGAGCAAATAGTTTTTTTTTTTTTTTGTAGTTTTATGGATTTTTCATCCTGTAAATAATTTTCTTCATTCTGTTTTTCTCTTAAATGCTCATAAAAAGCATGGCTTTCCTCAATGTTCAAATATAACTTCTCTTCTGAGGTCTTCTCCTACTACCTCATTGACACACTCAGGGGAATGTGAAAATAATTTGAAGTGCTATCTTTGTTATCCCCATTGAAATATGTCCATTCCCTATGCTGTAAATTACCACATTAAAATTTTATTAGGGCCTCCCCGGTGGCGCAGCGGTTGAGCGCTGGGTTGCGAAGCTGCCCGCGGCCTCTGCGGCGCCGGTTCGATCCCCGGCTGCTCCCCGGCCACCGGAGGAGGGTCCCACATGGCGCGCAGACCTCTCCTGCCGCCCGCTGCTCCCCTCAGCAGTGTACTTTGGTCCTTCTGCCTGCTCTGCTCCCTGCTCTGGCTCTGGTGAATTCTCTCACCTCCCGCGCTTCTGTCTGTACCCAGTGCATGTATAAACAAAACAAACAAACAAATAAATAAATAAATAAAACATGCCTCTATTAAAAAAAAAAAAATAAAAAAATAAAAAAAAATTTAAAAAAATAAAAAAATAAAAAAAAATAAAATAAAATTTTATTAATAGTCTAAGACAATTTCCTTTTAAAAAATTAGATTTTAGACTCACAAATTAGACATTATTGTTAGTTTATAAATAATATAGTCTTTCAATAGAAAGAATAATTTGGGACAGAAAATAACTAAAAGCAAAACAAATTTATATATGTTTTCAATAATATAGCTTCTTTAAAATGAGTACCTTCATTCAAATAATGTTATCGATGTTTGACACTGCTTAGGTTTAGTCCCTTGTATGAGGGGAAAGGGTCATAACTGATTGGACACTGCTCTCTCTAATTCTGAACCTGTGTAATTAATAGCTATTCATCATGCATTTTCTATTCTCTGGAAACATTCATTTATGATATGGGAAGTGAAAATTCACTCTTGTTTGTTTAGTATTTAATGTTACTATCTCCCTGTCATTTCAAAATTGGCCTTCATGTCCCCCATTTTTTTCCAGAATAGCATGTGATAGCCCACTTCTGTCATCTTAGCTTTTAACACTCACTGTTTTAGATTTAGGTAACACCTTGCACAGTGATTGATGACATTTATGAGGAAACTGACAACCTGATAGCCCTTTTAAGACTTTTCTGGCTCACAACAGAGAAATTTTAACAGAAGGATTATTACTTTTTTCCATAATATTAAATGTTCCTTTATTTTGCATGGTATCTCTAATTTTGACAGAATTTTAGTACATTGCAATATATATTCCAGATCTTATGCTTCTTTTCCCTCTCGGAATTTTGTTAAGTGATGCTTTATAACCATATCTTGTATAATTGAATTTACACTGCTCACTGTTCAAGTCAATGACAACATGCTACTAATGACAAAGAGTATTAATCAGGATTGACTTCGCTTCTGTCTTATTCTGTAGTTCAGATTTCATGGAAGCAATAAAGCAGAAGATTCTATGCACACAAAATATTTTGATCCTCATGTATTATAGATCACATAGGAAAGACTATTCTACAACATTGACCTCTTTGTGGATTTAAAGGCCCATTAGTGTAACAACTGTAATTACTCATTTTTATAACTAAATTTAATAGCTAATGCTGTGAAGGACACATTTTTTTCTAGAACTAATTAGCAATGACATTTCTATAAGTTAATGTCCCTAAGACACATAAATGGGACACTATGCTTTTCAGTCTATAATAATAAACATTTATTGTAATATTATTAAATGTTATTTATATACATAATGTTTTTATTTTCTGTGATTCCCCTTGAAAGATGCACTTATGTTATTACTATTTTTGCTATCATTAATATGTTTTTTTTCTTTTGAAAACCTTAGTATTTTTAATCTGAAATTAGGAAATTAAAGTGATGTTTGTGAAAAGAGTACAAGGACATAAGGATATCTCATACTCATGACTGTTCAGTTGCAATCATGTTTTATTACCTTAAATCAGTTATTTCAACTCTTTGAAATTAGATACACTTAAAAGAAAAAAAATATATTGTTTGGAAAGAGCAACCTATCAAGATGTAGTAATTTGCATAGAGTTTTTAGGGACTTAAAAATTCTCTTTACTTCTGAAATGGTAAAAGAGGAACGCAAGGATTGAAAATATGTCAGAAATGAACAGAATGCACCTGAGATTAAATAATACATATATACATACGTACATTGCGGTTAGTTTGAAAGTAAAGGTCATAATCATACCTATACTTACATTTATAGTTATTTTCACATTTCCTTCCACTTTAGTATTTCTACAGGATTTCCTTTAACTTTATGCTTTTTGCTAAGTCACATTAATAAATGGCAAATTCTTAGGTGGCACAGATAGTAATATTTCATGTATATTTTAATTCTATAAAATACATTTGTATTTTTATGATTTACCTTGAACACTAACCAAAAATTTCTTTTATGAAATAGGTCACACAAGATTTCCTATGTAGGAATTTCTAAAATAATAGAAATTGAAAACACATAAAAAAAGAAGATAGCAATCCTTAAGATTGCTAATACATATGTCCATGATTCTGAAGTTACATTATTTTTAATAGTGTTTGACAATGCCTTTGAACAAGCCTAAAAACCTAAACAGAATGCTACATTCACACATTAAAAGGTCTGATCACACTGACATATGAAGAATCATAACATTCTTGGTGTATCTGACATTTAGTGCTCTTTTAAAGGCATGAATTCAGTGATTCTCCTACCAAGAACTACTTTCCCCTGTTCTAATTCAATGTAAAGTTCAATGGCTGCAGTTATCTGATTTTAAAATAGTTCTCTTAATATTTTCATTCTTTTCAGAAGGTACAAAAATATACTGATCTGGCTCAGTTGTGTAGCCTCTGATGTTCAGAGGATTCTTGAGTTGTAAAGAATCACATTTCATTGATTCTTGAATAATTGCTTTTTTTTTTAGATTAGCTAACTCTAATAAATGAGATGCTGGGTAGAATATAGCAAATTGTGGCAGATACTGAAGGAGAACACCATAAAACTTTTGGTTTAACACATCATTCACCATGTCTCATCTGGGTCAAACCAAACATTTGACTGATAATAGTTTTTTGTTGCCAAAATTAAGTATTAACATCTGGTATTCATTAAAAAAATACTTGGAAACTATGTGCCCTGTATGTATGATACAGTATGACTGCAAAAAGGCCTATCTTCAGGACTAATGGTGCTAAATGTCTATATTTTACAGCAGAAAGTGTCATGTTCTAACAAAATCTATATTTTATAACAAATTTTTAACAAAACTAAAAAAAAAGCTTAAAAGAACAGACATTTTTCCCTATTTGCCAAAATGGGGGAAATGTACGCATAGGGCCACTTTGTACACACTGTTTATCATTGTATGAATTAGTGAGCTTAGAATTATGAATTTGGTTCTTTCATGAATCCAATGCTACCCCTTGATTGCCTTGCACCTTGGGCCACTTGGTTACCCATACTTTGGGTTACATTTCCTTGATTACTTCTGTGGAGGTGGAATCGGGGTTGCTTGGGCTGACAGTGCCATCCATGCTTGATTGGCATCCAGACAGATATCCCTGTGGGTCCCAATACCATTTCTCCACCTCAGCCATGCTTTGGGTTACATTTCCTTGTTTACTTCCATGGGGGTGGAATTGGGGTTGCTTAGGCTGACAGTGCCATCCATGCTGGACTGGCATCCAGTCGGATATCCCTGTGGGCCCCAATACCATTTTTCCACCTCAGGTCACTGTTACATTTTCCTCCATATGTGGGTTCAACAAGATGACTAAGGGCATTAGTCCCTAATTAGTCCCTAATTCTTAATGAATACCAAATGTTAATTAATGAAACTCATCACTGGATTGGAAGCTTACAGTTACAGACCAAATGAAGTTGAACACTAACCTGTTTTTAGAGCTCACAAGCTTAAAATACTATTTACATTTTTAAAGTGTAAGAAAAATACAAATGAGAATTTAAGACAACAAACATGTCACTTACAATGGATAAAATATTTATTATTTTTACTAGTCCTTTGATTAAAAATGCTCCCCAACCTCTGGACTAGAGGAAAGGTTTTTGCTTTGGTATTTTAAATATTCTGTCCTTTAGCCAGTGCTGTTCTCTATTGGATCAACAATATAAATAAATCTGCAGAGGTGTATTTCTTAGATGATTGGATGGTAAGGCCTGGGAGCCCTAGCTTAATATGAGAGTGGATCTAAATTTTATCACAAACATGCACACAACCACAGTCATACCGGCTAGAGCAATAAAACAAATACCTACAAAGTAGAATATAATGACATCATATATTAAGGTAAAATACTACTTTACGTGAAAATGGCTTTACCATTGTAAACTTAGATATAACTTTAGATATCATTATGCTTTATTGGATGTACATTCCTATTATTGTCTATTTTTTTTAATCAATCTATTCCCACAACCAGAATTTAATGAACCATGTAGACAATAATGCCATAGCAATAATATAATTTTTGAACCTTGTCTGGTACATAATCTGAAATATTATCGACACACTTTGCTTAATATATAAAGGACTATGAAGAAATTATCTGGTACCATGTCTTAGGTAGTAAATGCTCAGAAATTATTTATTTTATAGAAGTTTATTTATTTATGCATACAGGGGCTGGGGTACAGGCCAGAGGTATGGGGGGATGAGAAGATTCACTAGAGACATAGTAGGGAACAGAACAGGCAGATCAACTGAAATACACTGCTGCAGGGAGCAGCGGGTGAGTCAGGAGAGGTCTGCTGTACCATGTGGGTTGCTCCCTGGCTGGCTGGGGTTTGAACTTGTGCTGCAGAGGCTGTGGATAGCTTCATAGAGCTGTGCTTAACCCCTTGTGCCACCAGGGAGGCCCTCAAAAATTATTTTTAATGGATTGATGAATTATCACACAAGATAAATTATTGTTTTATTGTATCACTGAATTTGTGTGCCTTTGCAATGAATCATTCTTGATCAGATTATTTTAAATAATTCCATTTAGTTATGGAAAGCTTGTTAAAAATCATTGATAACTGGATTATGTCAAGAATGAGCTGAGAAGTTCAGGGATATAAACGCAACAGAAGAAATTTATATTACTTCTGCTTGGAATAACTTTCAAACTTTTAAAAATCTATCATTCAGAAAAAGCAACTAAGAGACTGTCAGTGTAATATCTGTCTCTGTGTATACTAAGTTTGTCTCTGAAACTAAGCATTGAATTTACAATTAAATGTGAAAATTTTGATAAGAATAGTTATCAATTAATTTCATATATTTGTTTTTGTATTTAGGAAAAAAATTCCTGTTTCTTTTCATTGGTCCCATTATTTTTCAGCTAATTATTTTTATTTGAGGGAAAAACATCTATCAGAAGAGTTTTGTTAACTTCCAAGCCCATATTAATCTACTTAGCTATGTCTAAACATTTTGGCTCTTTATTAGCTCTTATTCAATACCACCTATTTTTAGGTCATATTCATTCTTTCTTTTCTCTTATACATTAATGTTTTCCCGCTTTCATTCTCATTGGTTACAAGCATGATGCAATATTTTCAATGTTAAAATAATGTATATAACTTTTTACACCACATTTTTTTCCCATGAATAGCTCCATTTTTTTTGCTTCTCTTTTAATTGAAACTGCTTACAAGAGATGTTGGCAGACTCTGAATTGAGTTTCTTCTACCTCACTCTGTCAGTAAGGCCTGAGTTCCCTTATATTTAATTTGAATGCATTGCTGTCAAGGTCAGAGTTACCTTTATGTTGCTAGACCCAATTGTC
Source organism: Talpa europaea (assembly GCF_964194135.1). Taxonomy (NCBI): domain Eukaryota; kingdom Metazoa; phylum Chordata; class Mammalia; order Eulipotyphla; family Talpidae; genus Talpa; species Talpa europaea. Next base: position 55,817,021 of record NC_140070.1, read on the forward strand.
AATTCTGAATCCTCTTCTAACTTAACCCACTAACAATATTTGACACGGCAGATTATTAGCTCTTGAAACATTTTCATGACATGAATGGCAGAATAATACATTCCATAAATTTCTGCCTCTCATTGAATGATCTCAGATCCTATTGTTGATTCCTTCTTATACTGACTTCTAAATATGTATGTACTTTGGTTTTAAACCTTAAATATCTATATGTGCAGTCACTCCCTTGTTCCACACTACGCTTTTAATGACAGCTACACTCTTTAAATGAATAGTTGCAGCCCAGATCATTTTCTTCAATTTCAGATTGATATAGGTAGCTGCTCATTAAACAAATTTCACTTGAAATCCTAGTAGGTAATTTAATTTAACATGTCCCAAAACAAACCACATCATTTCTTTTATGCTAATCCCACCCACAATTTTCCTATCTTAGATGTTCAGGTCAAATCCTAGGAGTTATTTATGTCTCATATATTTGTCTCAGACCTTTCATTCAAGTCTGTCAACTAACTCTGTCAGTTCAAACTTCATAATATGTCATGTCTTGACAACCCATCACTTTCATTAATATCACCTTTGCTTAGCCACTTTATTAACTCCCATCAGGAGAAGTGCAATGATTTTTTTTAAAGATTTATTTATTTATTTATACAAGAACCAGGGTACAGGCCAGATGCGCGGGAGGGTGAGAGGATTCACCAGAGACACAGTGAGGAAAATAACAGGATGACTGATGAAATACCCTGCTGAGGGGAGCAGCGAGCGAGACAGGAGAGGTCTGCTGCACCATGTGGGACCCTCCCTGCTGGCGGGGATCAATCTGGCGCTGCTGAGGCTGCAGACAGCTTCACAGCGCAGCACTCAATTCCCTGTGACACTAGGGGAGGCCCAGAAGTGCAGATTTGCTGATTTGGTTTTCTTCACTCTCACCCTCTGAGACAGACTATGTCATATCTCTTCTCAAAGGATTAATTTGGCCTTCATTGTCTTCCTGAGCTTTCCTCTTCATACTTTTATTCACTGTGTTTCTCTCCACTTAGCTTCATTTTTATTTACAAAGATAAAAGTGTGTACTCTCTACCTCAGGGCATTTGTACTTATTGACTCCCTTTCCAAAAGTTTCTTCTGACAGATATTCTCAGGGTCATCTTCTTATTTCCTTCTATTCTTTGCTCAAACATTATAAACAACCTCTCGCACCATATTCTTTTCCCCTCTTCTTTTTTATCCATACTAATGTTAATCATATTTTATGATAAACATTTTATTTATGACTGTCAGTTGTTCTTCACTGCCTGTTTAACTGTAAATTTCATGAGGTAAAGGATTTTTGTTAATTTTGATCAATGTGTTCAACATTTATTAAGCTCTTAACCACTTTCCTCTAATGTATTTCATATATAAGGCCTTTCTGACTACAAAATTTATGTTGTTAAAAGTGTTGCTATGCAGTAAGATAAAAAATTAAACTAAGCTAGTAGCAAAAACAAATTTCTCTAGTTCTTTAAAGATAGATTAATGAAGGTGTGAAACACTTTATAATGATATGATTTATAATTCTACGTATGTATTTTTTTAGGACCCACTAATGTATGGTAAATACTTTGATGACTTTAGAAACAAGAAAGAACTCAAAGAAACAACCCAATCTCCCATCTAATAGAACTAGAAAAAAAAACAACAACAAAAACAAAATCAGTTGAAGAAAGGAAATAATAAATATCAAAGCAGAAATCAATATATAAATTTAAAATATAAATTTAAAAAACAATCCAAAAGATCAATGAAACCGAGTTGGTTCTTCGAAAAAATAGACAAAACAGAGACACCTCGAGCCAGGCTCACAAATTAAAAAAAAAAAAAAAAAAAAAAACAGGAGAAAACAAATAAATAGGATCTTAAATAAAAGAGGAGAAAATACAACAGATTCAGTAGAAATCAAAAGAATAATCAGAGATTACTATGAACATTTATATCCAAACACATTCAACAACCTAGAAGAGACTGACAAATTCCTGCAATTTTACAATCATCCAGAGCTAGATAAAGCAGAAATAGAACATCTCAACAGATCAATTATAAGCAGTGAAACTGAAACTGTAATCAAAACCCTCCCCCAAAACAAAAGTCCAGGACAAGATGGATTTACAAATTAATTCTACCAAATATTCAGAAATGAACTAGTGCCTATGCTACACAAACTCTTTCAAAAAATTGAGGAGGAAGGGATAATACCAAACATCTTTTATGAAGCCAATATTAACATTAATACCAAAACAAAAAAATATTTTCCTATATTGTATGTTACTAATTTACTCTTTTACACTTAAATTGATGATCCACCTGAAGTTGATTTGTGTAAGTATCCAACTGACCTAACATGATTAACTAAAAATGTCCTCCTCCCTTTATTTCCATATACCTGTGTTATGAATGACAATGAACACACATGAATAGGTCTATTCCTTGACTCTACTAAGTTCATTGACCTGGTTTTCTATCTTTATGCAAATTCTATATTTTCTTAATTATAATGACTTTATTTTTATAATCTTAGTTTGTGGTAAAGTGCTTGTGTTTTGTAGTTTTCTACAGGTTTAGAAAGAGGATTAGAAAAAAAAGTTTATACTTTTTTCTTTTTGATGTAAGATTTTTTAAGTCATTAGAAACTGAAATCTTACAATACACCCCACACATTTTACTATAAATTAACAAGTCACTGCTAATTCTTTATTTCCCAGTTACATTCAATAAACATGAAAAATTATATCAATAATTTTGATCAAGACACTTTATAAAACTGTCATAAGTCCATCAGAAAAATTTGCAACTAATCATGTGTGTCTCAAGAGTAGGATTTAGCATAAATGTATTCATTTTTAACATCCCCAGATTTTAATAAAGAATTTGGAAAGATCAGAGAGATGAAGGGGATTCTGTACAGCACCATAACAAAGAGGAAAAAGAAATAAAGACACACTGTATGGTGTGTGACAGGGAACAGAGAATGAATAATAACCACATTAGGTGCTGAGGTATTCCCTGAAAAAGACAGGGGTCACTTGAAATTTAAATCCTGTGGGAAGAAAGTCGTGTTATTTTATGTACAACACAAGATGAGACAGGGAATAGAACCTGAAGGACCATATAAAACTTGGGGTTAGGGTATTATCCCTTTGCTTTAATGAGGATCATAAAAAAAAGTCTCTCTTTCTAGGCTTCCAGAAAGAAATATATTTTTCTTATCTTATGTTGAATGAACAAGCAAAATATATGGTACAGAAAGAAAACCCACCAACGTGTCACAATTATTTTCTTTTTATATTTTAACATGATACACATTCTTCATTTCCTAATATGCATGTGAGCTACTTGAGGTAATATTCTCATCAATCTTTCTGCTGTCTTCATTGACTGTGCAAATAGAAAGCCAATCAAAATTTGTTTCATCTTTATTCTCCAGTTGAATTTGTTAAGCTCTAGTGGCTAAAAGAAACTGTGTCTGGAGACAGTATTTTTGGAGTATGTTTGCTTACATCCTATTGGCCATCCTCTGAGGGGTATTAAATAATACTGACAACATGAATGGAATTGCAAATACATTGGAAATAAAATTGTTTCCTATACAATAAAAAAAAAGAAAGAGCAAGCAAAAAAGCACCCTATATTCCAGGAAAAGTGCCCAAGGTACACCTGGTTCTTACACTATATATTTGATCTCCTCAGGGGGCAAGGACCTTGTGCAGCTCCTGTTAGGCCTGCTTACATTCTTAAGGAAACACAGAAATTAAGGTAACTGATTAGAAAAGAGAGGAAGGTTTGAAATTCAAAACACCTTGAATAGGGATGAGCATGCATATTTATACTTTCTAGTCTCATATTCAGATAACTTTATGGGAAATCATTTACAACTATACCATCTGACACATCAAACTCATATTATTCAACTCAGTCAAACTTTATCTTTCACACAGATCCTTTCCTATTGGCATTCATTTTGTTTCATCCAAAGGAGAAAGAGTTGACTGTTAGTGTTTACTCATGTTGCAATGCTGATTGAGTAATGCATTACAGACTACAAAACAGTTTGATGTGAGTAGAAATTAATTGCTCTCACACCAACTGCTCAGCAGATTATAATACAAGCAAATCCCAAAACTAATTATCTGTCACCTATGCAGACATTTCTTAATCCAATGCTTGCTAGTAAGTAAACATAAAACAGTTCACTCTGTCAGTCTGAATAAACAGTCTGTCCTTTATGTGTCCAGGCAACATATAAAAAGTTTGTGTAAGGTATAACCTCAGTTTTCCTGAGCCAGCAGGATTTTATAACCACAAGAACTGACATCACATAGCCACCTAAACCAGTAGCTGGACACAGGACATTTTAAGATTCAAGCCTCTAACGCCATTCCCATGGGCTGTCCTGCCTCACTGAATTTTCATATCTTGCTTATCCATGTATGGAATGCTTTTCAAAGCAGTTTAGCCACATGACTGAAATACATTTAATTGTATCAAAGGGAGTTTATTTGAAACACTTATATGCTTGTCGATCAAGCATTATTTTTACCAGTAAAAATCTATTTTGTGATGTTCACTATGTTAGCTTTATATTAGTAGATTGTTGATCAATTCAGATTTAAAAAAAAATCCTTTTGGAATCATCTGCAGCATGTAGTCTTTAGGAAGATTGTGGTAGGCATTGTAGCCTATGCTTAGCATGCTTGCATACCAGATTGTATTTTAACCAAAATAACATCTATATAATAATAATATTTATTATATAATATATATAATTATATAATATATAATTATATAATATTATATAAGTATATATTATTATATACTTATATAATAATAATATTTATTACAAAGTATTTTTTTAAAGATTTATTTTATTTATGCAAGAGCCGAGGTACAGGCCAGAGGTGCTGGAGGGTGACACAATTCACCACAGACAGAGCGGGGAACAGAACAGGCAGACTGAGGAAATACACTGCTGAGGGGAGTGGAGGGCGAGACAGGAGAAGTCTGTTCACCATGTGGGTTGCTCCAAGGCTGGTGGGGATCTAACTGGCACTGAAGAGACTGCAGACAGCTTCACAGCACTGCGCTCAACCGCCTGTGCCACTAGGGAGGCCCCTGTAAAGTACTATGGAAAGCTGTATGGAAATTTCTCAACCTACTAAAGATAGAGCTTCCATATGATCCAGCAATTCCACTTTTAGGTATTTACCCAAAGGACACAGAAACATTAATTCTAAAGGGCACCTGCAACCCTATGTTTATAGTACCACTATTTACAATAGCTAAGCTATGGAAACAACCCAAATGCCCAAAAATAGATGACTGGATCAAGAAGATGTGGTATATCTACACAATGGAATATTACTCAGCAATAAAAAATATACTCATGCAATTTGCAGCAACATGGATGGAGCTGGAAGGGATCATGCACGGCGAAATAAGCCAGAAAGAAAAAAGAAAAATACCGGATGATCTCACTCATAACAGGAATTTAGAAAATCTAAATAAGGGATCAGGAAAAAGAACAAGTATAAGAAAGAAAAAAATCAAAATCAACAAGCAACTATAAACCAGAGACACACTACAGGGGGAGGGGGTGGGGATAGGAGGGATTGGGGTCAAAATAAGGGGGGTGCAATTGTATGGGAAATATAACCAAGATGTAAATGCATACATTGTGCAAAAATGAAAAATGATATAAGAAATATATTAAAATAATAATTTAAAAAATAAAATGGAAAAAAGTATTTTGAAATGGTGACTATTCTAGATACTATTTAGTTTAAAATGATCAAATCATAGAATGTGAAGTTCTTTTATTACTTAATATGGAAGGGCAAGAAGAAGTATGGATATTTAATAGAGTAAGATGTTAAAAATACAATTAAAAAGAATACTTTGCATCTTAAAATTTATTTATATAGAAAACTGCATCATTAAATTATGAGAAAACTTTATAAGATAACTTCATGGGTGTTAAGATTGCAGATAAAGATAATAATCAAATATATCATTGAAATCAAGAGGTTATGTTGGATTATAGAGATGGATAGTATATAATTAAATTTGTCTACATAAGAGAAAGAGGGATGCAGAAGAGTCTCTAAATTTTAGGTTATCATATTTGAAGATACTATTTTACCAATGTTGAAGGTGGAGGAATATGTATTATGACATATCAAGAAATACATGAATCTCTCAAAACTGCTATATTGGTCAATATACCAATTCTGCCTTGTTACCTAAAAAGGAAACAATCCAGATAATCCTTGAATTCAGATCATGAGAATGTTTTGATGAAGTATGAAAATAAATGTGTTTCAAACAACTGGGTTTGTGGTAGTTTGTTTTAGTAACAGCAGGATTCTTATACACTTACTGGAAACTGAATATGCATGCTCATCTGAGAAGCTGTTTGCGCTAACATAAGAATTATCAAAAATTCAGGACTCACCATTTTGTTATTTGTAATAGTTTTGATTGTTTCAGGTTGGTTTACATTAACAATGCTTTCACGTTGACTTTTAGAGTTTTAAATTCCATCCCTATGTTTACTTTAATCCATTAATCACTGAATGCTCTATGGTATCAAATTTATAAATCAACTATTACAATACATGCTTTTTGTGGATATGAATTTTTTTTCTTTCCAAAGGAATAGAGATCTAGAAACATTTATTTTTTTCAAGATGTTGTGTAAGAAAGAAATCCTATGAACAAATAGGTTTGGAAATTCTATCAGAGTACACCTCTTATTGGAGATATATTCATTGTGATATTAAAGATTCTTAGAAATCATGAAGTATCAAAATTATAACTTGACCTTTTTCTATTTTATACTATTGTATACCAACAGGTTGAGAAAATAGTTTTCCTGGGGATACAAGTTGAATAATAGTGCACAAGTGAAAACAGCCCTGCAATGCCTCTCACTATTGTTTTTTCTGTCTTTTTTAGTGTTAGGGTGGTGGAAATCTGTTTTATTATTTCACTATATTGTCCCTTTGTCTAATGTTCAGAAAACTGAACTTTATTTTTTTTATATAAAAAAGCATATGTTTTTAGCCTTGATCAGAATCAATAATGGCACTGTCAAGCCTGAGCACAAGAAAAAAAAATAAACTTATTTTTTCAATCCATTCATTTCAAATTGTTATTTCAAAATTGACCTATGCAGCTCTCAACTGTCCTCACTTTAATACTGATTTAATTCAATGTCAAATACACTAAATAAACAGGTTCTGAAAAATAAAGTCAAATTAACAGACAGTAAAATTGAATAATTTGTTTTAAAATGTTGACTATCATAATTTCCACGAGTCTATACATTGTAATACAAACTATGAGCTTGCAGTGAATTGTTTTCTTACCAAAATTTAAGACAGAGCTATTTTTTAATGTAACTTTCCATGAAAGTATAGCATTTTTTGAAGGTTTATGTAAGATCAAACAATTTTATATAGTCTCTAGCATAAGAGGAGTCTCTTATAGTAAATTTTGGTAATTGATCTTTTCCCATGTGCTTTAATTTTGAACAGGAGAAAATGACTACTCAGCATAATAATTTTCTCCACTTTTCAGCAGCTAACTATATTCTGACCAATGTGATATAAAAGGGCATTTTCTGTATCAGATTTTAGGAATTTCCTTTGGATATCCCTAGTTACATCATCCCTGTATTCTTACGTCAATAATGAAGAGGGAAGTTCACATCATGATAGTAAGGGTCACATTCACATAGAGATGGCAAATGAAAACACTGAAAAAAATCCAGGTTGTAGTATATTGTACTTTCCAAAAACAGACACAAGTCCATTTCATGTCTAATTTGTTGTTCTAGAACCTGATATTTGTTGTTATTACCACTTACCATGAAAAGGCAGAGTGGTCTAAATTCCTCTGGAATCTTGGAGACTTAGTGATATTTGTAGTCAAATAATAGACTGTGGTAGACATAGAGATCACATCTGCAGAAAGTTGGAATAAAGATATCTGAATCAACTTCTTCCTATAAATATGAAAAAAATATTTGCTTAAAGGAAGACTCTGAAGTTCCCTGGTGAGTCCTAGAACGTACCAACAGAGGACTCAAACTAAGCTTGATAACTGCTGAAAAGAAGGGAGAGGGAGCAAAAGGGAATCATTATCGGGAGAACAGACCTTCTCTAGAATGGGCTGGGAGTCATCTATCCAAGGCAGAGTGGGGTATCTGTGCACTGGCACTGTGAATTTCCCTGGGGAAAATTCCCTCGGGAAAATTCACTGGCACAAGTTAACCCCAGACATTGGGAACTGGTATAAACAAAGAAAACTCTTCCCACCCCATACCTCCCAAATAAGTAAAATAGATACCAGGCTAAACCAGGTCATCCTCCATTGTAAGCCCAATAAAAGAGAGAAGGGCAGGTGGAATAACTCACTAATCCCTTGGAAAGCATCAAGAAGGCACACAGATCTTTCAGTCCTATTCCCTCAAAAGCAGTGCAGTAGTGGTAGTGAGCAGTGACAGCTATGACTTATGCCATGGCCAGGCAATGAAAAAATGCCCTGCCTATGGGCATCCTGTCTGTGAAGATGAACTCAGTCCCAGAACTTGAGGCTTTTCAACCATAGCTAGCTCCCCTCACCATGAGACTCAAGCTTTATAGATCATGATTTCTGGTAGAAAGGAGCAGCAGGAAGGTGGGCAGGGAAGCTAAGGCAACAAAATTCCTGATTATAATTAAGAGAAGAAGGAGAGGTAATCATCTTTACTTCTCAAATTGATCTAATATTTAAACCCCACACTCTTCTCCTGTTCCCACCTCTCGCCAAGGTAAACAAAGAAGAGGAACCAGCCTCAACCACATACCACAAAATGAACCCCAACCACACATACAAAAAAAAAAAAAGGTAAGGGAAAACACATGGGAAGTAAGAGTCATCTGAGCACAACACATAAAAGCAAAATGAGAACAAAAATCATGGAACAAACACTTAAGGATACAGAAATAGAAGACCTACCAGACAAGCTTCAAAACAATAATAATAAAAATAATAAATGATCTATTGAAATGTCAGTCAAAGGCAGCCAGGCAGGTGTAACATCTTATAAATGAGATCCAGGAAAAAGAGTGTTTTCACTAAAGAAGGCTGACTATATAAAAATATCACAATGTAAAACTTCACATGAACTGCAAATAAGTATGGAAAGCACTTTAAATATAAATAAACTGGCAGAATAATTTAAGAAGTAGAAGATTCAAATGTTCAAAACACACAATTACAAAAAGAGAAACAAACAAGACTTTGGGAAAATGAAGAAACTCTATGAGAAGTATCAGACTCAATTAGAAGAGGGATCATAATAATAATTGGGATCCCAGATGATGAAAAGAAAGAAATGGGAATAAAAATTCTATTTAAAGAAATAATAGTTAATATTTTCCCAAAGCTAAAGAATTAGTTAAATATGGATATTAGGAAGCAGAAAGAACAACCAGTTTCAAATGCCAAGAGACCTACATGTAGGCACATCATTGTCAAACTATCAAAAATCAAACATAAAGAAAATCATGATCAAGGAAAAATAATAATTTATAATGGTTCTCTAATTAAACTTCTCCCAGACTTAATCCCAGACACTGGGCAAGAAAAGAGTGGAAGAGAGTGAAAGGAAGTGTTCACAAACCTAAAAGACAAGAGCTACCAGAAAAGAATATTCTATTCTATAAAATTATCATTCAATTATGAAGTTGAGATAATGCCTTTCCCAGACAAATGGGAAGAGTAGACTTTATCTAAACATTATAAATATCATATATGAGCAACCCACAGTCCATATCAATTCAATGATGAAAAGCTGAAAGAATTTCTACTGAGGTCAGGAATAGACAAGGATGTCCACAGTCACTACTGCTGTTCAACATAGAATTGAATGTGCTAATCAAGGTAATTAGCGAAGAGAAAGACAAAAGGAATACAAACTGGAAAAGGAATGAAACTGTAACTATCTGCAGGTAACATGATAATATATAGAGAGAAGTAAAAAGACTATATCCAAAAAAAAAAAAAAAACTACTAGAATAAGTAAATGAATACAGTAAAGTGTCAGGATACAAAATCAATATACAAAATTAGGTTTCATTTCTATATGCAATGTACCAGAAGAAAAGTAAATAAGGAAAACAATCTCATTTACAATCACAACAAAAATACTGTAATACCTGTGAGTAAGCATAATGAAGGAAGTGAAGAATTTACATTTTTAAAAGTATAAGATTCTGTTAAAGGAAACAAAACAAAAAGAAAACAAAAAACAAAGGCAGAAAGAAATGGAAAAATCCCCACACTGATGGATTGGAAGTATAACCATCATTAAAATGGCCACATTACCTAAAACAATTTACAGATTCAGTGCAGTACCAATAAAATTCCCAATGAGTTTTTTCAAATAAATTGCACAAAAAATTATAAAATATATATGAACAAGAGAAGACCTCCAATAGCTAAACTAATCCTGAGAGAAAAAAAAATGGATGCATCATATTTCTGAACTTCAAATTATTTCACAGCAACCATAATCAAAACAGTGTGGTACTGGGGGAAAACAAACAAACAAAGAAACAGAAACTCAAACCAATGGGCAAAAAATAGAAAGACTCTCAGAGATAAACACATATATATGTATGGACATTAATATTTGACAAAAGAGCCACAGCCATGCATGGAGCAAAGAGAGCCTCTGTAACAAAAGTTGAGAAATTCAGATAGCCATGTGCAAATAAGTAATTGAATAAAAACTAGAACCATACTAAACTCCATATACAAAAAATTAATTCAAAGTAGATTAAAGAACTGGATATAAGAAGCAAAGATATAAGATGCTTGAAAGAAAACATACTCTACAGGACATCTACTGCAAAGATATATTTGAGACTTCAACTGCAATGGAAAGGAAAACAAAAGCAAAAATACACAATTGAGATTATATCAAACAAACAAAAACGTATCTCAAAAGAAACCATAAAAAAAAAGGCAACATACAGAAAGAGGAAAAAAAAAAAATCAAGGTTTCAGCTAAATACAGTATCCAGTAGTTGAAATCTTCTGGTTGACATTCTCAGCCCTGGAACAAACACATTATTCCACAGTGATCCAACCATATCCCTCACCCACACAAGCTGGGCATAATAAACATTTGGTAGATGACATTAAATTTGGGGAAATTTTTGTTACAAAGCCAGGAAAATTTAAACATTGAGTTACTGGGCCTTCCCTGGTGGGGCAGGCGGTTGACCGCAGCGTTGAGAAGCTGTCTGCAGACTGCATTGCCGGTTCGATCCCAGCCGGCCTGAGAGGGTCCCACATGGCGGCAGACCTCTCCTGTCTCTCCCATTGCTCCTCTCAACAGTGCATTTTGTCAGTCTTCCTGTTCTGTTCCTTGCTCTGTCTCTGGTGAATCCTCTCACCCTCCCGCGCATCTGGCCTGTGCCCTGTTCTTGTATAAATAAATAAATATTAAAAAAGATAAAAATAAACATTGAGTTACTGGGGATTTAGGCCCATACACTACCCAGAATGAATGGCTCAGAACTTTAATGTGAAAAATAAATATTGATATATTTAAGTTACTATTATCTAGGGTTATTCCTAATTTCAGTTGAAGGTAATGTTACTTTTACTCAGTGAACCTCTTTGTGCTCATAGCTCATAGTTAATTGGTGGTACATTCATTAATCATATCTCACATTTTATCTTTAGACCTTTCCCATGAACTCTAGATTTTCACATTCAATGACTTACTGATCGTCTTTACCTTATGGTCTCACAGAGAGATGAAGTTTGTATATCTCAACTCAAGCTCATTAACGTTTCTCTCTGACAATTTTTTTTTTTTTAAGATTTATTTATACAAGCACTGGATACAGTAAGAAGCGCAGAGGGTGAGAGAATTCACCAGAGCCAGAGCGGGGAGCAGAACAGGCAGACTGAAGAAGTACACTGATGAGGGGAGCAGAGGTCTGCGCGCCATGTGGAATCATCACCGGCAGCCAGGGATTGAACCGGCGCTGCAGAGGTGCCGGCAGCTTCACAGCCCAGGGCTCAACCGCTGTGCCACCAGGGAGGCCTTCTCTGACCTTTCTTTATTATGTACTTTGGTTAAAGGGATTATCAAACACCCAGTTATTTATTTATATAAATAAATATTTGTTTTTATTTATATTTATATATATATTATATATATATATGTTATCACTATCTATCACTTCCATTCATATAATAGGCCAAATATCCATTGTAAAGTTCTATTGATGTTATCCCTCTTTCAATGCATATTGCCCTTGTCATTGTACTGTCTATCATTTCCTTTATCACTTCACTCCACAACCCTTTTTCTGCAATAGCTTCACTTCTTATGTTGTCTCCAACCCATTCTCCATTGTGCAGCTAATAAAGACATAAGCAAAATGGAAATGTTCCCTGATGACACAGCTCTGTTTTACATGTTCCATTTGATATCTCAATTACAGGAACCAAGACAAATGTAGGTAATTCTCTGCATTCTGCAATCAGCATTTTCATATATTGACCTCTGAGTGTAATTTAGAGTTCTTTGTTCCTCCCACTATAATTGTTGTCCACAAAGCACTATAATTCTCCCTCTGCACTTCTAGCATCATTTTCATAAATATTCATAAATATTTCGGAGATCAATAAACTACTAAAGAGTCTACCATATGCCTAAAATTTTCAAAAACTTTTCCCACTGCTGCCCTACTACTCTACAATAAGAAAAAAGGAACAGATGCTTCTTTGGTTTACATTTTTTTCTAAAATAAAATTTATGTTTATTGTCTATACAGATTATAACATCACTTAATTTTGTGACTTCCTTTAAATCCATCAAATTAAAAAAAAAATATTCCTTTTCTTAAATATAGTTTCCCAAATTACTTACTTGTCCCACAATATCTGAACTCATCTCTATTCCCATCAGAATTTAAGTGCCTAACATGTAATATAGATTAAACTATATCCACAACTTCCCCACTTCCTAAACATCCCTTCACTCCTCTAATTATATGTTTAAGGCAAACTAAAATACTCATTAGTAATGCTGTGATTGTCTCTCTGATCAAGTTGTTTTTCTCCTTTCAAAATCCAATTTTTACAATACTATCTAATATAGTCTCCAACTCAAATTGGCAGTCAATCATGCTTCCTTTGATCTGTAAGCAATTTGATTATACTGTTAGCACAGTGTTTGCTCCAGTATATTAATTAAGAGAGATCAGTTAGAATTGTATTCAGCTGCTTGAAAACACAGCATTAATAATAGTGACTCTATTGATTATTTATTTTTGCTCATGTAGGTATTTTTATTTTTTTCTTTAGTTTCCACCCTTTTTAGGGCCCAGGAAACCTGCTCTTTACAGATTTACCTTCTCTGCCCTAGATTCTGGTTGGTTCAGCTACTTAGAAGTATTTGCAAGAACATGGTGCTTGAAAAGAGAGAGTGGTCGAAGGACATATTCTCCCATTTACTTCATGTTAGGCCTTCACAGTGACTCTGTCCTTCTACCTATAACATTAGATCCTGTTAAATGACCTTTTTGTGATCCCGGCTGTTGAATCTTGTCAGGTTCTGACATCATTTCTCTCCTTTTGTCACATTAGGCAAAAAAGAGGTAATGACTTTTAGCTTTTGCTGAACATGGGTGCTTCACTCTCTGTACTTTTGCTCTGTTAAACTTGACCTCACCACAGCAAATAGCCCCTTTGTCACACTCATTGCATTTTTTAAATTGCCTTTTGGAGTATACCATCTGCTCCCTGCAAGAAATATTGGTATCATGTGTGGACCCAGAAGACAACCTTCAAATTGTACCTAATTATCTGTCTTTTACACAGCAGAATGAAAAGGGAAAATGATGTAAACATTGAAAATTAAATGAAAAGCATTTCCTTATTGATGGTTAACATCAGATTATTTAGTGTAGCCTTTGCATATATGTATTCACAAATATTATGTCATGCTTTACAAAAAGTAAGATTATACTGCATTTTCTTAGAAAGAAGAAAAAAAGATTATGTTCTTTGTATAAAGCATTTTTTGTCATAACCAACATTTCATTACAGAAAAAAATTACCCCAGAATTGATTCCATCAGAAAATTAAAATTTAGAAAAACTTAAGGTTATGCTCCTAATTCTAAGAAATCGCCAAAGTGAACTTTCAAAACTCTTAATTCCTTCATCCTGAAAATGGGACATTTCAAGCACTGTTTTGGTTCTTCTTAGAATATTGGAATTCTGTGAGTAATCTTTAGTTTGAAACAATTTTTCTTAGGAGGATTAAATTGATCTTAAGTTCTGAGGCTATCATAAACCTCTCCTCACAGACATAGCTTGAGTCATGTTTTTGGATAAATCATATACCCCTAAGAATTGCTAGGTTTAAGATATTGCCGTAAGATCACTGTTGACTCTCTGAAGAAAATACAAACATTAGAAATCTGCCTGAAACATTTGATCAGGAAAGCAAGACAGATGGGAACAACCTTCCTTTAAAGTCTTACTTGCATTTGTTCCATGTTGTATTGAGACCATCATTGTTTGAGCCTTCAGGTTGAAATTTCATGACAATTACTTGGGCCCAGAGTACTAGATTCCTATGGCACTGGAGTCCATAGACAAATAACAGGAAGAGGAGTTGATGCCCTTCTGTACTCATTCATCTTCCAATTCCCCTCCCCACTAGGGCTTGTTAATTGACACATAGGGTGCAATAATCATGACAGTACTAGGTTTTTAAGTCTGGGATCCTGCCTAGAGAAGAATTAACAAATAAGGGTGCTGAATAGTGTCTCTATGAGCCTGACACTCTCTTCCTACAAACTCACATCTTTTCTTGTATCAAATTCAGAGAATAAGGCTTTTAGCTCTCTGCAATAAAAAGTATTAGTCTGAGTACTGAGTTCATATCCCTTGATAAATGTACTCACAGGTTAATAATGGAAAAAATAACTGCCTTAAAAAAATACGGCAAACTGGATCATACCCAACACTTATCAGAGACGTATTAATTCAGAAGGAACAAGAATTTGAAATTTTGCCCTCAGTTGACATTGCAGATTCAAATCAGTCCCAATAGAGAAGAAAAGGAAGAAAATCAATTCATGAAAATTTATTTAAGAATCTTTAAACTGCCAACATAGGTATTTGACACATTGCCCTTATATGACATTAAAGGAAAGAGGAGATAAATTTAAATTCTGAAGTGGGCTTTCCATTTAATAATTTGTCCTTATCCCTTCAGGTAAGTCCTTTTGATAAATACTGATATGATCACCCTGATCAGCTCCCTCTTGCTTTCATATTTACACTCTTAACCTTTAATGACAGTACACTAGAAAATACTGCCCACCTGCAGGAGAAGAATCCATTTGTATATATTCCTTTATTCCATATCCTTGTCTTTTTACTTGTTATTTATGATATAGCAGCCCCTTTTTCCCTGCTATATACAGTACCCAAATTTTGTATACTTCCCAGTTGCTCTATTTTTTGAAGTTATGTAGGGTAAATGGAAACTGTCAGGATTTTTCTGCCCTCCCACATTGGCATATAAGATCCACACCTGTGTTCTTACACGTGTGCCTGATGGCGGCACCTGAAGTAGGGTGTGGGCGTGTGTAAGTGGGTGCTCCTGGGCTGAGAGGCTGGGAATATAAGGGTGGGGCACGGAAACACCACCATCACCAAAGAAGCAGAGGTCACGGTAGCAGAAGCAGAGACAGTGGGAAGACCACTAGAGAATGCCAGAGAGCCCAGAAAGAGTGAAGATTTGCCAGGGGCCAGGAGGTCTACCAGCCTCCTGGCCCCCCAGCCCCTTGACTGCTGTGTACCTAGTTGCTGCACTACAAATGATGTAAAAAGCTCAATAAAAGCCTGAAAAAGCCACTGATGGCTCCAGGACTCTCCCTTACCCGTGTGGCCAGATCATAGAGAACCTGCTCTGTGCCTTGATGGCACAAGTTATTACCAAATGTGAATGGTTATCTGGAAGGAGGATTGATGCAGGAGTAGGACACACCACACTGGAGTTAAGCATTACACTAAAGGGGAGACAGATGCCTTGGAAGGCAACTGCAGTTTCTCAAACAGTGAGCAGGCATGAGTATAAAAGTGTAGGTATTCTAAGACTGTCTCCAAGCACTCAGCTTAGTAATTTAAAGGACGCTAGATAAAACAGTGATAACCCTGTCAAAAATCCTGTTATATTTTCACTGCAATTTTTTCACTGACATTCATTCATGTAATAGAAATAACAATATCTACCTTACAAAACTTGCAAGGCTGGTGTAGGGTAAACACAGATTGCTCGGCTTTTGCGCAGTTGGTCTCTATAGCTATCACCTGCGGCCTTGTGTGCAGCAGGCGCTTGTGAACGTGGGCCCAGGGCACGCATGCCTGATGATGGACACCTCAAGTATGATATGGGCATGCATAAGGGGGCACACCTGAGCTGAGAGATGGAGTATATAAGGGAAGCATCACAAAGGATGGGGTGGCAGAGGGTCATACTGAGGAGAGCAGTGGTGAGCAGAGAACCGCTCAGAGAGGAAAGAGTGTATAGAGATTCGCTGGGGGGAGGGTAGGGGGGTGGCACAAATTGCTGTCTCTGGGCTGACTTGTTTCCCCTAACCTATGGGGATGATGCTAAGGGTTCCAAGATTCTCTTTTAAGCTGCTTGAACAGATGGTGAACCTACCCAGCCTGGGATGGTTGCAGAACAACTAGGTAAATATTCTTGTAATAGATGCTTTAAGTGACTAGTACAAGCATATATATATATATAGCATTTTCATGAGTTGAAATGCCCAGCCCCCAGCAAGTCTTCACTCTTTCTGGGCTCTCTGACATTCTCTTGTGACCTTGCTTCTCTGCCAGTTCTGCTCTTCCATTCTCTCTGGCGACCCTGTGATGCTGCCCTTATAAACCCAGTCTTAGTCCAGGTATATCCACTTACACATACCCACACCCTACTCCAGGGGCCCGTCATCAGGCATGCATTCAGAACCTCAGGGATCCATCATCAATCCTAATGGCAAGAGGGCAGAAAAGCCTGATACTTACCCTACACTGGCAAAGGCTTGATAGAGTGTCTTTAACACCTGTGCCATCAGGGAGGCCCCCTAAATTATTTATATGTGAAGCAAAGAGGAAAGGTCAAAGACTAGCATTAAAAGTAAGGCTTCTACTACATTGTAAATATGGCAGGTGGGGCCTCCCTGGTGGCACAAGGGGTTAAAACTCAGCACTATGAAGCTTCAGCAGTCACTTCAACATGAGTGAGATCCCTGGCCAGGGAGCTGACCCACATGGCGCAGCAGACCTCTCCTGTCACACTCGTTACTCCCCTCAGCAGTGTATTTCAGTAGAACCACCTGTTCTGCTCCCCACTCTGTCTCTGGTGACTCTTCTACCCACCCCCACTACCTCTGGCCTACAACCCAGTTCTTGTATACATAAATAAATAAATCTTTAAAAAGTAAATAACACTATTATATTTTCAATGTTTGGTCGAGAGGTTCAACTTTCAAATTTACTGCTTGAACTCTGAGCGAAGTGGCAAGCATCTTTGTCCCTTTGTGAACATCTACAAAGATCACAGACCAAATCCATACATAAGAATGGAACAGATATTTAACACAACTCATGAAAATGCTATAGTAATGCTGACATTGTGCACAGAAACATCCAGGTTCCATTAGATGTACAAAACAAACTTGTTCATACAGATAGTAATAACATTTGTAAATATTAGGAAAAACATCTGTCAATTTTATTCATGTCACCAAAATTTAAAGAATCTGTTATGTATGAGGTATGTGTTAACAAGTGTTGCAATCAATTTTGTCAAATGGTGATCTGCTTTTAAAACTTCAATTTTTAAAATGAAGATTAGATCTGAAAAAATAATTTCACCTAAAATGATTAAATATCTCAACTTCCTTGTAGTTTTGATAATATGCATCGTTACAGTTCAGTGTGAACTTAATATTATTAGATTTATTTTTAAATGTCCTAAGTTATAATATATTCTGTGCTATGTTTATGTATATTTTTGTTGACGTTCACTCTTTAAAATATTCACTCCATCTGGTAGGTTAAAACTATTTTACAGAAAGTTTTGTTAAGTACCTGTTGTCAAGAATGTGACAGTATTGGGAATTCTGAAAACAAATTAGCTTAACAAGAGAGGAACACAGTAGCTCTATAAACACAGAAATACAGAGGTAGAAAGAAACATTTAGAGAAACAATACTCTGAATAGGGAATAAAAGATAATATTCCAGAACAGAAGCAAAACCCATGAAAAACAATTTGGGTATTTCCTTTTACTGATTACAGGTCAAAAATCATACCAATCACATATTTTTCACATATTTTCCAGTCTCAGAAATGACTTACCAGAGTACCTAGACCAGATGAGTATTAAGTGAGTAGGATTAAACATTTCAGGAAAGGGCCTCCCCGTGGTGCAGCAGTTCAGCGCTGGGCTGCGAAGCCTCTGCAGCGCCGATTCCATCCCCGATTCCATCCCCGGCCGCCAGCAAGGGTCCCACATGGCATGCAGACCTCTTCTGCTGTGCCCACTGCTCCCCTCAGCAGTGTACTTCATCAGTCTGCCTGTTCTGCTCCCCGCTCTGGTGAATTAACTCACCCTCCCGCGCTTTAGAATGTACCCAGTGCTTGCATAAATAAATAATTAAATAAATCTTTAAAAACAAACAAACAAACAAAAAAAAATTCAGGAAAGATCCTGGTGATAATTTTGTGAAAAATGAGAAATCTCATCCAAAAAAGTAGACTTGAATATTGGCTTGAATCAAAAATGCGCTGACTTGTGGAGGGTAAATGATTTTCAGGCTTTTCTGCCCTTCCACCATTAGGATTGCCCTGCCTGATGGGGCACCTGCAGTTGTTACAATGTTGCAAGCTGTCTTATTTATTTCAGTGGGCCATGGGAGGAGTATTGAGATAGTCACCAAGAGAAGCAGAAGTAGAAGCAGGAGAGAGGCAGGAGAGAGAAGAGGAGAAAGAAAGCCAGAAGAGAGAGAGAGATGCCCAGAGTGAAGACTTGCCACCTGGCACCCCTGCCTGCCATGTACCTTGTTGATGCAATACATGTAAAGCTCAGTAAAAGCCTGAGAAAGCCACCGAGGGCTTCAGGAGTCTCCTTTACCCCGTCTGCCATCTGCGGAATCATAGATAATCCCACTCAATGCCTGTCCTGGTACTAGAACTTGACTCTTTAGGTAATGGTATTTTCTTTAAAAAAATATTTATGCATACAAGAACTGGGGTACAGCCCAGACATGTGGGGCGGGGGTGAGAGGATTCACCAGAGACAGAGTCGGGAGCAGAACAGGTAGACTTACTGAAATGCACTGCTGAGGGAAGCAGCAGACAAGACAGGCAAGGTCTGCTGCACCATGTGGGTTGCTCCCTGGCCAGTCGGGGATCAAACTCATGCTGCACAGGCTGCAGATTGCTTCATAGTGATGTGCTTAACCATTTGCACCACCAGGGAGGCCCCCTGTAATGCTGTTTTCATTCCCAAAGCAGATCTTTATTGAACAAAAGTTGAGGGTCACAACTATGGACTCTCCTCTTTGATGAAGAATATTGAGGAACAAAACCAAAATTCAGACCAAAAAAATGAAGTGCAACTAAGTCAAAAGCAAACCCCAGAAATCTGACTATAATACTGAGAGTACCAATGAGGTGGTGGAGGGAGGAGAGTAAAGGCAGAAAGGGGGAAAATGAACAATGGTAGATGACTATGGGTGCCTTGGTGGTGTGTGAGCTGTAATAACACACACTTGAAGAGGCCTGATTCTATTTCTCTGAATCATATGCAAAGTATATGATTATAAAGTGATTCACCTCAATTTAAAAATAATATATAAAATTAAGATAAATAAATGGGGCCTCCCCTGGTGGCGCAGGTAGTTGAGCACTACACTGTGAAGCTGTCCGCAGCCTCTACAGCACCGGTTTGATCCTGGCTGTCCGGGGAGAGTCCCACATGGTGTGGCAGACCTCTCCTGTCTCGCCCGCTGCTCCCCTCAGCAGTGTATTTCGTCAGTCTGCCTGTTCTGTTCCTTGCTCTGTCTCTGGTGAATCCTCTCACCCTCCCGTGCATCTAGCCTGTACCCCAGTTCTTGTATAAATAAATAAATAAATCTTAAAAAAAGATAAATAAATGAATAAATTGGAAACAATCCACCACTGATTTTAAGCAATTTTTCATTTAATATTAGCAAGTTTAATCTTCAGAGTATGATCATGGAACAAAGTTACATTTTAAGAAGTCAAGGAAGGAATTTTTTATAAGTTGTGGAAAATTAATTCTTCAGTATGTTAAGCTTTAAAAAATAAATTGTTTATTATCAGCGATTTGATAAACATAAACATAAGCACTAGGTTTAATTTTGATTATATATATTTGAGATTACTTATATTGAATTTTTAATAACATTTTATTATAAGACAATAGGGACTGCATTGTCCCAAATATATAACTGACAATTTCAGTTGGGACATAATTTTATTTAAAAATGATATTTATTGATGATCTCTGTAATTTATTTTGAGGTATGTAGATAAATAGGTAAAGATGCAAAATGTTCAGAGAAAACAGATAAAAGATAAGCATCTTGTAGACATACACATAAGTGGTTATTAATTTTTTATCATAAATACATTTTTAAATTTTGGTATTGTGACAGCAAATGGGTTACTCTTCAGAAAAATTAGGTTTCTGTCTCTGGTATGCCATTGACAGGCTTCATTAACAGCAAAAATTCTGTCTGGTAAAGGAATGAATCCAGCTTTTGAAGATCTTTGGGACAGAATTTGAAATCAGTTCACCATTGGCTAACTAAGTTTGTTGAAATTACATAAGCTTTATAAACTTCAGTAGCTATTCAGAAGATAAAAATATGTAGACTAAAGATTTAAAAAAGTGTTAGGAATCTTTCATTTGCAAATGACAAAATTCTCAATTTAAACTATGTTTAATTAAATAAAGGCAGAAGGAAAGAGTAAAGAAATAAATGAATGAGCAAGGAAGAGAAAGTGGGACAGAGGGAGGGGAGGAGTAGAGATGAAAAGGGAAGATGAAGTTTGGATAGGAGAAAAGAAGGAGGGAGACCATGTGTAAATTTGCCTTCCAAACAAGCTTTGATCCAATAGATTTAAATAAATTAAAATGAATCTGTTTATTTTTACATTTTAGTTTTCACTTGATCTTCAAACAAATTCTCCTTATGGTAGTAAGAATGCAATAGCACTAAGTTTTGCTGAGTTTTGGCACAAGTCCTGAAGAAGAGAGCCAGGCTCTCTCTTCCTAAATCTCAGCATTAACATTCTGTATAGCCTTAGCTCTAATTAACTTTAACCATCTCTCTTAATAAATCAAGATTAAAGTACCTGAATACCCATTCTTGAAGTTGAAGCTAGGGTCAATCCTTCAAAAATTGCATGACTAATAATAGTAGAAGGATGGTTTCCCAAAGGAAATATTCTGTGGATGTCTGATAAAAAGGGAAAGAAAGTAGGAGGGTGTTAACAAATTGAGGAAGAAATTGTAAAGCAGAATGCAAGTTTATTTGGAGTCATAGGAATTGCAAGTCAGAAGACATTATTCAAGATGCCATTTAGTGACTTTCTGAAAATGTGCAGCAATCACAGACTTTTTAAGAAAACAATGAAGATGTATAAATTGTTAGAAAAAATTATGATCAGTGATTTTCAAGCCAAAATTATTCTGATCTAACCACAATTGTTTACTGAGTTAATGTTGGATAAAATGTCCCCCAAAATTTGCTGTTTACTGAGAAACAAGTGATGACATTCTAGGAAAGTGTGTGGGTTTATGGGTGACAAGTGTCTATTCTAACTATGTGTGGCCATACATAAATCTTCCCCTCCTAATGGTCTCCAGATTAATTTTAGGACACCTGACACAATAAATTTAATTTTAGGTTTTCTGAGTTAACACCAGACATTCCCTTCAAGGATTTCTTGTGAAAAATGAAGTGCCTTAAAACATGAAAAATACCTAAATCAAATTAGATGCTCAAGAATAGTTCTATCCATTTGGAGAATAGCGGTTCTCAATAATTACATGACATAGCGATACATCGCAATATATGCTGCAAATATAAATACAACTATTTGAAAATAAAATGAACTGATCTTTAGTTTTAATGCTATTTGTATATAATACAATTGTTCTCAGTTTTTGTACGCTACTGTGTTCACTTGCATGATAGAGAAAAACAGAGCTGAGGCCAAGTCTATCACACTGCAGTCTTATCCCACCACGGATACATTCTGGTATCACAGTAAGTGTTGCCAGTATTACAAGTTAATGTTATGTTTTTTTTCTCCACTTTAAAGACATTTAGATTTTGACTAAATTAGAGTATGAACATGAGAGCATCTAGTATGCTTTTGGTACCATACATGTGAGTCTTGGGAGAGCAAAGAAGATATTCTGGACTTAAAATTACAGGGTGATTTTTCTGGTTATAAGATTACACTTTCTGTTGTTGTTGTTAGAATTGAATCCATGAATGCTATGGTTATTTTCTATCCTTCTACTATTATTAGTCATGCAATTTACATGTATTGTAGTACTGACTAATGAGTTAAATATTAATCATCAACAAATCAGTTAAGAGAAAAATATATTATTGCATATAATACTTATGAAAGGATGATAAGGAAACCAAAAGTGATACTTAACAAACATTTGTTTAAAGGAAAGGTTTGATAACTTTAATGGTAAATTAAACATACTCCTAAGATCATATAAAATATGACTTTTTTACATATTTTGTTATTTTGCTCATATCTATTTTAAACTAAAGTTAGCACATTTATGAAAATCTTAGTAATATCTTCTGTAGTGTGAGAACTATGGAGTTGGTCAGCAAATGGTAGTAATTAGTCAGAGAAGCAATACCAGAGTTCCTCTTATGGTCACTTTCAGCTCCTCACTGCTTTTCATTGCAAATTAAATTGCCCACATAAAGCTAAACGCTATGAAATAATCTTCTGAGAACCTTATTTAATGGTTTTATTAAATAATCAATTGTAACCTAGCAATTTTATGGAATGTTGAATATATTTTCATATGGATATTAAGTTTTGAATTTTTTTAAGAAGAGAAAAATAGTGTTTTAGGTACCACTGAAGATTAAAAAAAAACACTTTTTTATATATTTAATTTATAAGACCTACTTCTGTTTCTATGACTATGGATATATTAACATGTAATTAATTTTGAAGCAGTGGTGCAATGCACAAACTATAGTATCAGGAACTTATGTTCAATAGCCTACAAAAAGGGACTATATCATTTATGAAAAAAATCTATAGAAAATTATATCAGATGGAGCTCTGTATATTTTAGAATGAGTGGGGATGATTGCCTTTTCTTTTACATTTATCTGTTTGTACTATGTATGTCTCAAACATTCAAATGACATTGGAAATAAATTACAAAATAATGTTAAATAAGATATATTTGATGTTCTTGGTTGTAGCTATTGATTTACTATATTTACACTTTCTTATGATAATATTCTTCCCAGATAAAACACAAAAAGAAGCAAAGTCCTGTTCTATATATAAAACATTTATGTTCCTAATACTACTTTGAATAATAAACATTGAGCCATCCAATCCAGTGCATGTCCTTGTGATATATTTCAGTTAAAATAATTTCCATTTAGGTACCCAGTTTGAGTTTGTGTGTTTTCTTATCCAAGAGACACATTTTACAGGACCATTTTTGAAATGTTATAACCAGTCAATAAATAATATTTTAGGAATATAACAGAAATATTTAGAAGAAATGAGAAAAAAGTAAAGTAGTGGAAAGATTTGCCAGGAGAAAACAAATGGATCTAATTACTAAATCTGCACAACAGAAAAACTCACAAGTCAATTATTTCTACATAGACATCCACAGTTAGTATTAAACAAAATGTGTTTTGTTCACCTGAGAATTAATATATAAATAAAAGTGACCATCAATTCATACATTTTTGATCCTTAGTCCAGAAACACATTTGTGCTGCTGGAGGCCATTACTCAAATTATTTCTGAGGAAATGTCTAAACGTCCAACTTTATATGCACCCTTAAAAGAGAATTATTTTATTTACGACATATACCTGGTGCTCTTTAGGGCCTAGATAACTTAAAAAGAAGTTTTATAATAAATCAAATTTCCTTGACACTGGAGATGCCGTTTTGCACTAAAAGAAGAAAAGAGAAAGCTTGAAATGTTAATACATAAAAAAAAATTACATTGATTTTTGTGTGTGGTGTCAGTTACTTCTTTTTTGTGTGTGCTAAGTTTCTAGCATATTATCTCATATATAGAAAATTAAGATATTTTGTTTATCAGTGTATTCTGCATCTATGATGCATCATCCTTTTTTTATGGGAGACATTGCCTCCATCTTACCACTTGTTCTAGGCTCTAGACTACAGGTGAACATATATGTACATTCAAATGACATCTGAAGATGATTAAGCATTGGATGAAGCAGTGCAAATGAATCTGCTCTTGTGTCCCTGATATAAGCATCTGACTACTGCCTTCTAGACTTTAAGATCTGGCAGCTGACTTCTTCCTTGTTTCCAGAGTCTGCACCAGGTTTAACAGCTTCACGAGACCGGGCTTCCCTGGTGGCACAGCAGGTTGAGCGCAGTACTGTGAAGCTGTCTGCAGCTTCTGCAGTGTGGGTTTGATTCCCAGCCAGCCAGGGAGATACCTACATGGCACAGCAAACATCTTTTGTCTCACCCACTGCTCCCCTCAGCATTGTATTTCAGTCAGTCTGCCTGTTCTGTAGCCCTCTGTGTCTCTGGTGGAGCCCCCCACCCCCGCATCTCTGGCCTATACCCCAGCTCTTGTATAAATAAATAAATTTGAAGGGAAAAAAAAAAAAAAAACAGCTTCACTAGACCTATTGTCTCATGAGTATTCTTACTTTTTTTAAAGATTTATTTATGCATACAAGAACTGGGGTACAGGCCAGAGAAGCGAGGGTGAGAGAATTCACCAGAGACAGAGCGGGGAACAGAGCAGGTAGAATGACTGAAATACACTGCTGAGGGGAGCAGCGGGTGAGACAGGAGTGGTCTGCCACGTCATGTGGGTATCTCCTTGGCTGGGGATCGAACTCATGCTTCAGTGGCTGTGCATGGCTTCATAGGTTGCATCTTAACACTTTGTGCCACCAGGGAGGCCCTATTTTTGCTTTCTTCACACCAAATGGGTTCACATGTGAAGCCTAACTAGAGTCATAACTTTTTGTGAAACATGAGTTCCTAGAGAAACAGGTTTGCCAATTCTAAATATATGCCCTAATTTACGTTCAAAGCCAAATAGCTCACACTTTAGCTTGTGTTGTGGACCCTGACATATCCCAATGCTCTCAATCTCCTGGGAGATCACGTTCAGTCTTGTTACTCCAGTGCTTCTCCGTTTTTTAGTGATACAGGGCAGCAAGAGGCACTAAAACCAGCCAAGGACACTGCCCAAATGATTTACTGGTGGCTGGCTAAGTTCTTCACCCATGCACACAATTGCAAGGCTTTTCAACCTCTGAGAACAACAGCAATAGGATTTACTTAACAAACCAGGGAAAAACAAAGAGTTGTTGGGGCAAAAAGTGGCCAAAAAGTGGCCAAAAGCAGCTAAGATGGTGTCTTCCCACCCCTGAGGATGCAGAGCTCCACTTCCTAACAAGAGGCCACGTGGCCAAGATGGTGTCTTCCTGCCTCTGCCGACCTAGAGCACGTGGCCGCCAAACTATAGGCCAGGTTCCAACTCACAAAGACAACAGAATACACAACAGGAGATGCTCCTGGAGCTGCCGAGATGCCCCATCCCAGAAACAGACAAGCGGCACTCAAAACAGCAGCTGCAGCAGTTGAATGGCCTGACAAATGGCCACACTCACAGCTCAGCAAGGTGCCCAGCTCCGGGTCTTCGCCTTCTCTGCCAGGCTGTAACAGAAGCAAAACAGGGAACAGTTTCAGTTGCTTGGCTAATTGCAAAGCCTCTGAACTATTCCTCTCTGAGGTTGGCTGCTGGAGCCCACTCCACATCCTCTGAGTCCCACAACAGCCTTCTGGAAGATTGGCACAGTGGGGGCTGAAATAGCTGACCTCGCAATTGCTGAAGATCAAAAACGCTGAATCCCAAATGCTGAATCTTCAAAGGCTGAATCTGGAACACTAAATCCTCGGACACTGAATCTGAAATACTGAATCCTCTAATGCTAAATCTGGAACACTGAAAGAATCCACGGCTGCTTCTGCAGTCCCTTATATTTCTTATCAGTCACTCCACCCCAAAATGCAATACGTTTTAGCATTTTCCCTGGGGCTATCTATCCTCATGAACAACCCCCCTCCAGGGGGAACCAGTCTTTGGTTTCAGCCACCAGTTATATTAGCACAATTCCAACTCAGCAAAAGGACTTGCTAAAATACAGGCTCCTGGCTCTACTCTCATAATTTATAATTTAGTGGGTTTGGTAAAAGCTTGAGAATTTTCTTTTCTAACACAGCAGCAGGTGATGTTGATGTTGTTTGCCCATGTTGACAACATGGCTTGCTGGCAAGTGACTCTGTCAGATCAATATTGTTTTTCCACTTCTTAGATCTCTGATGAATGAAAATATTATGTCTATTCAATTAACAATATACAGTGCTTATTCTGATGTCTTACTATGTGCCAAGTAGCATAGGAACTTCATATAAATTATTTCAGACCATAAACAAATTTAAGTTATTATTCTAACTTTATAGATGGAGAACATGAATCACAGAAATGTCCAGAAATTTCACCATGGTTACATAGATTGTAAGTGGGAAAAGTGAGATTCAAAATCAAGCTTTCTGTCTGATTAAAACTTATGTACTAGGAAAGTACATGTTGTATTTAGAGACATATAAATGTCATTAGAAATTTTCTTCAACAAAAGGTTCTGACAGAAATAATATTTTATCATAAATATATATTTTATCATATTGTATTTATATATGTTGTACTGCAAAAGAGCTCTCAAGTAGGGTAATGAATCCATATGATTATTAAATAAGATATAAAGAATTTAAATTCACCATAACAAAGGCAGAATAGTTTTAAAACTGGCTCTCTGGCCGTTACTTGCTCAATGTGTATCAATGTGTATCATAATATGAGACTAACACATACACACACACAGTGGTGTATAGTATATAGAGTGTGGTCCGATTATTTGAGAGGAGACCCCTGTATCTTCAGATGAATATACTTTGTTTCTTAATCGTTAGATATTTTGGCTTGAATAGCCATTTGATATTTGTCAAAGTTGAATAAAAATGTGTTCCAATTAATTTGGTCACCTGTCAGTTGAATATTTTGCATTTGATCAATATAATATAGTAATGAAAGGGAGCCCCCCTCGGGGCCTCCCCAGTGGCACAGCGGTTGAGCGCTGGGTTGCGAAGCTGCCCGCGGCCTCTGCAGCGCTGGTTCGATCCCCGGCTGCTCCCCGGCCACCGGAGGAGGGTCCCACATGGCGCGCAGACCTCTCCTGCCGCCCGCTGCTCCCCTCAGCAGTGTACTTCACTCCCTCTGCCTGCTCTGCTCCCCGCTCTGGCTCTGGTGAATTCTCTCACCCTCCCGCGCTTCTGACTATACCCAGTGCATGTATAAACAAAACAAACAAACAAATAAATAAATAAATAAACATGCCTCTATAAAATTAAAAAAAAAAAGGATACACAAAAAAAAAAAAAAAAGAAAGGGAGCCCCCCTCACAGTTTTATCACCGTTATCACCTGCTTTACATCCTCTACCAGGGAGCTAACCAACATATGGTGCAGCAGACCTCTCCTACTGCTCTCCTCAGCAGTGGATATCAGTAGATCTGCCTGTACTGCTCCCCTCTCTGTCTCTGGTGAGTCCTCTCACCAACCCCCACACCTTTGGCCTAGACCCCAGTTCTATGCATACACATACACACACACATACACACACACACACATATATAGCATGGGAAGCTATATATACTTACAATTTTAGAATGGCTTTACCCTGTAATTCAAAAGCAGTATATTGCTTCCATGATACTTAAGATAAGCATCAGCTATACCCCTTAACCTTATTTTCTGTCATAAATACACTCTCCTGTCTACTCTCTCTAGTGTAGTAAAGGCACAACTGAGGAACACAGAATAAACCAGAAAGTTCTTATGGTTAGATCCCAAATGCATTGGAATATCTTCAAAGATAAAATAACTTTACCAATGGTTCATTTTATGTTTGTTTCACTTCTTTAATCATTATACCATTACTAAGAACACAAACTATAATTGATATTTCCATTAGACACTTTCTTTGCCAGCTTTGGTTCTTTCTTACTGCTGCAGATGTATAATCAAGATGGATCAATAGATGTTTAAATTGTAATAGCACTCGTGCTAGCTGATTGTTTCTTAGTGACTTTGATTGAGTAATATTTAGCTATAATAGACTGGAATACTTTTCCAGGTAAATATCAAATTTAACTGACTATTACTCATTGGATCAGCTGCCAGATTTAAATAACTCAGGAGCTGGATAATTAAGGCCATTGATTTTGTTATGATTAAACAAACTTCACAACTTTGAACTTTCAAATGAAAGCTTGAGACAGTTTAGACTTTTCAGAATATGCATGTACAAGGGAAATGAACTTGAAAGAATCAATTGTTAATTCAGATAAATGCAATGAATGGCAAAGTTCAAGTTAAAAACAAAAATTTGACTTCATTAACTGTCTAGGAAATTAGATGTTTAGATAAAAAGAGAACATGAATAAAAATTTCATAAAAGAGTGTTGGCTCTTTTACATACCAACTATTTATACCCCAATTGCAACATAAAAATGACAGATATGTGACACTATTTTTACAAATATCTGTGGGATCCAGATAGAACTACTTTAATGCAATAAGCTTTCCTTTATCTAAGGAATAATAATTCCTTTATAATACTAAATTATAGACAGTAAACGTTAAATTCAATTCAAATTTAAAATGAGCAGGAGAGGGCCTCCCCGGTGGCGCAGCAGTTGAGCGCTGGGTTGCGAAGCTGCCCACAGCCTCTGCAGCACAGGTTCAATCCCTGGCTACTCCCTGGCCACCGGAGGAGGGTCCCACATGGCGCGCAGACCTCTCCTGCTGCTCCCGCTGCCCCCCTCAGCAGTGTACTTCGGTCCTTCTGCTTGCTCTGCTCCCCGCTCTGGCTCTGGTGAATTCTCTCACCCTCCCGCGCTTCTGACTGTACCCAGTGCTTGTATGTATAAAAAAATAAATAAATAAATAAATAAATCTTTTAAAAAATTTAAAAAAAATGAACAGGAGAGAGTATTTTATGTGAATTATGAAGAATTTTTCCAACTGGGATAGATCTAAAGACAGGCACATGGTTTAAATGTGATGGCACTGAAGCACTTGTCTTGAAGTTCCAGTTCACATTACAGTTGTTTCTAATTACTGGGAAATAGAGCTGGGAATAGTCTATTGAAAATGCTTTCCCCTTTTTGCCAGGTTAAAAAGAACTTTCAAGCAATTATCGCTTTACCAGAAATCATTGAATAATAGCAGAAATTTCTAAGAGAAACTGAAAAGCTATCTTCTAAGTTAACTTGCCATAAATCAGTAAACAAGAAACAAAGATATACCTTCAAAAATAATTTCAGAAGATAAAAGATTTTCCTGTGCTAAGTGTTATATAGCAGGTATGGGAAGCAGAATATATATATATATATATATATATATATATATATATATAGGCTTTTGACTGTTCCAGTATATAGAAGTAAAGCCTATGAAATACTATCTATCTATCTATCTATCTATCTATCTATCTATCTATCTATCTATCCTCCTCATCATCATCATTGTCACCATCATTATCATCTAGCACCTTTCTCTTATCTATATTAATTTTCTGTGCCTACTGTGCAAACCATCACAATCTAGAAACTTAAAATGAGTCATAAATTTTTCACATTTCTATAGACAAGAAATCTGAATTCAAGTTGTCAGCAGGGTCATACTTCCTCTGAAGGCTGGGACTTGTGAATTGTAAATTGTTGTTGTACAATAACTTTCATTCGGTGAGTGTCTGTCTTTTCTTCTACGTAACTTTTATAAAAATATTTGTCACTAGATGTAGGGCCTACCCAAATAATCCAGGATGATTTCTCATCAAAAGATCCTTAACCACATCTGCAAAGATCCTTGTTTTGCCAATCAAGAAGACATTCACAACATTGGCGCTTAGGACATGCACATTATCTCCCCATTAGTCATTCATTACTTCTTTTGTTTGTTTTTGTGTTGGGGCACAGAAATTCATTCATTATTTCTTTCGTTGTTTTTGTGTTGATCTGAGCTTGTCAAAAGACAACTATAAAATTAAGGTTTACAAATATTATCTAAAATATGAAAATTTAGAATTGCCTTGGAATTTAGAATATTTCAGAATTACTGAAAAGAATGTGGTGCAGGTACCCTTTATTACATAACACTTGCTTCATGGTCAGGGGATGCACCTCACAATCAAACACATTTTCTCACTGTAGAAAATTTATGAACAATTACACCAAAAGTAAATTCATATTAGTTTAGATAAGGTACTAATTGAGTACAATTTCTCCACTGTAGAAGTTACAAAAATTGAAACAAAACAGTTTTCAGAATTTCTGCATTTTAGAAATTTGACTGTGAAATTGTAAACTTGTAATTAGAGTAGGTCCAAATTAACGCAAAAGAAACTTTATTGTTCTTCCTAATGAAGTTATATAAAATTTGACAAAAACACTGTCACAAAGAAAGGGTATGAGTGAGTTCAATACTGTTGATATAACTCTAACTACTTTAACAAACTCAAGTCTTAAAAGTGCAATTTTTAACTCTGTAGAATCCAAAATATGTTCCTGATCAGCAGCCTCCTTCTGTTGAAGCAGTAGGTGTCTCTGACTCTTGTTGCTTCCATCTTATGGTTCTTCAATGTTCAACTCAATGCTTTCAAGACTGTTGTACTCCTTTGGCTCAATCCATCAGAAAGAAAAAGATGGAAATGCAATTTTTACTTGTACAAAAGATTATCAAATCATATATAATATTTTAAGTGTATTTATAAATGTATCTAGTATATATTTTATTATATGTGCATATATGTTTTTATTAGTTTACCATTGGTGTATCAAACATTTTAAGTTTAAGGAGGATGGCTTCACACCTTGAAAAATGTATATAATGCACTATACCATTGAAGTTCTAGTTTCATTCCCAAATATCAAATTGTTCCTTCTAGGGACTTACCCACCCCCTTTTCCTCCCTTTCTGGTAACCATGTATTGTTTTTATAATCTAAAAGGTACTAGAAATGTTAAACCCTGGTCAGGGTACAACATGTCCTCTTAGATGGCAAATATGTTTCTGTGAGACTTTCACTCTTTGAAACAAAAGGATATCAAATTTGCATAGTCTTCTTGATTACAATATGCACCCTCTATTCTATCAAAACCTTTAATTGATTCTAGAAAAATATGTGCCCTGCATATTTTTTAAAGATTTATTTATTCATGCATACAAAAACCGGGGTATAGGCCAGATGCGCAGGAGGGTGAGAGGATTCACCAGAGACAGAGCAGGGAACAGAACAGGCAGACTGACTGAAATACACTGCTGAGGGGAGCAGCATGTGAGACAGGAGAGGTCTGCTGCAACATGTGGGACCCTCCCGGGCCTGCTGGGATCAAACTGGTGCTGCAGAGGCTGCGGACAGCTTCACAGGGCTGCGCTCAACCGCCTGTGCCACCAGGGGAGGCCCAATGCCCTATATTTTAATAGCAGATTATGTCAATATTTATTTTCAGCTTACATAGAAATCAAAGTTTCAAAATTTTCCATTTTAAAAAGCAGTACCATTTTTCTATCACCATTATTTTCCAATTGTCTTATTGTTTCTTCATAGTCACATTCCCTTTATTTTAAATCAATATTCATTTAGTTTGACTCCAAGAATTTCTATTTTTCACCTTCATGAAGTGATAGTGAATGATTTTATCCTGCCTGCTAGATACATTTTATTGATCGAGATCCATTAGGGACAACTATAACTCTGTGTTCTTTATATATCTTCCTTTAAAGTATCTCAGCATATGCTTGATGTTATGTATGCAAGTTTGAACAGCTGCTTGAAGATTTCTCCCTTAAGCCAGAAATAATCTCTTCTGTTTCTGAAATCCCATAAAATTTTATCTGTGCCTCTATATTAATGTAAATATTTTCCAATCAGATCAAAAGTTTTTACACCACACACACACACACACACACACACACACACTTTTTTTCCTCCTCTACTTTTTAAATTAAAACAGGATTGTCTTGCAAGTATTTTTATGTGCCAAATATTTTCAAGTACAAAGAATGCAAATTTGAATAAAACAAAAATTTCTCTTATAAAATTCAAAATCTGCCAAGAGTGATGTGTAAATAAATAATTAAATCAGTGTAATGTAAGTACAGTAACAGTAATATAAACATAATATAGACATTGGGTGTGGATTCAAGGAAATTACAGCTTTATCTTGAGTTGATATTTGAATTGGCTGGAAACAAAAGACTGGGTTGAAAGTCAAAGGATGACATTTCATGTACAACATCCATCGTGAGTAAAATTATGAAGATATGAAAACTCAAGGCATTTGGAGGAAGTGCAAGGGGTTCAGTATAATATAATATGAGATGTGAGGGAGCATTTTTAGAAGAGACCTAGGCAATGCCCAGCTCAGGAAGGGGTTTAAATGCAATGGTAAAGAAATTCTGCTTTATTTTATTTTATTTTTTTAAAATTTATTTATTTATTTATATGAGCACTGGGTACAGTCAGAAGCGAGGGAGGGTGAGAGAATTCACCAGAGCCAGAGCGGGGAGCAGAGCAGGCAGAAGGACCAAAGTACACTGCTGAGTGGAGCAGAGGGCGGCAGGAGAGGTCTGCGCGCCCTGTGCGACCCTCCCCAGGTGACCAGGGAGAAGCCGGGGATCGAACCGGCGCTGCAGAGGCTGCAGGCAGCTTCGCAACCCAGCGCTCAACAGCTGCGCCACCGGGGAGGCCCAGAAATTCTGTGTTTTATTCAGTAGAAAGTTAAAAGTTTTATTAAAGAAAGATAACCTGATTTTTAATAGAAATCATTTTCGTATCATGTATATTGGACCAAAGATCACTGATTAAGAAAACCTTAGGATATAGGATGATTACTCACAATCTAGTCAAACTCTCTTGTTAAAGACATTGAATTTTGAGCAAAAGAAACAAAGAAACACAGAATTCTTTGGAATTAAATCCAGCATGGAAAGCATCAACTGTTTATTGGTGTAATCTCATAGCTGTCTAGTGTTTAATGCCTATGATCTAATGAGGGGGTCTGTGACACACTAATTGATCTATTTCTTGAAATACTCATGGGTGCAATTCCTGCTTAATCCTAATATATTTCATTTTAATTATCCAGTAGCTTCTGTTTGTGAATTAAGTGACATGCTTTCAATAAATGTATTTTCTCTTTAATTAAATTTATTTTCTATAATATCCCAATTGGCTTTGTATAGATCTGAAGCTAAGCAGCAAGCTGAATATTAAAATCTAAGTATATATTTTAAAATTTAAAGGTGATTTCAGTTAAAATATTCTTATTTTGAAGCTGTAAGCATGAGTGCAACATCACGATATTTTAAGAATATCTTGTAGAAAGAGAAAAAATAATTGATATAATTGCATTTTAAGTGTGGAATTACTGATTAAACAAAATTTATTTTTCACAAGCCCGTGTGAGCTTTATTAAAATACAAGAACCGTATGCTTTATAATTGCGATATGCTGATTTTTATTGATACTTTAAATTCTTTAGAATGAAAATAAGAAAAATAAAATATGCATTGCTTTAGTATAGAGAAGGATGGTGTGAATTTTATAAATATTCCTGCTAGTCTTTCTAATGTGTTGATGCTCTAATTTTGACTTAAGTAGTAATTTGTTACTATATACTAATTAATAACAATAAAATTATATTTTTGATTGGAACATTCAAATTATTATATCTGATAAGCCATTCATTTTTATTTATTTTTTTCTTAAATTTTACTATTTTGTGTATCATTTACACAGCTGTATTGTTTGGGGTCTTCATGTTACCATATGTGCACATGCTTCACTCACCCTCCAAGTTTCTTGTGCGGATATCCTATCCCCTTTCTGTTCCTACCATCTTTCACCTCCCACCTTCTTCTTCTTTCCTCCTGCCCATTTCCTTCTGGTAACCAAAGTCTAAGAAATAATTTTCTGTGTTTGGCCTATTTGTTTTCTTTGATTATTCATATCCTACAAATGAATGAAATCATCTGGCATCTGGCCTTCACTCTCTGATTTACCATGATCACCTCAAAAAAAAAAAAAAAATGCAACATTTTGTCCCAAAAATCACAAGTTCATCAGTTTTAGTTGATGATTAGTATTCCATTGAGTATGTAGTCCACAATTTATTTATACAATTACCTATCGCGGGGTACTTGGTTTGATTCCAAGACTTGACCATTGTGATAATCCCATTTGCATGTAGAAGGGCATAAATCTTTTCATACTAGAATTTTCATAATCTTTGGGTAAAGACCCAACTCAACAGTGAACCCTATGACATTTCTGTTTTTATTTTTTTAAGCTATCATAATACAATTTTTCATAAAGTCTGCACAAAATTACATTCCTACTGACAATGGATGAATGCTCCTTTTTCCCCACAACCTCAACCTTCCCTATCAGCTAGTCTTACTCCAGTCTCTTCCTCACTCTAATCCTTCTATGAATAGTTGGTGAGGTCTTTGGAGAAAAGACAAATGGAGCCCTGGGTTTCCCTGAATTTGAAGCTCCTTAGTATTTTATATTTCCAAATTACCCCACATGTGATCATTAGTAATTTGTTAAATATCTTTGCTAAGTTATTCTTAATAGTTTGTCATCATTAAAAGTCTTTTACAGGCAAACCAGTCTCAAATTCCAGTCTCCTTGTCTTCCAAATTAGTGATTATCCTGTGAC
The DNA here is from genome assembly GCF_964194135.1 of Talpa europaea. NCBI lineage: Eukaryota > Metazoa > Chordata > Mammalia > Eulipotyphla > Talpidae > Talpa > Talpa europaea. The sequence goes on from NC_140070.1 coordinate 55,852,274, forward strand.
TTCTTTCTAACTACTTCAAATTTTATTATGGAAAGGAAGAAAGGAATAGGTAATAGCTGAAAGGAATGGTTTAGGGTTCATTAATTAAGATGGGAGTGTTCATTATTAAAATAAATTAAATATCTCTCTTTTGTGACTAGTCAAGTAGAAGAAGCAAATATATGAACTGGGGTAGATCATTGTAAAAAGAATATAGAAATTTAGAAAATGAGGTTTCAACACCCTAACCCATTCATAAAGTTTAATAAATAATGGAAGTGATTTATAGAGCAAAAGTGAGCATGATATTGACTTGGAAAGATAAACATGAGATTTGCTATCACTCTTCACATGTTTTCTCAGTTGTAGTTTCTGGGCAGGATGTCCTCAGGGTCAAACTCAGGATAGATGTGATTGGTGATGAATGATATGACAATTGCTGCTACTGGACCTGGATTCTATGCAGTCCACAAAAACTCCCAGGCACCCAGTAACCAGCCCTCAATTGCCTTATAGCACCCTGTTACTTCCACACTATGCTTTTGCAGACAAGAGAGTTTTCCTGCCAGAATTATTGCATCAAAAATAGCAGCTTACACAGCAGTGCTCTGTATTAGCATTCAAGTGGTATGTTTTGCCTGGTTCTTGGGTAGGAGGATAGAGAAAATATTTAATGGATCCAAAAACATTCATTAAAATATTATAAATGGAGTATAAAAGTGCATCACATAATCTTGGAGTTACATGATTGGGAAGCTTACATAAAAATATTTTAATATATTTATTGTCAAAAAAGGTAAAAAAGAAATAAGAAAAGTTTTATTGCACATAAGTAAGTGATCGCTGAACTGAGAAAGTCCTAAATAGTCAAGAAGTATTTCTCTCGTACAGAGTCCCTCCCTCCAGTAAAGGAGAGATGATTAACCTTCTATCTTCTCTTGACAATGTTGATAGACAACATATACATTATAGACATTCTATTTATAATGACAGCCAGTCAATATAGGCCATTTGCATTCCTCTGGCTTTTTAACATAAACATTAAAATAATTTTGTAGACAAACAATGGTCATGGGTATAAAATTATCATCAATTTACTTTCCCACAATGATATTTTTAAAATGGAGCAAAGTCTAGGCTTGTTTTTCTCTTGTTCTGAGGAAAAGCAATGACTATGCAGTATAAAAAAACCCTCAAACATCTCACAAATAAGTAAATTGATAAATAAAAATGTGTGGTTATCAGTAGAAGTAAGGAGTTTCTTATGCTGCTAATACAGAATTTGTAATTTGAGCATATTGATATTTTAAATAAAAGTGCCTAAAACCCGTGTTAGTTATGGTCTACATATTGAAAATATTTTTTATATGTCCTGCAGGACTTAAAAATAAGTAACAATATTTCTGTATAGAATATCTAAGTATACATTTAAATGTCTATTCAGTGATAAGACAGATTTTAAGATTGTTATATTGAAAAGTATAAGATTTATGCTTTATTGATATTTATACAATTCAGAGGAATTTCAAGTAACTTTGGTAGTTAATATTTGTATCCTATGTGATAAGAATTTTAAACAATCATGGATTCAGGTGTGCTTAATTTAGCAATAAAAGGGAATTTAACTCTCACACACACAAACACAGACACACAACACATCTTATGTATTTGAAGACTTAATACTGAGATTTGTTATCGAAGTCAAATCAGAAAGCTATATAATCAAATCAGAAATCTAGAAATATGGAACTATAGTCTACTTTTACACAAATTTATCAATATTAATAATTTGATTTATTAAAATGAAGCTATTATATGATTTCTTTCAAATATTTAAAATGAAAATTTAAATTGATATAAATAGCTATGTTTAAAAACACTTGGTCTTCAAATAAATTTTGAACAAATGAAAAGGTCTAGCTTGTACTTAAATAAGTTTGCCATTGTAAAGTTATAAAGTTTCTCTAAAATTTTGTAAATTTAAAAACATTTTAATAAAATGTTAAATTTACATAACTGTATGATTTTACCAGAAAGTATTTATGGAAACAAAACAGAAATAAGTGGAGATTACAATTACTAAGTATTAAACAATTATGAATCTTTTAATGTGCAGACTGTGTGGTATCCCAAGACCCCAAAACTTGCATACTCTAAGTGAGTTCTGCCATCCACCACATAAAAACAAACCATATTCTTAGTGTGAAAAAACTTTAATAGGTTAGTGTGCATAGAGAAAGAAAAGGAAGGATAATAGTTTGCCAATAAAACACCCAAAGTTCTTATTCCCTTGTGGGGAAATGCCCAACCAAACAGGGTTGGCCTAAACGGACCACTGAGGCCCAAAAGTTTGCTACAATTCTAGAGCACATTCTCGCAGGGGACCATATGGAAGGTGCAAAAGGAGGCTGGCAAGTGGAAAATATAACAATGTACAAATCAAGGTGACAGCACCATTATCAGCCACCCCCTGAACCTCTCACCTATGTCTCTTCCAAGTGTCTCAACATGTCTCAACTTCAAATTCATTTTCATGATCCCCAAGTTCCTGGTGCTAGGCCAAAACAAAGAAGCAAGTGGGACTTTTCACCTCTCTGTTCCATGTCCCTCCTGCATGTCTCCTCCCAAGTATTCTCTATTTTGCACTCACAGTTCAGATCCACCCTTCATTAGTGGGGCAGGGAACATGGATCCGCTCCTTTTTATGGAGGTTACTCGCCACTAGTTCTTTGCAACAAAGTCTTAATAATTAATAGATATGGTCTTAGTGTAACTGAGCACAAACGGTTCATTTGTGACACCAAGCGAAGTGGGTGTCTGGATCAAATAAAACACACTGTCAATATGGAACATAAAAACTACAAATGTTTATTTACTCATGATAAGAAAAAGGGATGGCAAAAGTAGAGCTTCCAAAGAAAGTGTCTTATAGAGTTGTTAGGTAAATTTATATAGAATTGCTTAGTGTGAGAAGGGTTTTTTTTTTTATTCCAGGTCCTGGCATTTTCCAGTCCTTTAGCTAAGGGAATCTGTGGAAAGAAAACACACACACACACACACACACACACACGAAACACAGAAGTTGGTAATACACATGATTATCTTTTCATTTAGTTTTTATTTGTGGCTGTAGGGTAAAGAAAATATCAGGCTTTTCTGCCCTTCCGCCATCAGGATAGATGATGGATCCTTGCCTGAATGCATGCCTGATGGCGGGCACCTGGAATAGGGTGTGGGCATAGGTAGATGGGATTCAGCTGAGCTAAGACTGTGCTTTTAAGGGCGGCGTCACGGGGGGACGCCAGTAGCAGCAGCAGCAGCAGAACCTGAAGGAGAAGCTGAAGCAGAAGCAGAGAACGCCAGAGAGCCCAGATAGAGTGAAGACTTGCTGGGGGCTGGGAGGTCTGCCAGCCTCCCAGCCCCCCAGGCAGCACCCCTGCCTGCCATATACCCGCTGAACCCCAATAAAAGACCTGCAAAACCACTGAGGACTTTGACTCCTCCTTTACCCGGTCTGCATGGGATCAGAAAACCTGCACTGTGCCCAGTCCTGCCCTTACAGTGGCCAAGAAGCTTATGTACAAAATGGCCTTGGTGACTGTGGGCCACCAGGCAAAATTTCACTTTAGCACACAAACAGTAATACAGACTAAATAGAATATAAGATAGTATCAAGTACAAATTATTGTTAAAGACAGCATGCCAAACAGACAAAACATAGGTTATAAAATAATTATGAAGCAATAGTTTAACACCTAAAAAGTAGAAATAATTTTAGGGTCTCCCCTGGTGGCTCAGGCAGTTGAACGCCGCACTGTGAAGCTGTCCGCAGCCTCTGCAGGGCTGGTTCCATCCCGACTGGCCGGCAAGTGTAACGGAAGGAAGGGATGGAGTGCAGGATCTCTATGACCTGAGCAGATGGAGTAAAGGAGAAGTCCTGGAGCCCTTGGTGGCTTTTGCAGGCTTTTATTGGGTTTTACCAGGCACACAGCAGGCAGGGGTACTGGGGGGCCGGGAGTCTGGCAGGCCTTCCAGCCCCCAGCAAGTCTTCACTCTTTCTGGGCTCTCCGGCTATAGGGTAAGTGTAGGGTAAAGAAAATGTCAGGCTTTTCTGCCCTTCCGCCATCAGGATAGATGATGGATCCTTGTCCTGAATGTATGCCTGATGGCGGGCACCTGGAATAGGGTGTGGGCATAGGTAGATGGGATTCAGCTGAGCTAAGACTGTGCTTTTTAAGGGCAGCGTCACGGGGCAGCAGCAGCAGCAGCAGCAGCAGCAGCAGCAGCAGCAGCAGCAGCAGCAGCAGCAGCAGCAGCAGCAGCAGCAGCAGCAGCAGCAGCAGCAGCACAAACGCTAGAGAGCCCAGATAGAGTGAAGACTTGCTGGGAGGCTGGGAGGCTGACAGGCCTCCCAGCCAGCACCCCTGCCTGCCATATGCCTGGTGAACCCCAAATAAAAAACCTGCAAAACTACTGAGGACTTTGACTCCTCCTTTACCCGGTCTGCATGGGATCAGGAAAACCTGCACTGTATCCAGTCCTGCCCTTACAATTGGTATAAGTCGGCAAGATCCATGTAGACGGGTATTGGAGCCCTCCGAATACCTGGAAGGGACTAAGGATTAAGTGTTTGCCTGTGACGACGCTGGAGGCGCCAGGGCGGCACAGAAGATGGATACGTCCACGAGCTACAGGACGAGACCTGGCGTGAAGGAGACACCCGAAAGGACCAGCCAACGACACCGGAAAGGACCAGCCAACGACACCGAATAGGACCAGCCAATGACCCCTGAGGCAGCAGGCCATTGCTGAAGCAGGGAGAGGCCAATGGACTTGAACTGATGGACTGATGGACTGACATTCCCGCCAGAAGGCGGAGGACCTTGGCAGGTTATGTTTTTCTTTTTGAGAATCTGGGGGTGGCCAGTGGGCCTTGATGGCCAAAAAGCAGCCTGTGCATGCCCAGCAGCCAGGTGGAGGAGAAAAGCCAACTAAGTAGGCAAAAGCTGGTACTGATGCTAAGTTGAGAAGCCCTAAGCGGCTGTTAAGCAGCCTGGGTATGCTGAAGACCTGTGAGTCTCGTAAAATCACCTGTGGGTGATGCCCTGCTCATTCTTGAGTGAGGGTGAGGAGCTGAGGAACCTGTCCTTGGGGGACGGGTGGGGAACGTGGCTTGGGGTGGAGCCCAAGCCGAATGCAGAGTTTGGATCCCGACCCATGTGCTTGTGCAGTGGGTTGGCCTGAGTGCAGGGGTCTGTGAGTCGCATGGGTGGCCATGAAGGCCAAGTGTTGGAGCGACTGCAGACAGAAACCCTGAGGGTTGGCGATTACCCCCAACAGAATAAAATTGCCAATCCCAGAGCTAGTGCATCCTGGGGGTGGATGCTATGTGTGCCTTGTAGCCGAGACTATAGCCAGAGAAGGCCAGGAAGCCTGACGGCTCCTAGTGTGATATAGTAGATGCCGTGAGTGATTCCCCTCCCTCGTATGAGCAGTGCCTTCGGCAGCAGATGTGGTGGCTCATCTGCTGGTACCAATAATTGTCTTTTGCACTAGGTTGGTGCCCTGCCTGGACTTATTTGTGTTCTGTTGTATTTTGTTATATTGTATTTTATTATATTTGATGTATTTGCTTTTGTGGGCCATGGCTGCATTGTTTGTTTGCTTAGAAAATTGTGTATATATATGTATAGACTGTATGGCAGAAAACCCTGAGGGGGTGGACTGTAGGGTAAAGAAAATGTCAGGCTTTTCTGCCCTTCTGCCATCAGGATAGATGATGGATCCTTGTCCTGAATGCATGCCTGATGGCGGGCACCTGGAATAGGGTGTGGGCATAGGTAGATGGGATTCAGCTGAGCTAAGACTGTGCTTTTTAAGGGCGGCATCACGGGGGGACGCCAGCAGCAGCAGCAGCAGCACCAGTAGCAGCAGGAGAAGCTGAAGCAGAAGCCGAGAAGCAGCAGAACGAACGCTAGAGAGCCCAGATAGAGCGAAGACTTGCTGGGGGCTGGGAGGCTGACAGGCCTCCCAGCCCCCCAGCCAGCACCCCTGCCTGCCATATGCCTGGTGAACCCTAAATAAAAAACCTGCAAAACTACTGAGGACTCTGACTCCTCCTTTACCCCGTCTGCATGGGATCGGAAAACCTGCACTGTGTCCAGTCCAGCCCCTTACAGTAAGGAAAAAGTATCAGGCTTTTCTGCCCTCCCGCCATTAGGATAGATGACAGAACCCTGCGGTCCTGAATGCATGCCTGATGGCGGGCACCTGGACTAGGGTGTGGGCATATGTATATGGGATTCACCTGGGCTAAGACTGAACTTTTAAGGGCGGCGTCACAGGGACGCCAGCAGAAGAGAAGCCGAGAGATCGAAGAAGCAGAGAATGGAGAAAGGAAAACCACGAGAGAGGTAGAGAGAATGAGAGAGAACGCTGGAGAGGCCAGAAAGAGTGAAGACTTGCTGGGCGCTGGGAGGTCTGCCAGCCTCCTGGCCCCCCAGCACCCCTGCCTGCCGTGTACCTGGTAAATCCCAATAAAAGCCTGAAAAGCCACTGAGGGCTCCAGGACTCTGACTTCTCCCTTACCCCCGTCTGCTGGGATCATAGAAAACCTGCTCAGTGACCCGCCCTGCCCTTATACCGGCGTTCTCTGGTGGTCTCTGCTTCTCTTTTGCTCCTTTCTTTCACTCTTGTTCTCTTTCGTTCTCTGCTCTCCTTGTGGTTCTTCTGGCATCTCTGTGACGCCACCCTTGATAAGCCCAGTCTCTCAGCCCAGGTGAATCCCATCTACCTATGCCCACACCCAATTCTAGGTGCCCACCATCAGGCATGCATTCAGGACCGCAAGGATCCATCATCAATCCTAATGGTGGGAGGGCAGAAAAGCCTGATACTTTTTTACTTTACCCTATAAAAGATACCCACATGGCACAGCGGACCTTCCTAAATGCCCACTGCTCCCCTCAGCAGTGTATTTTATCAGTCTGCCTGTTCTGTTCCCCGCTCTGTCTCTGGTGAATCCTCTCACCCTCTGCATATCTGGCCTGTACCCCGGTTCTTGTGTAAACAAATCTTTAAAAAAAAGTATAATTTTAGTTATAAATTTGAGTAGGGAAAGCCTTTGTAACTATGACCAAGGATTCTATATCCTTTGAAGAAAGATTAGCATGCTAAATTTTATTAACATCAAGACTTTTACAAACAAAAGTTAAAGGAAAATAAAAAGAAAATGTCATGAATAAGTTATCTCTGTCTTGTATGTATATAATTATATGTACATAATGTATCATAGGCAAAGGATTAATTTCCTTAATAAAAAAATTGGGTTCAGACTGCCCCTGATCCTAAATCAAATTCCTTTTCATATGCAAAACACATTCCTTCCATTCCAATAGGCCCCAATTCCTTAACTCTTTATAGCATCAAGTATAAAGTCCAAAATTTCATCCTAATATCTAAATCAGACATGGGAAGATACTATTAATCATCATGAGGCAAGATCCTCTTTAACTGTTGTAGGGTAAGGTAAAGGGTATCAGGCTTTTCTGCCCTTCCGCCATCAGGATAGATGAGGGAGCCCTGTGATCCTGGGTGCATGCCTGATGGTGGGCACCTGAAGTGGGTCCACCTGCGCTAAAAGACTGATAATATAAGGGTGGTGCAGCAGAGTGCGGTGTGGTGGTAGTGCGGTGTTAAGGGTGGAGGAGTGGAGTCCTTGGAGGAGTGTTGGAGCGACTACAAACCACGGTGAAGATCATGTGGCTGCTAAAACCGTTCATAAACCTGCTCGGAATGGGTTGGTTGCCTTACAACTGTAAACCTGGGTGTAGTGGCAGGAAGGGCCAGAGCAGGATCTCTATGACCTGAGCAGACAGGATAAAGGAGGAGAGTCCTGCAGTCCTCAGTAGATTTTTCAGGCTTTTAGTGAATTTACCAGATACACGGCATGTAGGGGTGCCAGGGGCCAAGAGTTTGGCAGGCCTCCCAGTCCCTAGCTATTCTTCACTCTTCCTGGACTCTCTGGCATTCTCTTGCTGGTTCTCTTACTGCTCCTTTCACTCTTTTTGCTTTGCTGGCATCCCCATGATGCTGCCCTTATAAGCATACTCTTAGCCCAGGTGTACCCATCTATGTATGCTCACACCCTACTCCAGGTGCCTGCCATCAGGCATGCATTCAGGACTGCAGGGATCCATCATCAATCCTAATGGTGGGAGGGCAGAAAAGCCTGCCAATTATTTCAATCATTTACCCTAGACTGGGGGAACCAGTTAGGTTACATAATTTCAAAATACAGTGGTGAGAAAATCATATATCTGAAGGACATTCTCATTCCAAAAGGGAGACATATGAGAGAAGAAATGGTTGACAGAACCTAAGCAAATTGATATATCTAGGGGAAATTTTATTAAATTTTAAATTTCAAGAACAATCCTCCTTGATCTGAAGCTCTGTTTCCAGAACTAGGGAGGAGCAGTCCTCTGCGTCTCTATTGGGTGGGGACCTTCCTAATCCAAAGGTTCTAGGGCACAATCTTCTGACATATTTGAAACAATTAGAAGTAGCCTTGATAATCTTTGATCATCTTTGGGGTCATTCTTACATTGTCTCTAAAAACAGTACATTTTTGAGGCTAAATAACTCTGGTCAGTTCTTGCAAGATCTAAGAAGATCAATGGTCTTTCATTTTATTCCATCTCCAGCTCCTTCACTTTAAACTGTCCATAGTGCTTCTGCTTGTATAAATCTATAATTTCTTTATTAGTCACAATTTTTTATTTTTTTTAATTTATTTATGCATACAAGAACTGGGGCACGGGCCAGAGGTATGGGGGTGAGAGGATTCACCAGAGACTCAATAGGAAACAGAACAGGCAGATGGACTGAAATACACTGATGAGGGTGAGACAGGAGAGGTATACTGTGCCATGTGGGTTAGCTCCCTAACCAGGGATCGAAAGCATGCTGCAGTGGATGCAGATAGCTTTATAGCGTTGTGACTTAAACCCTTGTGCCACCAGGGAGGCCCTATCAGTCACTCTTTTATTGCTGTTTTCTGAACTGTTAGTTTTTCCACTGTAGACAAGCTGAAATTTTTCCAGATCTTAAAGTTCTAGTTTCTTTTTGATTAATAGTTCTTTCTTTAGCTTGCTTCTTTCTTCTCATATTCCTTCAATACTTTGTTTAGAAAGCTCCTTAGTTAAATATCCATTTTCATCATTTGCACATTCTATACTTCCACAGAACACTAGATGAAGATAATTCAGCAAAAATCTTTTTACACGTTATAACAAGACCTACCTCAAGGCCTCCTTGGTGGTATAGGGATGAAAGACTCAACACCATCAAGCTATTGCCAGCCACTGTGGTTGATTTCGATCCACAGGCAGGGTGCTAACCCACTTGGCACAACAGATCTCTCCCGCCCCGCCTGCTGCTCCCCTTAGCAGTGTAGTTCAGCAGATTCTGCCTGTTCTGTTCCCCACTCTGTCTCTGCTGGATCCTCTCACCCGCCACATGCCTGGCCTACACCCCAGTTCTTATATACATAAATAAATAAAAATAAATATTAAAGAAAACCTGTTTCTACACAAAGGTGGCATTTGTGAAGGTAAAACTAAGCAGGTGGTCATTATTGTGAAGTGTACTTTCTGTTTCCTTGACTTGAGCAAAAAAAAAAAAAATTGGAATTGGTCAGAGGTAATTGTTTTAAGAAACCATCAAGCAAACAATTGTTTCAGAACTTGTATTTATGGACTTTCAGCTGGAGGATATTATCAATCAGTTTCCTTTTCAACCTTTCTACAGAATCAGTAAACAATTATAAAAAAAATAAACATAGTTTAAACTTGCTAACACATCACATTTTTTTCTTTAACCATCTTCCTCTTTTTTCCCTATAAAACCCCTTGACTTTGTTTTTGCTTCTGGCACATTTTAGGTTTACTACCTGAATTTGTGTGCTGAGAATTGCAGTTCTCTGACTCCAGGTAAGCATACATTACCTTTTTAATTGCCTTCTACATTTTTTGGTTGATGCCTTTCCTCTTGTTTCCAAACACATTTTCTTTATTTCTGTCTGCACACCAAACCATAATGACCTTTAATATTCATGTTTCCAAAGCTCTCTACACATGAATATCTCTATTATCTAAAAAGATTAAACTTCTCTCCAACTCTCCTTTCCTTTCTGATTTCTCACAAGAATCACCCTTAACTTTCATGTTTCTAGGGCCTCTCTGCTGGCTCAGGCAGTTGAGCGCTGCACTGTGAAGCTGTCTGCAGCCTCTGCAGCATGCATTCGATCCTGGCCAGCTAGGGAGAAACCTACATGATGCAGCAGACCTCTCCTATCTTGCCCTCTGCTCCCCTCAGCAGTGTACTTCAGTCCTACTGCCTGTTCTGTTCCCTGCTCTCTCTCTGGTGAATCCTCTCACACCTCTGGTCTGTACCCCAGTTCTTGTATAAATAAATAAAACTTTAAAAAAAAACTTTCATGTTTCTAGAAATGTACCCTAAAATTACCTCATCATCCAGTTGCACAACTGCTTATTATTTTTTTTTTAGATATTTATTACAGTAACACTCCATTTCTCCATACCAAAATCTTTATTAGTTATCTCAGGCTATAATATCAGAATATCATAGTCTGACTTAAACAATAGAAATTAATTTTCTCACAGTTCTGTGGATGGGAAGTCCAATATCAAGGGCCTGCAAATTTGTGTTCTGGGCAGAGTTGTCTTCATAGCTTGCAGTTAGTCATCTTTTCTGCATGCGTATATGGCCTTTTCTTAGTACATGTGCCAGAAGAGAGGATAGTGTGTGTGTGTGTGTGTGTGTGTGTGTGTGTGTGTGAGAGAGAGAGAGAGAGAGAGAGCACACACTTTCACCTTTCTTGTAAATACATTAAATTAATCCCATTATGAGGGCTCCCGATCTAATTTGGACCTCATCTAACTCTATCTCCAAAGACCTCGTCACCAAACAGTGTCACACTAGGGGTTAGATTTCAAAATATGAATTTCAAAGGGGCACAGATATTCACTCCATAATAAATAGTAAGGAAAAACTAATAACACAAAGTGTATGCATTATAATTCTCTGAAAAGAAAATACAAATGGCTCTAACACATATAAAAATGTGTTGTACTAAATTTTTAATGAGGGAATCATTCTGAGATATTATATTCTACACTGGGAATTGACCAAAATTGAAAGTTTAATAATACCCTTTGTTCATGAGGTAGATAGGAAACATCTTCTACAGATCAATTTATTATTGTCTAGTAAATAAAGATGATTATAGCAATAGACCTAGATATTTATGCTACAAGTACTATTGCAAGCCTGAGGAAAGACATTAATAGTATTGCATATAATATCAAAAGACCGAAAACATCCTATTTGTCCACCATTTGGAAACTGGTTAAACAAATAAAGACACAATATTCTCTATATATCCGTGCAGTGTCAAAAATATGAGCTCTTTATTTACAAATATGGAAAGATATCTAAGATACTAGGTGAGCAAAAAAAAAATACACTACAATGTAGATTATATACTAAATTTATATAATTGGAGGGAAATATAGATCTGTATTTCTATTTAATTATTGTGCCTGCTGAAAGAGTAACCATCATTTAAAAATAAATAAATAACAGTGATTCTAATGTCTCCAGCAAATGGTTGGTGTTATAAGTGAGTGTAAGGGATGAAGATAAGAGGAAACATTTTGACTGTGTATTCTTTGACTTTGTTTTGTTCTTGTCCATTTGAGTGTATAGTCAATTCAAAATCTCATTTAAAATCATATTAAGAATATTTTTGATTTTTGTAGAAAGTGGAACCTAGGAAAGACACATTTGTAAAATAATGGAGATGAAGTAAACTCCAAAAATGATAAATCAAAATACATACTGGGTTAGGCCTCCCCGGGGGCGCAGCGGTTGAGCGCTGGGTTGCGAAGCTGCCCGCAGCCTCTGCAGCGCTGGTTCAATCCCAGGCTGCTTCCCGGCCACTGAAGGAGGGTCCCATATGGCGTGCAGACCTCTCCGGCCGCCCGCTGCTCCCCTCAGCAGTGTACTTCGGTCCTTCTGCCTGCTCTGCTCCCCGCTCTGGCTCTGGTGAATTCTCTCACCCTCCCACGCTTCTGACTGTACCCAGTGATTGTATAAATAATAAATAAATAAATTTTAAAAAAAGAAGTAAAAAATCAATTTTAATATATATATGTATATATATACACACACACACACACACACACACACACACACACACACACTGGGTTAAATTTATAAGGTCCTTGCCAAAATTTCAGAATAATAAGTTATATAAAATGCAATTCCATACTTAAAATAAAAGAAAATTCATGATTGAAATAAAATAAACTACTGTGTAAGGAAAAAAAAAAAGACTTATGAGGATAAAAACATGCAAATTCTCATAGCTTCTTTAAAATAATCAGACAAATAAGGGAAATAAGTACAAGTAGCATGTCAAAGACATTAATAAAATGTTTAGTCTGAGCCATCATGAGAAGATACAAAAGACTCCCAAGAACTAATGGTAAAGCGCAAGAGAGAAAATCAAGTCTCCAGAGGGCTAGATAACACCGGCTACCATGTAATATGCCAAATTGTGGTTGGTAAGCCACAGATTTTAGGGCATCACCCTTTTCAGAGTTTTCCTTGTAACAGACTGAAAATCAACTCAGACTAAAAAACAGCAATTTAGTATATATGTGTCTTCTCTTGGAAATGTAGTCATTAAATTAGCTGTCAAACTGGAAGTTTGATGGTGTTTATTTTTGACAGTAATAACATTCAACACATTTAATTGTTGAATTGACCTAATATCTTGGAAGCAGTCTTTTTTTTTTTTTTTTTGGTGTATAACAATATTAACCCATCATAACACTCCAACTGGGACATTTGTCAAGTGGATACTCTACTACTGCTGTGGTCCTCGAAACAGATGTGCCAGGAAATGCTGCTTACCATTGTTGATCAGCTTTTTAAAGTGACATTAAATCTCATGTACAAATGGGTTTTACCATTATAAACTCCCTTCCAGGTTTGTTTGTTTGTTTTTTTTTTTTCTCCCAGGTTTTTTTTTTTTTTTAATTGAAGCAGCATTGGTTTTTGTTTTAGAGATATGTGATCTATCACTTCAGGTACTTTTAATATTCTGGCCCAGCCCAGCCACAGTGGAAAACAGCATGGAATTTTCTAAAAGATAAAAACTGAATCTACTTTATATATCAACAATTCCACTTCTGGATATCTACCCAAAGACTACAATAACACTAATTCATAGGTAAACATGAATTAGGTAAATTATAAACATGAATTACCACACCACACATTAAAACCAAATGACCCAGTCCAATTTCCTAGTCTATTGTGCTCTTGCCCATTATCTTCTGCCTCTCAGAACCACAGATTTATAGTCTGATTTCTAGGGTCTTTGTTATCTTGATTTTATCTGACTCTTTGTTAGTTTCTCTCTATTTCACATATAAGTCATTCCATTCAGTGTTTTTTTTTTCCTTCTGACTTATTGCACTTAGCATAATGCTTCTATCTCAATCCACGTGGCCCAAAAATATAAGATTGCATCTTTTTGATCGCTGAGTAGTATTCCAATGTGTATATATACCATTACTTCCAGATCCCCTCACCTGTATTTGGACACTAATATTTTGGCTACTACACATAGTGCTGCAATGACCATAGACACACATGTTTACCTATGAATTAGTGTTATTGTAGTCTTTGGGTAGATATCTAGAAGTGGAATTGTTGAGACATAAAGTAGATTCAGTTTTAATCTTTTAGAAACTTCCATGCTATTTTCTACTGTGGCTGGGCCAGAATATTATTACTACCACCAATATAAAAGTCTTCCTATTTCATCACATCCTTGTCAGCACTTGTTGCTTATGGTCTTTTTGATATGAGTCATTCTCACATTGTGATTTTGATTGCATTTCCCTGACAATAAATGATATGAACATTTTCCATGAGGCAGTTGGTCATCTGGAGTTTTTCTTTAGAGAAGGGCCTATTAGCTCTTCTGTCATTTTTTGATTAGGTTGTTTTCTATTGGCTCAGTTGTGTGAATTGACTGCACCAATTTACATTCCCAACAACAATGTATAGGGATTCTCTTTTCTCCTTTCCTAACTTGTGGCTTATATCTTCAAATAAACAGCCATTCTCAAAAGCATGTGGCAATTGATTGTTTTGATTTAAATTTCTTTAATTATAAGAGATGATGAAAATCATTTCACTTATCTAATGGCCTCGTATATCTTCATTGCAGGAGTGTCTATTCAGATCCACTACACAGTTTGTTGTTGTTGTTGTTGATAAGTTTTATGAGTTTTTTTTAAGATTTATTTATTTATGCATACAAGAGCTGGGGTACAGGCCAGACATGTGGAAGGTGAGAGGTTTCACTAGAGACAGAGTAGGCAACAGAACAGGCAGATCGAATGAAGTACACTGCTGAGAGGAGCAGTGGGCAAGTCAGGAGATTGAACTCGTGGTGCAGAGGTTGCAGACAGCTTCATAAGTTGCATCTCAACCCCTTTCTCAACCCCTTGCGCCACCAGGGAGGCCCAGTTTTATGAGTTTTTGTATATTTTTATATCGGTATTGGCTACTTTTTGGACAATTGATGTACACATACCTTCTCCTATTCACTAGGAAGTCTTTTCATTTATGCAAATGCATTTCCTGTGCAGAAGCCTTTTAACTTGATGTAGTTTCATTTGTCTGTTTTTACTTTTGTTTCCCATTGCAGGGATGCATTCATCTTTTTTAAGTGGTGGAAAAATTTTCCTTGGTTCATTTATATTTTTGTCAGAACTTATCATATGTCAAAATAGATATGGGGTATATATACAATGTGTTATTTACTTTTCATAGAGCAGCCAATGTTAATGAATGTCATAAGATTACAGTCTAAGTAAAGATAAATATCATAAGTTTTCATAATGTAAATATGGATTTTTAAAATAATGTACTTATATTAGCAGTCCTTCTTTCAGCTATGCTTATGGGAGATATAATGCTTGCATTTTTCCAGGTTGATATAAACCCATAGCAAACATCTTGAAATTTATTTTAAGTCTTAGATAAAGTTAACATCATTGCATGATCTTGTACAAGGTACATCCTGATCAACCAATTACACTGATAAGAGCAACTTGGGAATACAGAGAAGCTGTATTACTAGGGAGAAGGGATGTTGCGATGTTTGAATAGAAATACATGTATTCACAACGATGTTTCAAATTACTTAAAATTCGGTGATAGTTTGGCCTCCCATGGTGGTGCAGCAATTGAGCTGCGAAACTCCCCGCAGCCTCTGCAGCGCCGATTCAATCCCCGGCCACCGGCAAGGGTCCCACATGGCGCGACAGACCTCTCCTGCTGCGCCCACTGCTCCCCTTAGCAATGTATTTCGTCAGTCTGCCTGTTCTGTTCTCTGCTCTGTCTCTGGTGAATTCTCTCACCCTCCCACACTTCTGACTGTACCCGGTGCTTACATAAATAAATAAATAAATCTTTAAAAAAAATGGTGATAGTCATTGGCATCCTTAAATAGAAATCTTTATGACACAGAGCAAAAGTTAACATTGTCCATATTTTTGGTCAGTAATAGACTATACTTTCCCAGAATGCCAAAAACTCTGGGATGTAATTTAGAGACTGGTTGGAGATGTTTTTGTTCTTTAATGATCTGAGAGTTCTATTTTTTGAATTGTGTAGTATTGAAAACTCAAAGTACCTAACTTGCTCTCAGGAATCCAGTGATGACAAGTGAATCCCAATTTCCTTCTGAGAGGATCTGAGAATGACAAACTATAGTGATGGGTGCTACAGGGAGCAGTAGAATTAAAGTTATTACACCCTGTGCATGTCTTCAGTAATCTACTTGTATATTTGGTGGTGCTGTAAACATATCTGAAGCCACATATTTTGTGGAATTGTGATTTTCTTCACTTACTCACTACATTAAGAGATTATTTGACTGTTTTTATGCATCATCCAATACAGTGAGACACTATAATTTAAGCTATTTTTCTCTTCTATGAAATAAATCAGATAGTTTAATTCATACATATGCAGTTTGAGTCAAATTATCTTAGTATTTTTATGATAACATAAAGGCTATCAGAAATATTTCCATGGTAGCCAAAAACACTGTAATAAGCTAAGTCTCTAAGGACAATTTCAGATTATGCTTTAAATATAAAAGACTAATTTTGGAAAACTATATTATTTACTTAATAATTTATTCTTAGGCAGTTTGAAAATAGCAAGATGAATAAAATCATCACCATGGAAACATTTTGATAGAGTTATGCAGAAAATTAACTTGATATATTTGGATATGTTATTACATTTACAATAAAAATGCCTAATAGGGGGCGGAGCAACATGGCGGCGAGGAGATGCTGCAAGTAAGATCTCCCATTAAAAAAAGTTAATAGGGAGGAAAAGCGGCAGATCCCAGTGAGAAGTGGGACACGGAAGATAAACGGGTGACTCCAGCAAACTGCCCAAAGAAGAAAGTTGCCATAAAAGAGGACCAGAAGGGAGGAAAGCGCAGAACCCTGCTCCCCTCCCCCGCCCACAGAGTAGGCACTCTCCAACCGGCAGAGAGGAGGGAAAAAAAAAAAAAAAAAAACTAAAACGACCAACAAGAACAAAGGACACAGCAAGCGGGACTGTGAGTGGAAAGGAACTATTGCAGCCACCACACCCTGTGAACAGGAGCTGTGGAGAACCCTGCAAGATTCGCCTCGGAGGTGAGCTCCAGGCGCCATTAAAGAGAGACCCTGCCCAGGAGGAGACCAGCACCAGCACACAGCCCCAGGCCGCCCAGTAAGCTTGCCCAGAAAAGCGGCGCGCTGGAAAAGCAGACGCGGATCCGGATCGGGATTGCACAGAAAAGCGGCACGCTGGAAAACCAAGTGCGGATCGGAATCGGGATCGCGCAGAAAAGCAGTGCGGTTGAAAAGCAAACGCGGATCCGGATCGCAGCTGCCCAGATCCCTGCACCTGAGACCTAGGCTTGCAGGGAGACACGCGGAGGCCCTCACTGAGTGAGCAGGAACCAGGCGCCCAGGCACGGGAGCGGGATTCAAAAGGCGACATTCCCGCGCCACTGAACTGGGCTACAGCCAGCGTCCTGGAACTGAGGGCTTTGGAACTGAGACCTAGGGCACGAAATTAGGGGCATGGGTTCCCCACGACGGTGGGGCACAAGGCAGACACAGCACCCCAAAGCATTCAGGTTTACCCTACCATTCCCGCTCTGTTCCCTGTCCCACGGGGTGGTAAATCAGCTCCCCAAGGGCTCTTGGAGAGATCTCTGGCGCCGCCTAGCGACTTGAAACCAGCAGAGGGTCCTGGAGGAGCCAGTGGCCAGCTGGGGAGTTAGCCCACGCCGGGCCCCTTCTGACCAGTAGTCTGAGCCCACAGAGGGAGCAAGCACCCACAGCCGGGGCAGACCAGGCGCGCAGAAGAGTGTGCCTGAGACCAGACGCGCAGGGAGTGTCCCACATCACCATTTTAGAACAGGGACATTACTTCAGTAAAGACTACCTGCAGAAGGCTTCCTCAGGAGCCAGAGGTGAGCGGGGGAAGTTCGCCCACACCAGACTCCTTCTGGCCTGCAGTCCAAGCCCAGAGGGGGAGCAGGAACCCACCGCCGGGGCAGACCAGGTGCACAGGGGAGTGTGTCCCCACATCGGCATTTTAGAACAGGGACCTTTCTCCAGTAAAGACTGCTTGAAACTGACATATGGCTCCTGGAGGAACCAGAGGGGAGCAGAAAAGCTCACCCAAGATGCCGGCCAGTCCCAACAACACAGTGTCCCAACGCATACGGCAAATTAGAAAACAGACAGTAGGGAGTAGAAGAACCACACGCAACCTAGCAACTCCCCAAGGAAAAAGCACACCACAAAAAGAAAACCAGCCCCAAGATTGCAACGACAGTAACTTGGAAGAACTTCTGAGCCTTCCAGAAAGAGAATTTAAAATTGCCGTGATAAAAAAACTGACAGAAGTCATAAAGGAAAACAATGATAAGGAAAAATAATCAACGATCAGAAGAATGAAATTGAGTCCCTAAAGAGGGAAGTAAAAGAGATGCAGGAGATCAAAGAATTAATGGAAGAACTAAAGAATTCTGGGAAAAGCAATGAAAGCAGAATAGATGAAATGGAAGAACGGATAAGTAATCTTGAAGACACAGAAATAAAAAGAACCAAAACAGAAAAGGAAAGAGAAGTACGAAGGAAAAAGAACGAGGAAAGACTTCGGGAACTATCTGACTCCATGAGGAAAGGAAATATAAGAGTTATAGGAATACCAGAAGGAGAGGAGAGAGATGTAGGAACAGAGAAAATATTCAAAGAGATAATTGAAGAGAACTTCCCAAATGTGAAGAAGGAGCTGAAAATTGATATACAAGAAGCAAGAAGAACACCAAACTTCCACGACGAAAGGAAAAATACAGCAAGACACATAATAGTAAAGCTCCCAAGAATCCAGGACAAGGAAAAAAATAATGAAGCTGGCAAGAGGGAAGAAACAGATAACATTCAAAGGAAAGCCAATCAGGCTGACATCAGACTTCTCCGAAGAAACACTACGGGCAAGGAGAGAGTGGAGGGACATAGTCAACAGACTCCAAGAAAACAGATGCCAACCAAGAATACTCTATCCCGCAAAGCTCTCCTTCCTCTTTGAAGAAAGAATATGGACCTTCCCAGACAAACAGAAACTCCGGAATTTCATTACAACTAAACCCCCACTCCAAAAAATACTACAAGGAGTCCTAATGCCAGAACCTCAGAGGGACGAATAACAATGAAAGAAGGCCAAAAAAAAAAAAGTTATTAAAATAATAAATAAATAAAATCAAAGGAAAGACAATCACAATGGCAAATACAGATGCTAACATATCAATATTAACTCTAAATGTAAATGGAATAAACTCTTCAATAAAAAGACACAGAGTTGGGCCTCCCCTGTGGCGCAGCGGTTGAGCACTGGGTTGCGAAGCTGCCCGCGGCCTCTGCGACGCAGGTTTGATCCCCGGCTGCTCCCCGGCCACCAGAGGAGGGTCCCACATGGCGCGCAGACCTCTCCTGCCGCCCGCTGCTCTCCTCAGCAGTGTACTTCGGTCCTTCTGCCTGTTCTGCTCCCTGCTCTGGCTCTGGTGAATTCTCTCACCCTCCCGCGCTTCTGACTGTACCCAGTGCATATATAAACAAACAAACAAGCAAATAAATAAATAAAACATGCCTCTATTTAAAAAAAAAAAAAAAAAAAGACACAGAGTTGCAGCCTGGATTAAGAAACAAAACCCAACCTTTTGCTGTCTCCAGCAAACACATTTAGCTACAAAAGATAAAAATAGGCTCAAAGTTAAAGGATGGAAAACAATCCTACAAGCAAATGGACCAAAAAAGAAAGCAGGAACAGCTATACTTATATCAGATAAAACAGATTTCAAACTCAAAAAGATAAAAAGAGACCCCAATGGTCACTACATTCTGATCAAGGGGACAATACTTCAAGAAGAAATAACACTCATTAACATATACTCACCAAACGAAGGGGCACCAAAATATATCAGACAACTGTTGTCCTCTCTGAAAACAGACATCAGAGAAAACACATACGTAGTGGGAGACTTCAACACACCACTATCAACAATGGATAGATCAACAAGACAAAAAATAAGTAAAGAAATCAAAGCTCTAAATAAGGACCTAGAACAATTGGGCTTAACAGACATCTATAGAACACTAAACCCCAAAAAAACGGAGTACACATTTTTCTCAAGCGCACACGGATCATTCTCCAGGATCGATCACATACTGGGGCACAAGACAAACATCAACAGATACACCAAGATTGAAATCATATCAACCATCTCTTCTGACCATGAAGGCATCAAACTAGAAATAAACCATAAAAAGAGGGCAAGGAACTTTCCTACCTCATGGAGATTAAAAACCACACTACTGGAAGACCACTGGACTAATGAGGAGATCAAAGAAGAAATTAAAAAATTATTTGAATTGAACGACAAGGAGGACACCAATATCCAAAATGTATGGGATGAAGCAAAAGCAGTAATAAGAGGAAAATATATAGCAATAGAAGCTCACATCAAGAAACAAGAAAGAACTCAAAGAAACAACCTAATCTCGAAGCTCAAAGATCTAGAAAAAGAACAACAAAAAAACCCCAAAACCAGTAGAAGAAAAGAAATAATAAAAACCAAAGCAGAAATAAATGAAATTGAAACTAAAAAAACAATCCAAAAGATCAATGAAACCAAGAGCTGGTTCTTCAAAAAAATCAATAAAATAGACAAACCCCTAGCCAGGCTCACAAAGGAAAAGGGAGAAAGCACAAATAAACAGGATCATCAATGAAAGAGGAGAAATCACAACGGACACAGCAGAAATCAAAAGAATGATCAGTAACTACTATGAACAGTTATATGGAAACAAGTTTAACAATCTAGAGGAGATGGACAAATTCCTACAACTCTACAATCACCCAAAGCTAGATAAAGAAGAAATAGAACACCTAAACAGACCAATTACAATTAGCGAAATTGAAATGGTAATCAAAAACCTCCCCAAAAACAAAAGCCCAGACCTGATGGATTTACAAATGAATTTTACCAAACATTCTGAGAGGAATTAGTGCCTATCCTTCACAAACTCTTCCAAAAAATTGAGAAGGAAGGGACAATACCAAACACGTTCTATGAAGCCAACATTACACTAATACCAAAACCGAACAAGGACAACACAAAAAAGGAAAACTACAGGCCAATCTCCCTAATGAACACGGATGCAAAAATCCTCAATAAAATTTTAGCTATCAGAATCCAACAATGTATCCATAAGATAATTCACCACGACCAAGTAGGATTCATTCCAGGGACACAAGGATGGTTTAACATCCGAAAATCAATCAACGTTATCCAACACATCAACAAAAAGAAATATAAAAACCACATGATAATATCAATAGATGGTGAGAAAGCTTTCGACAAAGTGCAACACCCATTCATGATAAAAGGCTTGAAATTCTTGGGATACAAGGAACATACCTCAACATCATAAAGGCCATCTATGACAAGCCAACAGCCAGTATCATTCTTAATGGTGAAAAGCTGAAAGCATTTCCATTAAGATCTGGAACAAGACAAGGATGTCCACTCTCACCACTGCTTTTCAATATAATACTGGAAGTCCTAGCCAGGGCAATAAGACAAGAGAAAGACATCCAAGGAATCCAAATAGGAAAAGAAGAAGTCAAACTATCACTATTTGCAGACGATATGATATTATACATAGAGAACCCCAAAAACTCCACAGAAAAACTAATTCAACTCATCAATCAGTTCAGTAAAGTGGCAGGATACAAAATCAACATGCAAAAGTCAGTAGCATTCCTATACACAAAAAATAAATCTGAAGAAGAAGAAATCAAAAAAACCATCCCTTTTTTATTGAAACAAAAAAAAATCCAATATTTGGGAATAAATCTAACAAAAGAGGTAAAGGACCTATACAAAGAAAACTATAAAACACTGTTAAAAGAAATAGAAGAAGACACAAAGAAATGGAAAGACATCCCCTGCTCATGGATTGGAAGAATAAACATTATTAAAATGGCCTTCCTTCCAAAAGCAATATACAGATTCATTGCTATTCCAATCAAAATTTCAATGTCATTCTTCAAAGAAATAGAACAATTATTGATGAAATTCATATGGAATCACAAAAAACCCCAAATAGCCAAAGCTCTCCTGAAAAAAAAAAGAAGGGAATGGAGGCATCACACTCCCAGACTTCAAACTATACTACAAAGCCATAATCATCAAAACTGCATGGTATTGGAACAAGAACAGACACACAGACCAATGGAATCAAATAGAAAATCCAGAAATAAACCCACAGATTTATGGTCAACTAATCTTTGACAAAGGAGCAAAGACTCTGCATTGGAGCAAAGAAAGTTTGTTCAATAAATGGTGCTGGGAAAACTGGGTCGCTACATGCAAAAGAATGAAGCTTGACCACTACCTCACACCATACACAAAAATCAACTCAAAATGGATTAAAGAACTTGACATAAGACCTGAAACCATAAAACACATAGAAGGAAATATAGGCAAAACACTATGTGATTTGCACATCAAAGACATCTTTACAGACACATCACCCAAAGCAGTGATAGTGAAGGCAAAGATAAACAGCTGGGACTACATCAAATTAAATAGCTTCTGCACAGCAAAAGAGACAATAACAAAAACAAAGAGAAACCCCACCAACTGGGAGAACATTTTTGCACCCAACACTAATGATAAAGGACTGATCACAAAAATCTGCAAAGAGCTGATGAGACTCAACAACAACAAAGAAAATAATCCAGTCAAAAAATGGGCAGAAGAGCTAAAAAGAAACTTCTCTGAAGAGGAAATGCAAATGGCCAACAGGCATATGAAAAAATGTTCAACATCACTTGTCATCAGGGAAATGCAAATCAAAACTACCATGAGATACCATCTTACACCAGTGAGAATGGCACATATTAAAAAAACTAGCAACAACAAATGTTGGCGAGGGTGTGGAGAAAAAGGAACTCTTCTGCACTGTTGGTGGGCGTGCAAACTGGTCCAACCACTGTGGAGAGCTGTGTGGAGATTTCTGGACCTACTAAACATAGAGCTTCCATATGATCCAGCAATTCCACTCCTAGGTATTTACCCAAAGGACACAGAAACATCAATTCCAAAGAACACCTGCACCCCTATGTTTATAGCAGCACTGTTTACAATAGCTAAGCTTTGGAAACTACCCAAATGCCCAAAAATAGATGACTGGATCAAGAAGATGTGGTACATATATACCATGGAATATTACTCAGCATTCAAAAAAGATAAACACATGCAATTTGCAGCAACATGGATGGCGCTGGAAGGGATCATGCTCAGCGAAATAAGCCAAAAAGAAAAAGAAAAATACCGGATGGTCTCACTCATAGCAGGAATCTAGAAAACTTAAATAAGGGACCAGGAAAATGAATAACTATAAGAAAGTGAAAATCAAAATCAACAAAAAACTATGAACCAGAGACACTTTTAGGGGGGCGGGGGCGGGAGGGGAGGGATTGGGGTAGAATTGGGGGGCTGCAATTGTATGCGGAATATAAAAATAAAATTTATTATTTAAAAAAAATAAAAATGCCTAAAATATTAATAAATATATAAACATAAAATGGTAACAAAACATGAAACATGGGCAGCATTCAATTTTGTATTACTACATACCTACTTTATTTTCATGAATCATGTATCTTAATCAACTTTATGACCTGGAGAAAGCATTTTTAAAAAGATGAATGTATTCAAATCCTAGGGACGTTAGCCATGCATTTTTCCAAATTAAAAAAGAAAATAAAAAAATGTGTTTTGTTTAACTTTGCTAAGCATTGTACTTTATGAAATTTGAAATTATAGATGCTCAACTGGTAGGTAGAAAAATTCTTAATGATAATCAAATTGAACCCTTGCATTGTTGGTGCATTTATATTTATACAAAATGTGGTTTCCAGGAAAAATTACTCAAATTATAAATATTATTGAATATTTACTATAATTATAGGAAAACAATTCTGGAATTATTTGAACACATAAAAAAGTAGAGAAACTAACCTGCTTAAACTTTTTTTGCTTTTTCATTTGTTAATTTTTCTGCATTCATCAACAATGTATCCATTAAGATTACTAAAAATAGAGAAAAAAAAACTTGTTTATAATAATAAACACAAATTGCACATTCTAAAGTTTCATTTATAGATCTCATTTAAAGTGGCTTTTAACTGATAGATCCTGGTGTGACCTCTTTTGATTTTCCTTTAAAGAAAGTTTCAAAAATAAAAACATACCACGGAAAACTCAGAGTGATAGACAACATATTTAAGCATCCATCTAGAAGCAATTTTGATTATGTATAGTTATTTTTTTTTTTAAGAAGCATACCCTATTGACAGTCTGTCTTAAGAATCAGAGAACTCCTGCCAGTCTGGTATTTTGATAATTGATAAAAATCAGGCATGCAGAGAAGGACGTAGATTATGTGGAACTGATAATAATACATTACAAAATGATATTCAGGGATGGCATGTTGATCCATTCTTCATTGCACATCTACTGATTGTGACTTAATAGATAAAAAGAGGGTGCTTTTCTATTTTATTTCTATTTTACTCCTAATTCCTAGTAATTCTCTATGTAGAATATAACACATGGAAATGGGTGGTGTTACGGGTTGAATGGTGACCCTTATAAAAATATGCCCATGTCCTAATCTACAGAACTTGTGAATAATAAATTTTTTGAAGAAATACCTTTGCAAATGTAATTAAGCTTAGGATTTTAGGATGAGATCATTGGGTATTTTCCATCAATGCCCTTAATACAATGCCAAGTGTACTTATACAATAACAGAAATGACAACATGCACAGGTAAGGCAACTGGCTGCTCAATACAGAAAGGAGAGTAATATGACAAGTCAAGAAAATCAAAGAATGCTGGTAACCACCAGAAGCCCGAAGAGGCAGGATTCTTACTTGTAGATTTCAAAGGGAACATAACCTTGCTCACTTCTCATTATGGAATTCTCAACTTCAGAATTGTGATGTAATTAATTTCTATTATTTTCATCCACCAAGTTTGTACACTCCACAGGAATATAATATAAGTGGGGATAAGAAGATGGGAGAAGGATGTGGAGAAAAATGATCTCCCCTACATTGCTGGTGGGAGTGCAAACTGGTCCAACCACTATGGAAAGCTATCTGGAGTTTCCTGAGATTACTAAAAATGGAGCTACCATATGACACAGCAATTCCACTCCTAGGGATCTACCCAAAGGACACAAAACATTGATTCAAAAGAACACCTGTATCCCTGTGTTTATTGCAGCAACATTTATAACAGGTAAAACCTGGAAACAACACAAATGCCCAAAAATAGATGACTAGATCCAGAAGAGGTGGCATATATACACAATGGAATATTATTCAGCAACCAAAAAGATAAACTCATGCCATTTGCAGCAACATGGATGTAGCTAGAAGGTATTATGGTCAGTGAAATAAGCCAGAAGGAAAAAATAAAAAAAAAAAATCTAATGGCTTCACTTATAGCAGGTATATAGGGGGCCCAAATAAGACATCAGTGTAAAATAATAATAATAGTACAAAACACAACAAAACAAAAACGGACCATTATAAATCAGAGACATATTGCAGGGGAGGAGGCAGAAGAGGGATCAGAGGGAGGGAGGGAGGAGCACAGGGGACTGAGGTGATGGTGCATGGGTACATTGGTGAAGAAAACTCTGGGGACTACACCTGAGGGGGTGGGGGAAGCAAATATTGTTTAAAAATGAACAATGATATAAAAAATAAAACAAATAATAAAAAGAAAAAATAAATAAAAAGAAGATGGGAGCTAGAACTCTGATATAATTCATACTTGCATGGAAGGTAGAGGAGTTTATGCCAGAAGAATCCTTGTAAATGTGTATCTTGGAGTTGCTGGTGCTGCTGTTGCTGCTGTTGCTGATGATGATTATATCATCAATATTTTTATTTTTTATTTTTTATTATAGAATATTTTATTATTGAAAATATGTTATGAAGTCTCAATTTCTGAATTGTTTTATTATTCATAATACATCACCTGTACTTTCTTCAGGACTAGGCTAATGTCAATTAAATATAATTCTGTCTGGTGCCCCATTAGTTTATATCATTTACCAAGTACTTTTTCTTAAATACAAATGCCATAAAACTCTACATACCCATTCTCTGAAAGAAACTATCAATATCACTTTCCTCTGTGTAATCAATGGAACTGCTTAAAAGAGAATCATTCTTGATGTGTTTTATAAGCTTTTCTAGTTGGAGTTTGTAATGACTGTTGTCACCATCTGGTCTGTACATCAAGAGAAGTGTTTCATATTAGGCATATTATGGACTTTTTACCCACATCTTTTAAAGGGAAACTTTAATAAGATCTCAGATCTGAATTTCTGTTGAAGTAGAAATTCCATTTTTTTTTCTGAGATCTCTTATTTTCAATGAAATATCCATGATATAAAATTTTCCTCCAATTTAGTATTTGGTTGTTTCTATACTTTTTACATTAATATTTTTCATTTGGGTCTATTTTGTTTTTTAATGTAGTATTTCTTAGATATCAGTACATAAAATAAAATGGATATGTTGTCTTGGTTTCAATATCTGAGTTTTAGCCTGATATTCTGCATTTTAAACATGATCCCAGATGATGCATATGCAGCTGTTTCACAACTAGAATTTGTTTAGAGGAAAAATTCATTCACTTGTTAATGGCGTGCTCTTCAGTTCCTTATATATAAGATGTTTTCCAACATTTCTAATGTTAAAAGTGTATTCCTGAATACCTTAATGCGTTCATTGTTAATATTTGAAAAATACTCTAATTAGTTTATAGTACTTAAAGTGTGTTGTAAACTTTTATTAAATTCTGAATAGCATAGAAAATATACATGCTTTATTCTGAGAGCAAACATGAGGTTTCTGGATCAGAGACAATTATTTTCTTTTTGAGCATTTTAGCTGTCGTTGTACAGGCACAGAAAAAAGAAGCAGTACAGGGAAGTGTGCAGTACAGGAGAGGAGCCCCAAGGTTATGAATCCTAGAGCTTACATTAGGATCTTGTACAGTTACTCCTCCTCCTCTGTGAATAAGCAGACCTTTCTAAGGTAAAGCAAAAACAACAGCTTCTAGTTTTCTATGGCTTCTACCCTTTGACTCTATAAATTATGGATCTGTAAATGTGTCTTGAGAAATACACTATCTCCAACATTCAAGGCAAGGATACCATTCCATCATCATCAATCTGCCAGTAATTTTGATCAGAAAGTCTTAGCCTTGAAGACATGTGAATATGTTCACATAACATTGATTCCAGACCTGTTTTATTTAATATTTCTTCTTTTGGACATCAGGTAATTTAAGTTACAGAACCATATTCATTAAATAACTTGTTATCTTCATTGTTATTAAAATGTACCTTCTCTTTTTCATTTCCTTCCATTTTTTTCATTCATCTCCCATTAAGATTTTAATGCATATCTTTGTTTATGTACCTTTAATGTTTTAAACACATGCATTTTTTGTTACCTAAGGTATAATATAGAGTAAAATGGAAAAAAAAATATAAGTGTACAGGTAAGTGGGTTTTGAAAAACACATATACTCTTGTAACAATTAATCTTTCCAAGGATCAGAAACAACTCCTGGTCTCATTTTTAGCAATATTGATTAGATTTTCATGTCCTAATATTTTTAAGAAAACTATGCACTTTAATTGTGCTTTCATACAGCTTTTCAAATGTGTTCATGTACTTAAACATTAACATTATGTTCCTTTCTAACACGGAACAGTATTCTATTGTATAAATACACAAACATGTTTATCTGGTTTTCTTCTGTGGGATATTTACATTTCAGTTTTGGGGAAAAATAGCATTCTTGTTTACTTCCTTGGTTAAGTACATAAGAAATGTTTCATAAGGTAAATTTAAGCATAAGTTTACCAGAGTTATGAAAATTCCATTTTACATCTTCAGCAAATCTTGGTATCATCAGTCTTTTTCTTTAATATTGACATTCTAAAGTGTGTGAAGAGACTC
Source organism: Talpa europaea (assembly GCF_964194135.1). NCBI lineage: Eukaryota > Metazoa > Chordata > Mammalia > Eulipotyphla > Talpidae > Talpa > Talpa europaea. The sequence continues at coordinate 55,880,064 of NC_140070.1, forward strand.
ATAAATGTTTTATTGTGTAATTTGAAGATAATTCACCTCTTAAAAATTCTCAATATCCTATAAGAACATATAATATTATTTTATTATCATAAATTATTTTGTGTTTAAATTCATCTTTAAAATTCTTTTTTTTACTTGCTTGACATTAGCTCATTTCTAGGCTCTCATTTGTTAGACTAACTAAAAGTTAGACCAACTTTTTTTAGCTTGATACCTTATGTTTTATTACATTATCTAAATAGGTATCATTAATATACCTAAAGTTTTATAATTAACAAAAATATTCAATATCAACTTGTTTTTCTTCACATTGGAATTATATTGCATTGAAATAAATGTAGCTTTCTTCTTCAATTGAAATCATTGAATCATGGGCCTGCCTGGTAGCGCAGGGGGTTAAGACGCAGCCTGTGAAGCTATCCGCAGCCACTGCAGCAAGAGTTGAATCCCTGGCCAGGGAACTACCACATGACTCATCAGAACTCTCCTGACTCACCTGATGCTCCCCTCAGCAGTGATTTCAGTCAATCTACCTGTTCTGTTACCCACACTGTCTCTGGGGAATCCTCTCACCCCACCCCACACACCTCTGGCCTGTACCCCAGTTCTCATATGCATAAATAAATAAATCTTTAAAAAAGAAAAAGAAATTGTTACATCTCTTCCTTTTATTTATTTATTTTTTTAATATTTTGAATCTATCCACCAGGTATGCCAGGACCTGAGATAATAGTAGACATCAATTCTGAATTGATTTCAAAGGATAAACATTTAAATTTTCAATAATAATTATATTTGCTTTAGTATTTGATGTATAATCATTAAGTTAAGGAAGTTGTTTATCTGTTATGCTTCTGAGAAGTGTTTTTAATTATTTTTTTAAAGATTTATTTTTTTATTCATACAAGAACCAGGATACAGGCAGAAGTGCGGGAGGTTGAGAGAATTCGCCAGAGCAGGGAGCAGAACAGGCCGAAGGACCAAAGTACACTTCTGAGGGGAGCAGCGAGTGGCAGGAGATGTCTGGGCACCATGTGGGACCCTTGCCAGGTGGCTGGGGATGGAACCGGAACTGCAGAGGCTGTGGGCAGCTTTGCAACCCAGTGCTCAACCGCTGCGCCATCGGGCAGGTCCTGTTTTTAATTATTGTAGTCAAAAGTTTAAGATCTTTATCAAAAAATTTTTTTAGCTATTTTAATATTCACGATTTTTCCCCTTTGGATAATTAATAAAATGAAATGTGTTAAATATGCTTTCATGTTTTGTAGTCAAAGTTAATCAAAGTATACTAATTAATAAGTTTTGATTTATTATTTTTTAATATATATCCAATTGTGGCGCTGGGGTTTTCTGAGTTTGAGTCCATGATTATGCAAGTCTTTTTTTTAAAGATTTATTTTTATTTATATATGCATTCAAGAACTGGGGTGGAGGCTAGGGATACAGGGGATGAGAGGATTCACCAGAGACAGAGTGGGGAGCAGAACAGGTGGATCTACTGAAATACACTGCTGAGGGGAGCAGTAGGTGAGTCAAGAGAGGTCTGCTGTGCCATGTGGGTCAGCTTCCTGGTGGGGGAGCGAACTCACGTCTCAGTGTCTGGAAATAACTTGATAGTGCTGAGACTTTAATCCCTGTGCCATCACAGATGCCCTGACTATACAATACTTAATAAGTTTGAAGTTTGAGTTCTCTCTCTCTCTCTCTCTCTCTCTCTCTGTCTCTCTCTCACATTTAAAATTTATTATTGACAAAAAATTAGAATATTTGTTGTAATACACTAATAAATCCATATGGTCCCGATACTTTCATTATGGAATTTTGTTATGTAGTGCTTGCATTTCTGGATGGTGGTTAGCTTCTTGGGAACTAGCATGAACATAATTAGTGTTAAATATCTCTCTATGTTAAATTAATTTTTCTCTGTCTTTTAATTATTTGTATTGTAATCACTGTCAAAAATCATACTGAAAACCTCACTATTTTAATATTAATTCCTTATTTTTCCCCTGATAAATATGAGAATATCATCACCTTGTTTGTGTTATTCATTATTTTTATTTTGAGACTGTTTTCCTTACAAATTCAATTTGATGATTATTATTTTTACTAGTCTTTAACATGTTGGTCCTTTCATATTTTATTGCTCTAGATAGAAGTAGATGTAGATGTAGTTTAGAACTCCTCTTTCTATCCTCGTTGTTGTCTGTCTTTCCTTTTATCTCTATTTATTTGAACCTCTGAACTAAATTATGGATCAACTTGTTGATATTTATATCACAGTTGATTTGTCTGGTGTGGCTATCCTGATTTTTTTCCCAAGACCTGGCATTTATTTTTTTTTTATTTGTTTATTTATTTATTTGTTTGTTTTGTTTATACATGCACTGGGTATAGTCAGAAGCGCGGGAGGGTGAGAGAATTCACCAGAGCCAGAGCGGGGAGCAGAGCAGGCAGAAGGACCGAAGTACACTGCTGAGGGGAGCAGCGGGCGGCAGGAGAGGTCTGCGCGCCATGTGGGACCCTCCTCCGGTGGCCGGGGAGCAGCCGGGGATCGAACCAGCGCTGCAGAGGCTGCGGGCAGCTTCGCAACCCAGCGCTCAACCGCTGCGCCACCGGGGAGGCCCAACCTGGCATTTATTGTACCTTCTTTTATCCTTCTTATAAAGAATCCATTCATTGTTTGAAATACATTAACAAAGTCATTTATTATTTTATGGATGAAAAATATAGTATGTGTGTCAATTTAGCATGTGAAAAACTTAATGTGTGTTCCTGTGTTTTATTGTTTTTGCAGGCATTTATACTCATAAGTACCTTATTTCCTCAAACAATTTTCTGAGGTTGCCTATGGCTTGTTCATTTTATAATATTGTTTTCATTGGGAATATTTTATGTCCAGGGAGGATCAATACCTTTTTCTGCCAGGAGAAGAGCACTAATACTCTCAAACCGGTTTAACTCCAGTTCTCCTTTGGGAGTGACTTGAACTGTAAACATAGCACAAATTTGGATATAGAATCAGATGTGGGCATGTTTTCTATTTTCTCCTGGAAGATTCTAAATTTCAAAGCACTGCAATCATTTATATTATATATATATATATATAAAATATTTATACAAGAACTGGGGTAAAGGCCAGATGTGCAGGAGGGTGAGAGGATTCACCAGAGACAGAGTGGGGAACAGAAGAGGCAGACTGACGAAATACACTGCTGAGGGGAGCAGTGGGCAAGGCAGGAGGGGTATGCCTAGCCATGTGGGACCCTCGCAGGCTGGCAGGGATCAAACTGGCGCTCCAGAGGCTGCAGACAGCTTCACAGCGCGGTGCTCAACTGCCTGCGCCACCAGGGGAGATCCTATATTATATTTTATGACAACAGTGAAATCTAATGAACAATAAGACTATAAGACACTCTTGTGTTTAGAAATTTAATCAAAATTAATGGTGATGTTTTAAAAATTTTCATTAAAATATAAAGAACAAAATAAAGACCACATTACTGATCACGCTCTCAGTAATGTGGTACCACTATAATGAGGCTAGAAATAATAAAGTTTTATTAATTTCATTAGTAAGTGGGTAGGCAATTAAATTAGACTGCCTTGGCCGAATTGCTAATCACTGCTAGATTGGATTATGTGTCATGGATTACTTATTGTAGTTGAACTAGAATGGTTTTAGCTGAGAATACTGAATGACTGCTCTTCTCTTGAATGTCTCATTCTCTATTAGGTTAACCTGTGGAAGGTTTTCATGTCAGTGACTGAGAACAAAAATAGCAGTAAAAGTCCAATCAGGCAATTGCTTTTTAGCTGTCTACTTAATCATTTTTTTCTACTATCCCATAGCTGGTTTCATAGAAAGGCAGACTGAGAGTGGAAGGAACTAAGAATGTGGATATATGGAGAAGTGAAACTCATGAACTTAGGCAAAATTAACCTCTGTAGTGACATGTCAATGCAATGATTACCAATGGAAGTTATTGGATGGTGTATAGACCGCCAATGGGATACTTGTAATATTGTGTTGTATGATATGACTTTTGTTCAATATAAAATCAGTTTAACTCCAAACTCCTTTGGGAGTTCTTATATATATATATATATATATATATATATATATAATATAATATATAATATATATTATATATAATGGTGTATTTGGTAGAAGGTACAATGTTTGAGAAGGGGTTCCATGAGTGTGACTTTGATGGTGTTCATATTATGTTTCTTTCCCTGATTAAAGGCTTGTGTGGGTTTTGCTTTGTGGTAAATTATTGAGATTTACATTTGTGTTTTTTTAAAAAATATTTATTTATGCATATAAGAACTGGGGTACATGGGTCTCCCCTGGTGACACAGGTGGTTGAGCACAGACCTGTGAGGCTCTCTGCAGCCTCTGCAGTGCCAGTTGGATCCTGGCCAGCAGGTGAGGGTACCACATGGCGCAGCAGACCTCTCCTGTCATGCCCACTGCTCCCCTCAGCAGTGTATTTCGTCAGTCTGCCTGTTCTGTTCCCTGCTCCGTCTCTGGTGAATCCTCTCACCCTCCCATGTGTCTGGCCTGTCCCTGTATGGATAAATAAATAAATCTTAAAAAAAAAGAACTGGGGTACAGGCCAGAGGTATGGGGGGTAAGAGGATTCATCAGAGACAGAGTGGGGAGCAGAACAGGCAGATTGATCAAAATACACTGCTGAGGGAAGCAGTGGGCCAGTCAGGAGGGATCTGCTTCACCAAAAGGTTTAGCTCCATGCAGGGGATAAAAGTCACGCTGCAGTGGCTGTGGATAGCTTCATAGGTTGCATCTTAACCCCTTGCACCACCAGGGAGGCCCCTACATTTGTGTTTTATTCACTTTCCTCTATATGTGTATTCTCTTTATGCAATTTCTTTTTTTTTTAAGATAATAAATTTTATTGTTATATTCCCCATACAATTGCAGCCCCCCCATTCTGACCCCAATCCCTCCCCTCCCGCCGCCACCCCCTAAAAGTGTCTCTGGTTCATAGTTTTTTGTTGATTTTGATTTTCACTTTCTTATAGTTATTCATTCTCCTGGTCCCTTATTTAAGTATTCTAGATTCCTGCTATGAGTGAGACCATCCGGTATTTTTCTTTTTCTTTTTGGCTTATTTCACTGAGCATGATCCCTTCCAGCGCCATCCATGTTGCTGCAAATTGCATGTGTTTATCTTTTTTGAATGCTGAGTAATATTCCATGGTATATATGTACCACATCTTCTTGATCCAGTCATCTATTTTTGGGCATTTGGGTTGTTTCCAAAGCTTAGCTATTGTAAACAGTGCTGCTATAAACATAGGGGTGCAGGTGTTCTTTGGAATTGATGTTTCTGTGTCCTTTGGGTAAATACCTAGGAGTAGAATTGCTGGATCATATGGAAGCTCTATGTTTAGTAGGCCCAGAAATCTCCACACAGCTCTCCACAGTGGTTGGACCAGTTTGCACTCCCACCAACAGTGTAGAAGAGTTCCTTTTTCTCCACACCCTCGCCAACATTTGTTGTTGCTAGTTTTTTTAATATGTGCCATTCTCACTGGTGTAAGATGGTATCTCATGGTAGTTTTGATTTGCATTTCCCTGATGACAAGTGATGTTGAACATTTTTTCATATGCCTGTTGGCCATTTGCATTTCCTCTTCAGAGAAGTTTCTTTTTAGCTCTTCTGCCCATTTTTTGACTGGATTATTTTCTTTGTTGTTGTTGAGTCTCATCAGCTCTTTGCAGATTTTTGTGATCAGTCCTTTATCATTAGTGTTGGGTGCAAAAATGTTCTCCCAGTCAATGGGGTTTCTCTTTGTTTTGGTTATTGTCTCTTTTGCTGTGCAGAAGCTCTTTAATTTGATGTAGTCCCAGCTGTTTATCTTTGCCTTCACTATCACTGCTTTGGGTGATGTGTCTGTAAAGATGTCTTTGATGTGCAAATCACGTAGTGTTTCGCCTATATTTCCTTCTATGTATTTTATGGTTTCAGGTCTTATGTCTAGTTCTTTAATCCATTTTGAGTTGATTTTTGTGTATGGTGTGAGGTAGTGGTCAAGCTTCATTCTTTTGCATGTAGCGACCCTGTTTTCCCAGCACCATTTATTGAACAAACTTTCTTTGCTCCAATGCATAGTCTTTGCTCCTTGTCAAAGATTAGTTGACCATAAATCTGTGGGTATATTTCTGGATTTTGTATTCGAATCCATTGGTCTGTATGTCTGTTCTTGTTCCAATACCATGCAGTTTTGATGATTATGGCTTTGTAGTATAGTTTGAAGTCTGGGAGTGTGATGCCTCCATTCCCTTCTTTTTTTTCAGGAGAGCTTTGGCTATTCGGGGTTTTTTGTGATTCCATATGAATTTCATCAATAATTGTTCTATTTCTTTGAAGAATGCCATTGAGATTTTGATTGGAATAGCATTGAATCTGTATATTGCTTTTGGAAGGATGGCCTTTTTTTTTTTTTTTTTTTTATAGAGGCATGTTTTATTTATTTGTTTGTTTGTTTGTTTGTTTTGTTTATACATGCACTGGGTACAGTCAGAAGCGTGGGAGGGTGAGAGAATTCACCAGAGCCAGAGCGGGGAGCAGAGCAGGCAGAAGGACCGAAGTACACTGCTGAGGGGAGCAGCGGGCGGCAGGAGAGGTCTGCGCACCATGTGGGACCCTCCTCCGGTGGCAGGGGAGCAGCCGGGGATCGAACCGGCGCTGCAGAGGCCGCAGGCAGCTTCGCAACCCAGCGCTCAACCGCTGCGTCACAGGGGAGGCCCAGGATGGCCATTTTAATAATGTTTATTCTTCTAATCCATGAGCAGGGGATGTTTTTCCATTTCTTTGTGTCTTCTTCTATTTCTTTTAACAGTGTTTTATAGTTTTCTTTGTATAGGTCCTTTACCTCTTTTGTTAGATTTATTCCCAAATATTTGATTTTTTTGTTTCAATATCAAAAGGGATGGTTTTTTTTGATTTCTTCTTCTTCAGATTTATTGTTTGTGTATAGGAAGGCTACTGACTTTTGCGTGTTGATTTTGTATCCTGCCACTTTACTGAACTGATTGATGAGTTGAATTAGTTTTTCTGTGGAGTTTTTGGGGTTCTCTATGTATAATATCATATCGTCTGCAAATAGTGATAGTTTGACTTCTTCTTTTCCTATTTGGATTCCTTGGATGTCTTTCTCTTGTCTTATTGCCCTGGCTAGGACTTCCAGTATTATATTGAAAAGCAGTGGTGAGAGTGGACATCCTTGTCTTGTTCCAGATCTTAATGGAATTGCTTTCAGCTTTTCACCATTGAGAATGATACTGGCTGTTGGCTTGTCATAGATGGCCTTTATGATGTTGAGGTATGTTCCTTGTATCCCAAGAATTTCAAGCCCTTTATCATGAATGGGTGTTGCACTTTGTCGAAAGCTTTCTCAGCATCTATTGATATTATCATATGTTTTTTATATTTCTTTTTGTTGATGTGTTGGATAACGTTGATTGATTTTCGGATGTTAAACCATCCTTGTGTCCCTGGAATGAATCCTACTTGGTCGTGGTGAATTATCTTATGGATACATTGTTGGATTCTGATAGCTAAAATTTTATTGAGGATTTTTGCATCCGTGTTCATTAGGGAGATTGGCCTGTAGTTTTCCTTTTTTGTGTTGTCCTTGTTCGGTTTTGGTATTAGTGTAATGTTGGCTTCATAGAACGTGTTTGGTATTATCCCTTCTTTCTCAATTTTTTGGAAGAGTTTGTGAAGGATAGGCACTAATTCGTCTCTGAATGTTTGGTAGAATTCATTTGTAAATCCATCAGGTCCTGGGCTTTTGTTTTTGGGGAGGTTTTTGATTACCATTTCAATTTTGCTAATTGTAATTGGTCTGTTTAGGTGTTCTATTTCTTCTTTATCTAGCTTTGGGTGATTGTAGAATTGTAGGAACTTGTCCATCTCCTCTAGATTGTTAAACTTGTTTCCATATAACTGTTCATAGTAGTTACTGATTATTCTTTTGATTTCTGCTGTGTCCGTTGTGATTTCTCCTCTTTCATTGATGATCCTGTTTATTTGTGCTTTCTCCCTTTTTTCCTTTGTGAGCCTGGCTAGGGGTTTGTCTATTTTATTGATTTTTTCGAAGAACCAGCTCTTGGTTTCATTGATCTTTTGGATTGTTTTTTTAGTTTCAATTTCATTTATTTCTGCTTTGGTTTTTATTATTTCTTTTCTTCTACTGGTTTTGGGTTTTTTTGTTGTTCTTTTTCTAGATCTTTGAGCTTCGAGATTAGGTTGTTTCTTTGAGTTCTTTCTTGTTTCTTGATGTGAGCTTCTATTGCTATATATTTTCCTCTTATTACTGCTTTTGCTGCATCCCATACATTTAGGATATGGGTGTCCTCCTTGTCGTTCAATTCAAAAAATTTTTTAATTTCTTCTTTGATCTCCTCATTAGTCCAGTGGTCTTCCAGTAGTGTGGTTTTTAATCTCCACGAGGTAGGAAAGTTCCTTGCCTTCTTTTTATGGTTTATTTCTACTTTGATGCCTTCATGATCAGAAAAGATGGTTGATATGATTTCAATCTTGGTGTATCTGTTGATGTTTGTCTTGTGCCCCAGTATGTGATCGATCCTGGAGAATGATCCGTGTGCGCTTGAGAAAAATGTGTACTCCGATTTTTTGGGGTTTAGTGTTCTATAGATGTCTGTTAAGCCCAATTGCTCTAGGTCCTTATTTAGAGCTTTGGTTTCTTTACTTATTTTTTGTCTTGTTGATCTATCCATTGTTGATAGTGGTGTGTTGAAGTCTCCCACTACGTATGTGTTTTCTCCGATGTCTGTTTTCAGAGAGGACAACAGTTGTCTGATATATTTTGGTGCTCCTTCGTTTGGTGAGTATATGTTAATGAGTGTTATTTCTTCTTGAAGTATTGTCCCCTTGATCAGAATGTAGTGACCATTGGGGTCTCTTTTTATCTTTTTGAGTTTGAAATCTGTTTTATCTGATATAAGTATAGCTGTTCCTGCTTTCTTTTTTGGTCCATTTGCTTGTAGGATTGTTTTCCATCCTTTAACTTTGAGCCTATTTTTATCTTTTGTAGCTAAATTTGTTTCCTGGAGACAGCAAAAGGTTGGGTTTTGTTTCTTAATCCAGGCTGCAACTCTTTGTCTTTTTATTGAAGAGTTTAGTCCATTTACATTTAGAGTTAATATTGATATGTTAGCATCTGTATTTGCCATTGTGATTGTCTTTCCTTTGATTTTATTTATTTATTCTTTTAATAACTTTATTTTTTTGGCCTTCTTTCATTGTTATTCGTCCCTCTGAGGTTCTGGCATTAGGACTCCTTGTAGTATTTTTTGGAGTGGGGGTTTAGTGTACTGAAATTCTGGAGTTTCTGTTTGTCTGGGAAGGTCCATATTCTTTCTTCAAAGAGGAAGGAGAGCTTTGCGGGATAGAGTATTCTTGGTTGGCATCTGTTTTCTTGGAGTCTGTTGACTATGTCCCTCCACTCTCTCCTTGCCCGTAGTGTTTCTTCGGAGAAGTCTGATGTCAGCCTGATTGGCTTTCCTTTGCATGTTATCTTTTTCTTCCCTCTTGCCAGCTTCATTATTTTTTCCTTGTCCTGGATTCTTGGGAGCTTTACTATTATGTGTCTTGCTGTATTTTTCCTTTCGTCGTGGAAGTTTGGTGTTCTTCTTGCTTCTTGTATATCAATTTTCAGCTCCTTCTTCACATTTGGGAAGTTCTCTTCAATTATCTCTTTGAATATTTTCTCTGTTCCTACATCTCTCTCCTCTCCTTCTGGTATTCCTATAACTCTTATATTTCCTTTCCTCATGGAGTCAGATAGTTCCCGAAGTCTTTCTTTGTTCTTTTTCCTTCGTACTTCTCTTTCCTTTTCTGTTTTGGTTCTTTTTTATTTCTGTGTCTTCCAAAGTACTTATTCGTTCTTCCATTTCATCTATTCTGCTTTCATTGCTTTTCCCAGAATTCTTTAGTTCTTCCATTAATTCTTTGATCTCCTGCATTTCTTTTACTTCCCTCTTTAGGGACTCAATTTCTTTCTTCTGACCATTGTTTTCCCTCTCTAGGGACTCAAATTCATTCTTCTGATCGTTGATTATTTTTCCTTATCATTGTTTTTCTTTATGACTTCTGTCAGTTTTTTAATCACGGCAATTTTAAATTCTCTTTCTGGAAGGCTCAGAAATTCTTCCAAGTTATTGTCGTTGCAATCTGGGGGCTGGTTTTCTTTTTGTGGTGTGCTTTTTCTCTGAAGAGTTGCTAGGTTGCGTGTGGTTCTTCTCCTCCCTACTGTCTGTTTTCTAATTTGCCGTATGCGTTGGGACACTGTGTTGTTGGGACTGGCCGGCATCTTGGGTGGGCTTCTCTGCTCCCCTCTGGTTCTTCCAGGAGTCATCTGTTAGTTTCAAGCAGTCTTTACTGGAGAAAGGTCCCTGTTCTAAAATGCCGATGTGGGGACACACTCCCCTGTGTGCTTGGTCTGCCCCGGCGGTGGGTTCCTGCTCCCCCTCTGGGCTTAGACTGCAGGCCAGAGGGGGTCTGGCGTGGGCGAACTTCCCCCGCTCACCTCTTGCTCCTGAGGTAGCCTTCTGCAGGTAGTCTTTACTGAAGAAATGTCCCTGTTCTAAAATGGTGATGTGGGACACACTCCCTGCGCATCTGGTCTCAGGCACACTCTTCTGCGCGCCTGGTCTGCCCCGGCTGTGGGTGCTTGCGGGAATGGCGCCTTTTGAATCCCGCTCCCCTGCCTGGGCGCCTGGTTCCTGCTCACTCAGGGTGGGCCTCCACGCGTCTCCCCGCAAGCCTAGGTCGCAGGCGCAGGGACCTGGGCAGCTGCGATCCGATCCGGATCTGCGTTTGCTTTTCAACCGCACTGCTTTTCAGCGCAATCCGCGCCGCTTTTCCACGCAATCCCGATCCGCGTCTGCTTTTCCAGTGTGCTGCTTTTCAGCGCAAGCTTACCGGGCGGCCGGGGCTGTGTGCTGGTGCTGGCCTCCTCCTGGGGGGCGGGGTCTCTCTTTAATGACGCCTGGAGCTCACCTCCGTGGCGGATCCTGCAGGGTTCTCCACAGCTCCCGTTCACGGGGTGTGGTGGCTGAAATAGTTCCTTTCCACTCACAGTCCCGCTTGCTGCGTCCTTTGTTCTTGTTGGCCGTTTTAGTTTGTTGTTTCCCTCCTCTCTGCCGGTCGGAGAGTGCCGACTTTGTGGGCGGGGGAGGGGAGCAGGGTTCTGCGCTTTCCTCCCTTCTGGTCCTCTTTTATGGCAACTTTCTTCTTCAGGCAGTTTGCTGGAGTCACCCGTTTATCTTCCGTGTCCCACTTCTCACTGGGACCTGCCGCTTTTCCTCCCTATTAACTTTTTTAATGGGAGATCTTACTCGCAGCGTCTCCTCGCCACCATGTTGCTCCGCCCCCCGAGAGAACATCCGGACTTATGCAATTTCTTATTACAATTCAAACTGAAAACAAAACTCAAGTTAGTCATTGGAATTTGGGGAAGAAATTGAAATGCATTTGGATGAAGCTAATTTGTGGGCACCAGTATTAAATATACTGATAGTATTTTACTTACCAATCTATGTACTGCACCAGAAATATTTAGTTAATTTTTTCTTTTAGATACAAAATATTCTTAAGATATACGTATATGACATATATTTTAATAAAATAATTATAAAAATTTAGTCCTACATTTACATATTAAAACGTTCTGCAAAATAGTTCCATGATTATGCAATGCCTCTGAAGGATTCAAATAATATAATCCAATCATTCAATTCATATTCAAGTTGAATAATTATAATGACATATATGCAAATGCAATTAAGACTGCTCATATATGCAAATAACTATAACTTTCAACTTTATAAATATTTCAGTAACTCAATAACAAGTGTAACATTTTTCAGGAAATGATTGTCTACTTCATCTTATTGAAACTTATTTTAATTTAAAATATTTCTTCTACATGAAGTTTGGGATGGTGAAGCCATTCAAGTTTTACTGAAGCCCTTTAGACATCCTGCAATAATTATTACTATAAAACCCAGAGGGGTGGGTGGTTTTCCTGTGAAGCTACTTGTATTATATCACAAACCTTATCCATACAACTCATGTTAACATTTAACAAAATTCAGTTTCCTGTTTTTCCATCCCTAATAATTTCTATATATTTTTATATTATCCAAGACTTTTTAATTATGATTGCCTCATTTCCATTGTTTGTTCTATATGTAATCACTCCTATCATTTCTTTCTAACTTTACTTTACTATTTCTATCCTCTTCAGACATAACCACACTTGTTTGATTTTCTTTGATCAAACCTCAGACTTGTTTTTTTTTTGTTTTAAAGATTTATTTATTTATTTATACATACAAGCGCTGGGTACAGTCAGAAGCGCGGGAGGGTGAGAGAACTCACCAGAGCCAGAGTAGGGAACAGAACAGGCAGAAGGATCGAAGCACACTGCTGAGGGGAGCATCGGGCGGCAGTAGAGGTTGTACGCCATGTGGAACCCTCGCCTGGCAGCGGGGATGGAACCTGTGCTGCAGAGGCTGCGGGCAGCTTCACAACCCAAGGCTCAACCGCTGCGCCACCGGGGAGGCCCTCAATCCTCAGACTGTTCAGAAAAATTTTAGGTCCTAGATCATTTGAAAAAAATAGATAGATAGATAGATAGATAGATAGATAGATAGATAGATAGATAAACGGATTTTCTCCTTGGTGTTATGCCCAGTTTATGTTGATTATTTCAAAAACATTGAGAGCAATAGGTTAGAAAAGAAATTGATACCTTTATTTCCATGTATACTCATTTAATTCTGAAAGTGTTATGAATTTAAACCAAACAAAGTAAGGAATTTGTTTCTAAAATACATTTCTTGGATTTTTTAAGTCATGGTGTAAAGGAATTATAATGGTGACAACAATAGCAATAACAATAGAAAAAAGTTATGTATTAAAGTCTTTTCTAAAACACTTAAATTGCACATTAGCATAACAACAGTTTAGATAAACTGTTCAGCAAAGAAACCTTCACTCTGGTGAATAAAAAGCATTCCAAATGAATGTGCCAAATTATTTGTTATTTAATGCAGATGATTCCTAAGTGATATATTTTTGAGTGATAATGCTGACTGAAGACCATGTAACAATGCTCACTATTTTATCAAAGCCCACATAAATCATATAAGACTAGGCAACGTCCTCAGAACTTGGATCCTAACAGTTATTTTGAATTTTAAAATTTTAACAACGAATCTTATGTTTAATAAAGTACCAAATAATAACTTGTGTTTCAGTATTTTTTTTAAATAGATAGGTAATTTTTCTGCAGACCAATTATAAATATTACTACAATGTTTTATGTTTTGACATGTAAACTAGAAAAGATCTAGATAAGAATACTATTAATTATCTAACCTTAAAAACTAAATTAAAATTTTAGCAAAAATTAAAGTAGCAATTAAGCTAATCCATAAAATTATTCATATTTGAAATAAGTGAATATGAAAGAGATGGGCCTTGCTTTTGCCGCTCCAAGGCACGTTATTTGAGTACCTTTAAAAAAATAAATTTTAGATAGTTATTAAAGTCTGAGTAAAACTAGCTTGTTTTTATAGAAATGAGGAAATTCTCAAGTAGACTTAATTTCCTCTGTGATAGAATATGATAAACAGTTACCTGATAGTGCTTTCCATGAGGAATTTCATCAAATCCAGTTCTTATTTCTCTAAGACCTCACAAAGATTTTGGCACTGAGTAGTTGAAAATACATTGAACTAGTGGATATACTTGGTAGATCAAACTAAGTGATCAAAATAAATTTACTTTGATTAAACTATATTCATGATTCCATGATATACTATATACATCAATAAATATGATAACTAATAGCATGAGGTACATATGTGTATGTGCACGTGGGATCATATGTACATGCCAGTATACACACATGTAATCAGCATAAGCATCTGGGAAGTTTAAAAGCATATGTAACACAGGGACACCCCGATGGCGCAAGGGGTCTGTAGCATGAGTTTGGCCAGGCCAGGGAGCTGGCCAGCCAGGGAGCTGCCCACATGGCTCAGCAGACCGCTCCTGACTCTCCCGCTGCTCCCCTCAGCAGTGTATTTCAGTCAATCTGTCCATTCTGTTCCCCACTCTGTTTCTGGTGAATCTTCTCACCCCCCACATCTCTGGTCTGTACCCCAGCTCTTATGCATAAATAAATAAATCTTTAAGAAAAAAAAAAGGCATATGTAACACATACAGTAGCAACATTCTCTCAGAAGTTAGCTATTCGTACCCAAAGAAATAAAATGAAAAAATCTCAAAATAATAATCAAAACTGAAATACACAAAATGGGTTGGTCTCACAAAAAAGACTTTACAGTATATTTATTGCAGATGTTGATGTGTGAACTGCAGCATAATATCATTCAGAGGCGACAGGTCATACTTAGAACAGAAAAGTTGACATCACCAAAGAAAGTTTTTCCAGAACCTATACTGACAAGCTGTCGATGTCCAGTACAGTAAACACAGTAAATGTCTTTACTTTACAGTAAATGTCTTTTTGCTTGTATTTTATAATGTGAATAACAGTATAATAAATCCTCTAATGATTTTTGTTTGAATTCTATGTTCATCAAGAATTGCTTGGATAATTTGAACACATGGACAGTTTGCCTTTAGCAGACAATGACTTCCTCAGCTCTACCAACACTTTGGTGCTCATGAAATATCTATTTACAAGCCTGCATAACAAGCTTGTAAAACATTTATAGCATTCCATTAATTCTGGACAGAGATAATATTGAGTTTCAGGATTTAAGTTAGAGAAACAGATCCTGGAAAAAGGTATTTCACCAAAAGAAATATCTTCTGGTGTAAATCTAACTAGACTATCAACCATTCTTCTTGAATGAACACCCTCCCCCTTCCTCTAACTCTATTCCAAATCATACTCCAGCTACTTCTTTATATTTCTTAAAATAAACTTAATATTTTTTCAAAGCAGTTTTGGGTTTACAGCAAAATCGAACAAAAGAAATAGAAATGTCTCACTTTACCCTGCCCAAATATATACACAGCTTCTTCTATCCACATTCTGCATCACAGTGGTATATTTATTTTTACACTTAATAAAACTACATTGATAGATTTTTATATATAAAGTCCATAGTATTCATTAGGGTTTAAACCTAATTTTGTACATTCTAAGGTTTTGATATATGTACAATAACATGCATCTGACGTTACTGTGTCCTGAAATGAATAGCTTCATTGCCCCTCAGTGTTCTGTGTATTACTTTACTACCCTCTGCCAAGCCCTGCCAGCCCCTGATCCTTTCACTGCCTCCATAGTTTTGCCTTTTTCAGAATGTGATATATAATAGGAATGATGCAAAATGAAGCTTTACCAGATTGATTTTTTTTTTAAAACTTAGTAATGTGTATTTAGGGTTCCTCCAATTTTTTCGTGGCTCATTTCCTTCTAACACCAAATAATATTCTGTTTTTAGGATATATCATATCATGTTTATTCATTCACCTATTGAAGGACACCTTGGTTGCTTCCAGATTTTGAAGTATGCATATAGGTAAGATAAACATCCAGATGTAGGTATTTGTGTGGACATCAATTTTTAGCTCATTGGGATACATACCAAGTAACTGAATTGCTGAAACACATAGTAAGAACATTTTTAATTTTGTAAGAAATTTCCAAAATGTCTTCAAATTGATGTGATTTTGGATTTCTACCCAAAACGAATGAGAATTCCTCATTCTCAGCATTTGGTGTTGTCAATTTTTTGGTATTTGGACATTCTGATAGATTTCCACTGGTATATCATTTAATTAGTACTTTCATAATGACACAATATCGAGCGTCTTTTTGTACGTTTGTGTGTGTGTGTGTGTGGTTTTTTTTTTTTTAAGATTGATTTATTTATTTATACATGCACTGGGTACAGTCAGAAGCACGGGAGGGTGAGAGACTTCACCAGAGCCAGAGCCGGGAGCAGAGCAGGCAGAAGGACCGAAGTACACTGCTGAGGGGAGCAGCGGGCAGCAGGAGAGGTCTGCGCGCCATGCGGGACCCTCCTCTGGTGGCCAGGGAGCAGCCAGGGATCGAACCGGCGCTGCAGAGGCTGTGGGCAACTTTGCAGCCCAGCGCTCAACCGCTGCACCGCCAGGGGAGGAGGCCCCATCTCTATTTCTTTGGTGAGGTGTCTGTTCAGATCATTTGCCCATTTTTTAATTGTGTTGTTCATTTTCTTTTTGCCAAATTTTATGAGGTCTTTATATGTTTTGGATAACAGACCTTTAACAAATATGTCTTCTACAAATATTGGAATACAAATATGAACATCACTGGCTTGTCATCACTTCTCCAAAGTGTCTTTCATAGAGCAGATATTTTACAATTTAAAAAAGTCCAACTTATCATGTTTTTTTAATGGCTCATACCTTTAGTTCTTTATCTAAGAAGTTATTACTGTACCCAAGGTTACCTAAACATACCTAAAGTTTTAAAGTTACCTAAACTTATAATTTTTAAGAAGTTTTATAATTTCATATTTAGACCTATGATTTTTGCATTAACTTTTGTAAAATATATAAGATCTCTTGCTCAATTCATATTTTTACACATGGAAATCCAGTATTCCAACATCTTTTGGTGAAAATGTCACCAGAGCCTTTAGTTGCACTGCAGGGCAAAAGTGACATTGCATTAGGGCCACCTGCCTGGGAAGCAGGAGCTTTGGCAAATGTGGCATTTCTCCCTGCTTGCACCAAAGGCTGCTGCATGTGAGCTTTCTCACTCTGGGAGTGCCTGGGAACACCAGGCAGATTGAAAGGACCAAGAAAGTATCAATGAAGGGAATGAGGGACTCTGAAATGAAAAGATAAGGAAGCACAGCAGCTAGCCCCTCGGCCTTGCATTGCCCCACACCCCTGTGCCCATGATGGTCCAGATTTGAAGATGTGGAGAGGCCCAGACTAGAGACACTCAATTCTTGGCATCCAAAGAAAGATGAGGCTTCCAGCAGCAGGCCTCAGAAACAAGCCGAGGAGCTTTCCAGGTGACTGGGCAGCTGAATCTGCTTTTGGTCTTATGGCTATTGTCGTCTAGAGAGCTAGAGAAAAGGTCTCAGGCCCAGTATATCACTAAGATGTTGTGATCTTATATTGGTATGGGTCAAAGACTCACCTTGGAAGAGCTATTTATCAGATCATCTGCCATCCTCCCCACTGCTGTCTGTTCCAGCATCCAGTGATGTTCATCCAGACTGTTGCTATGGGTCGTTGAGGCATCTGTTCACCAGCTATATCCTACAGGCCCTAGGCAGGATGATTTCATCTTGGGAGAGTGCTCTTTTATTTGGAATTTCTGAATACTATGGACTCTAGGATGAGATATCTGGCCACTTGTGGCCTCAGTAATTCTTTGTTTCTCCTGTTTCTTTCTTTATTTTCAAAGATTTATTTATTTAAACAAGCTCTGGGTACAGTCAGACGCATGGGAAGGTGAGAGAATTCACCAGAGCCAGAGCAGGGAGCTGAACAGGCAGAAGGACCGAAGTACACTGCTAAGGGGACCAGTGGGCCCAGCAGGAGAAGTCTGCAGCCTTGTTGGACCCTCACTGATGGTCGGGGATCAAACCGGCGCTGCAGAGGCTGCAGCCAGCTTCACAGCCCAGCACTCAACCGCTGTGCCACCGGAGGCGGCGGGGGCGGGGGGGGGGGGCGCTGTTTCTCCTGTTTCTTAAATAAACCCAATTATTGTTTTCCCTGAGTCTGAGTGGTCTTGCAATTGTGCATGCAGGTGATGAACTCACAGACAGTGACTTCTCCTATATTGGATACTATCCTTGGGGGGTTTTAGTGTCCATAGAACCTTGTATCAAAAGACTATCTCTTCTATATTTTGTTGTCTTTGCTCCTTAGTCATAGATCAGTTTATTATACTTATGTAGGCATGGATTTCTTTATAGTTCAGTGAAAATGTTCATTTACAGGTATAGTAGAGTTTGTCACTTATGGTGCTGATACTCTTGTCAGGGTACAAGGACTTATTCTTTTTTAAAAATTAAATGTCTGTTTTTAATTGAGGTAATATTTGGATATTAATATTTGGATTTCCACTGGTATATCTTTTTAATTAGGAGTTTCATAATGGCATAATATTGAGTGTCTTTTTATATGTTTACTTGCCATCTGTTATTTCTTTTTTTTTTTTTTATGTCCAGCTTCTTAAGGGCAAATCAGCTCTTTAATCTTTGTATCACCAACAGTGCCTGGCCTGGTTCTTGAGAAATTCAACAGCTATTTGCAATAGCTTGGAAATAATTTCCTTGTGATCTATAGTAGTTCTCATCCTCATTAATAATAGAATTTCATTCTTTAAAATCATACCAAATCTTATGCTCCAGTTTCAAAAGCTGATATTGTTCTCAGCGGGTAAAATTTTTATCTTTTTTTTTTTAATTAATAAATTTTATTTTTATATTCCCCATACAATTGCAATCCCCCCATTCTGACCCCAATCCCTCCCCTCCCGCCCCCCACCCCCCAAAAAGTGTCTCTGGTTCATAGTTTTTGTTGATTTTGATTTTCACTTTCTTATAGTTATTCATTTTCCTGGTCCCTTATTTAAGTATTCTAGATTCCTGCTATGAGTGAGACCATCCGGTATTTTTCTTTTTCTTTTTGGCTTATTTCACTGAGCATGATCCCTTCCAGGGCCATCCATGTTGCTGCAAATTGCATGTGTTTATCTTTTTTGAATGCTGAGTAATATTCCATGGTATATATGTACCACATCTTCTTGATCCAGTCATCTATTTTTGGGCATTTGGGCTGTTTCCAAAGCTTAGCTATCGTAAATAGTGCTGCTATAAACATAGGGGTGCAGGTGTTCTTTGGAATTGATGTTTCTGTGTTCTTTGGGTAAATACCTAGGAGTGGAATTGCTGGATCCTGTGGAAGCTCTATGTTTAGTAGGTCCAGAAATCTCGACACAGCTCTCCATAGTGGTTGGACCAGTTTGCACTCCCACCAACAGTGCAGAAGAGTTCCTTTTTCTCCACAACCTCGCCAACATTTGTTGTTGCTAGTTTTTTTAATATGTGCCATTCTCACTGGTGTAAGATGGTATCATAGAAGGAAATATAGGGAAACACTACGTGATTTGCATATCAAAGACGTCTTTACAGACACATCACCCAAAGCAGTGATAGTGAAGGCAAAGATAAACAGCTGGGACTACATCAAATTAAAGAGCTTTTGCACAGCAAAAGAGACAATAACAAAAACAAAGAGAAACCCCACCAACTGGGAGAAAATTTTTGCACCCAACACTAATGATAAAGGACTGATCACAAAAATCTGCAAAGAGCTGATGAGACTCAACAACAACAAAGAAAATAACCCAGTCAAAAAATGGACAGAGGAGCTAAAAAGAAACTTCTCTGAAGAGGAAATGCGAATGGCCAACAGGCATATGAAAAAATGTTCAACATCACTTGCAATCAGGGAAATGCAAATCAAAACCATCTGTTATTTCTTTGTGAAATACCCCATCAGGTTCTACCACCACCAAATCACTTAGTCCACAACCATTGTACTTCCTTCCTTCTTTGTTCTTATTCCTCCCTTCTTGGTGCTTCATTTCTGTAGTCAGGTTGCAAGTATTTTTTGATCCCTGAGTAATATTCCATTGAGTATATGTAGCACATCTTCTTGATCCACTCATCTATTTTGGCACTCTTAGGTTATTTCCATAATCTATCACAAAGAGTGAGAAAAAATGAAAAAAAAAATCTCAAAGGAAACTTGAGAGGACTTAAGATTTGTTTGGAGTGCTGCTGACACACAACCTTCAACTTTCACTTTCTTTGGGGTTGGCAGTGCATGAACCCTTCCTAAATCAATCAAATCTAGTGGATGGCTAACACAATGGGAACAACACCAAGCTCTTTTGCCCAACTCAGCATGACTTTGAAGTACCCTGTAGGCTCATTATTGCCTGAGGCTGTAACTAAGGCCTTTGTTCCAAATGCGTGGAAACGCAACTTTTCTCTCTATGCCTAATCATTCTTATTTCTCTCTCTCTCTCTCTCTCTCTCTCTAGATTTATTTATCCATGCATACAAGAACTGGGGTACAGGCCAGCGGTATGGGGGCAGGTGAGAGGATTCACCAAAGACAGAGTGGGGAGCAGAACAGGCAGATTGAGTGAAGTACACTGCTGAGGGGAGCAGCGGGTGAGTCTGGAGAGGTCTGCTGTGCCATGTGGATAGCTCCATGGCTAGCCAGGGGTAAAATTCTTGCTGCAGAGGCTGCAGAGAGCTTCATAGTGCTGTGCTTAACCCCTTGAGCTACCAGGGAGGCCCTACCTTCTTATATTTTGATAAGAACATTACCTAATAAATTACCTATGTGTTAATCTTTGTTTTAGAATCTAGTTCCAGAAAACCAAATTTATTTGTGATGGTTGGTTGAATTATGGCCTAACTCTCACTTTGATGCCACAATTATTGAAGGAGATATTATTAACAGACAGAAACTTTTGGTAATTGATAGTGTCATTACTATTTATTCAGACAATTAAAGATGTTGGGCAAAGTAAAACTGTTTTGGCTTATATTGCTATGCTAAAATTTTCATCTTACTTTCTTATTTTATGTGTTTACTCAGTCATTGCCAGATCTGTTTCTGAAAGATTTTGGTGGCTTTCAAAAATCTCCGGATGATCAAACAGAACTTACTTAAGAGAAATAGATTGGAGAAGGGAAATGCATGCTTCCACTTAAACCTGAAGTACCTAAGGCAGTTATGAATTCTCTTTCAATCTCTAAAACTTCAGGAACTCAAAATTAATTTTGATGTTAAGTTTCACTTAATACAAAATTTTAATAGTGTCCCATGAATTTGACTTGGAGGAAGTAAGCAGTATTTACTGCTTCATAATTTAATAATTTGTGATTCCTAATTGTCATGATTTTTATTGTTGAAATATGCCTATATAGAATAAAGTTTCTTAAATACAAGTTAAAATTTTGTTTAAACTTGATTATGCTATAATTACAACAAATTATAGACATATTTTAAAATCTGAAAATTTGTTGCCTGTGCTGTAACAATAGGCTGTCCCATCCTTTGCAATAACACTTCTTTGAATTCATCTGGAATATATTTAATTTCTATTTTATCAGAAGCTTTAAAATTTATTTGGGGTTATTATATTACATGAGTTTTACTGTACTCCATCACTTTAAAGTCTATTTAATCATATATTAATATAACTTTGCATACATCAAAACACCCTAAAAAGTTACTTACAGTTAGTTAATAGAATAAAATAGCTCAGGTAGTTATAATTGGTTTATATTGATTCTAATGATATTATTAATTTATAGTACAGGCTGTGGTGAATTTAAACATGGATTCTGAATAATTTTCACTCTAACCCATGATTTCTTAGTCCTATGCTTTGACTAAGAATCTTCCTAAAAACCCCCTCTGCCCTTTTTTTAAAAAAAAGATTTAGTTTTATTTATTTTTGCATAAAAGAATGTGGGTGTAGGTCAGAGGTACGCTGGTTGAGAGGATTCTCCAGAGACAGAGTGGGGAGCAGAATAGGCAGATCTACTGAAATACACTGCTGAGGGGAACAGCAGGCAAGAAAGGAGAGGTCTGCTGTCCCTTGTGGGTTAGCTGCCTGGCCTGGCATGAAACTCGAGCTGCAGTGGCTGCTGAGAGCTTAATAGTGATGAGACTTAACCTCTTGCACCACCATGGAGGCCTCCTGACCTTTGGAAAAAAAAAAAAAAAACAGATGTAAGATCAAATTAGGGATGTGAAAACTCTCCCTGTCTGCTACTGCTTCTTTGATTTTATACCCATGCCATTTATTGCTTATATTAGTACACTATCTATGAATTACACTCAGTTCTGATAGATCAGAAAGCTATCTGGGAAATCTACTT
The DNA here is from genome assembly GCF_964194135.1 of Talpa europaea. Classification (NCBI taxonomy): domain Eukaryota; kingdom Metazoa; phylum Chordata; class Mammalia; order Eulipotyphla; family Talpidae; genus Talpa; species Talpa europaea. The sequence continues at coordinate 55,902,088 of NC_140070.1, forward strand.
TGGGGGAAGAAAACCAATCTTTTTGAAGTATAGTTTTACTAGTCCTTTTTGGTTTGATACTAGTGTTGAGGTGGTTATTTGAAGGTGAGATACGGCCTTAGCCAAATGGAAACATACTAAAGTTATAGGTAAAGTGATCTCATTTTTTAAGGTTGAAAGTCTAAGGAATGTCTTAAACTATTACCAAAACTAATTATAGAGTAGTCTTTATGGTATTCATTTTTCTATACTGATTCATAATACTTTATGTATTTTCCTTTTAGTCATATACTTACAGTCTTTTATTAATTCCGAATACTCCTTGACAATTATGTGTTGTTAATATATTTTGTCAGATTGGATTTTTTATTCTCACTTTCTTTTGTGATTCATGCTGTCCCATTGATCTATTTTTATGTCTATTTTTATGTTACCATTCTCTTTTATTTTTTATATATTTTATTTTATTTATTATTTTTTTTAATAGAGGCATGCTTTTACTTATTTATTTATTTCTTTGTTTGTTTTTGTTTATACATGCACTGGGTACAGTCAGAAGCGCGGGAGGGTGAGAGAATTCACCAGAGCCAGAGCAGGGAGCAGAACAGGCAGAAGGACCGAAGTACACTGCTGAGGGGAGCAGCGGGCGGCAGGAGAGGTCTGCGCACCATGTGGGACCCTCCTCTGGTGGCCGGGGATCAGCCGGGGGATCGAACCGGCGCCGCAGACGCTGCGGGCAGCTTCGCAACCCAGCGCTCAACCGCTGCGCCACCGGGGAGGCCCTTTTTATATATTTTAATAAATTATTTTATTTTATATAATTCTTACATCATTTTTCTTTTTTGCATAATGTATGTATTTTCATTTTGGTTATATTCCCCATACAATTCCTACCCCCTTAGTCTGACCCTAATCCCTTTTTACCCCCCGCCCCCCGCTGTAGTGTGTCTCAGGTCTATAGTTACTTCTTGATTTTGATTTTTACTTTATTGCAGTTAGTCTTTTTCCTGGTCTCTTATTTAGGTTTTCTAAATTGTGCTATGAGTGAGACCATATGGTATTTTTCATTTTCTTTCTGGCTTATTTTGCTTAGTATGATCCCTTCCAGCTCCATCCATGTTGCTGCAAATTGCATGAGTTTATCTTTTTTGATTGCTGAGTAATATTCCATTGTGTATATATACCACATCATCTTTATCCAGTCATCTATTTTTTGGCAGTTGGGTTGTTTCCATAGCTTAGCTACTGTAAATTGTGCTGCTATTAACATAGGGGTGCAGGTGTCCTTTTGAATTAATGTTTCTGTGTCCTTTGGGTAAATACCTACGAGTGGAGTTGCTGGATCATTTGGAAGCTCTATCTTTATTAGGTTAAGAAATCTCCAAACAGCTTTCCATAGTGATTGGACCATTTTGCACTCCCACCAGCTGTGCAGGAGAGTTCCTCTCTCTCCACATCCTGGCCAACATTTGTTGTTGCTAGTTTTTTTTTAATATGTGCCATTATTATTGGTGTAAGATGGTATCTCATTGTAGTTTTGATTTGCATTTCCCTGATTGCGAGTGACGTTGAACATTTTTTCATATGCCTGGTGGCCATTTGCATTTCCTCTTCAGAGAAGTTTCTTTTTAGCTCTTCAGCCCTTTTTTTTTTTTTTTCAAGATTTATTTATTTATTTATACATGCACTGGGTACAGTCAGAAGTGCAGAGGTTGAGAGAATTCACCAGAGCCGGAGCAAGAAGCAGAACAGGCAGACTGATGAAGTACACTGCCAGGGGGAGCAGCAGGCACTGCAGGAGAGGTCTGAGTGCCATGCCAGAGTTCGAACCGGCGCTGCAGAGGCTGCAGGCAGCTTCACAACCTAGCACTCAACTGCTGCGCCAACGGGGAGGCCATCTTCAGCCCTTTTTTTTTTTTTAAAGATTTATTTATTTATTTATAAAAGCACTGGGTACAGTCAGAAGCGCAGGAGGGTGAGAGAATTCACCAGAGTCAGAGCAGAGAACAGAGCAAGCAGACTGACCAAGTACACTGCTGAGGGGAGCAGCGGGTGGCAGGAGTGGTCTGTATGCCATGTGGGACCCTCACCCAGTAGACGGGGATTGAAGTGGCACTGCAGAACCTGCGGGCAGCTTCACAACCCAGCGCTCCACTGCTGCGCCAACAGGGAGGCACTTCAGCCCATTTTTGACTGCATTATTTTCTTTGTTTTTTGTTTTTTGTTTTTTGTTTTTTTTCTCATCAGCTCTTTGCAGATTTTTGTGATCAGTCCTTTATCATTAGTGTTGTGTGCAAAAATTTTCTCCCAGTCAATGGGGTTTCTCTTTGTTTTGGTTATTGTCTCTTTTGCTGTGCAGAAGCTCTTTAATTTGATGTAGTCCCAGCTGTTTATCTTTGCCTTCACTATCACTGCTTTGGGTGATGTGTCTGTAAAGATGTCTTTGAGGTGCATGTCATGTAGTGTTTCACCTATATTTCCTTCTATATATTTTATGGTGTCAGGTCTTATGTCTACTCCATTTTGAGTTGGTTTTTGTGCATGGTGTTAGGTAGTAGTCAAGCTTCATTCTTTTGCCTGTAGCGACCCAGTTTTCCCAGCACCATTTCTTGAACAAACTTTCTTTGTTCCAGTACATATTCTTTGCTCCTTTGTCAAAGATTGGTTGACCATGAATCTGTGGGTTTATTTCTGCGTTTTCTATTTGGTTCCATTGGTTGGTGTGTCTGTTCTTGTTCCAATACCATGCAGTTTTGATTATTATGGCTTTGTAGTATAATTCGAAATCTGGGTGTGTGATGCCTCCATTCCCTTCTTCTTCTTCTTCTTTTTTTTTTTTCAGGAGAGCTTTGGCTATATAGCAATTTTGGTGATTCCATATAAATTTCATCAATAATTGTTCTAGTTCTTTGAAGAATGACATTGAAATTTTTATTGGAATAGCATTGAATCTGTAAATTGCTTTTGGTAGGATGACCATTTTAATAATGTTAATTCTTCCAATCCATGAGCAGGGGATGTTTTTCCATTTCTTTGTGTCTTCTTCTATTTCTTTTAACAGTGTTTTATAGTTTTCTTTGTACAGATCCTTTACCTCTTTTTTTAGGTTTATTACCAAGTATTTTATTTTTTTTTTGTTTCAATAAAGGGAATTTTTTTTTATTTCTTCATCTTCAGAGATTTATTGTTTGTGTATAGGAAGGCTACTGATTTTTGCATGTTGATTTTGTATCCTGCCACTTTACTAAACTGAGTGATTAGCTTAATAAGTTTTTCTGTGGAATTTTTGGGGTTCTTTATGTATATTATCATATCATCTGCAAATAGTGATAGTTTAATTTCTTCCTTCCCTCTTTGGATTCCTTGTATGTATTTCTCTTGTCTTATTGCTCTGCCTAGGACTTCCAGTATTATATTGAAAAGCAGTGGTGAGAGTAGACATCCTTGTCTTGTTCCAGATCTTACTGGAAATGCTTTCAGCTTTTCACCATTGAGAATGATACTGGCTATGGGCTTGTCATAGATGGCCTTTATGATGTTGAGGTATGTTCCTTGTATCCCAAGTATTTCAAGGGCCTTTATCATAAATGGGTGTTGTACTTTTTTGAAAGCTTTCTCAGCATCTGTGGATATTATCATAGGTTTTTACATTTCTTTTTGTTAATGTGTTGGATTACATTGATTGATTTCCAGATGTTGAACTACCTTGTGTCCCTGGAATTAATCCTACTTGGTTGTGGTGAATTATCTTATGGATACATTGTTGGATTCTCATTGCTAAAATTTTATTGAGGATTTTTGCATGCACGTTTTTTAAAGGATTGGCCTATAGTTCTCTTTTTTTGTGTTGTCCTTTTTCGGTTTTGGTATTAGTATAATGTTGGCTTCATAGAACGGGTTTGGTATTATCCCTTTCTTCTCAATTTTTTGAAAGAGTTTGTGAAGGATAGGCACTAATTCATTTCTGAATGTTTGGTAGAATTCATTTGTGAATTCATCTGGTCCTGGGCTTTTGGTTTTTGATTACCATTTCAATTTCGCTGCTTGTAATTTGTCTGTTTAGGTGTTCTATTTCTTCCTTATCTAACTTCTTTATCTTCTTTATCTATTTCTTCTTTATCTAGGTGATTTTGAGTTGTAGAAATTTTTCCATCTCTTCTAGATTGTTGAACTTGTTTGCATATAACTTTTCATTGTAGTTTCTGATTAATCTTTTGATTTCTGCTGCTGTGATTTCTCCTCTTTCATTTATGATCCTGTTTATTTGTGCTTTCTCCCATTTTTCCTTTGTGAGCCTTGCTAGGGGCTTATTTTATTTATTGTTTCGAAGAACCAACTTTTGGTTTCATTGATCTTTTGGATTGTATTTTTAGTTTCAATTTCATTTATTTCTGCTTTGATTTTTATTATTTCTTTTCTTCTACTGGTTTTGGGTTTTTTTGTTGTTGTTCTTTTTCTAGTTCTTTGAGCTTTGAGATTAGGTTGTTTCTTTGAGTTCTTTCTTGTTTCTTGATGTGAGCCTCCATTGCTCTATATTTTCCTCTTATTACTGATTTTGCTGCTTCCCATGTTTAGGAAATTGGTATCCTCCTTGTCATTCAACTCAAAGTATTTTTTAATTTCTTCTTTGATCTCCTTATTAGTCCAGTGGTCTTCCAGTAGTGTGGGTTTCAATCACCATGAGGTAGGAGAGTTCCTTGCCTTCTTTTTATGGTTTATTTCTAGTTTGATGCCTGCATGGTCAGAAAAGATGGTTGATATGATTTCAATCTTGGTGTATCTGTTGATGTTTGTCTTGTGCCCCAGTATGTGATCGATCCTGGAGAATGATCCGTGTGCGCTTGAGACAAATGTGTACTCCGTTTTTTTGGGGTTTAGTGTTCTATAGATGTCTGTTAAGCCCAATTGCTCTAGGTCCTTATTTAGAGCTTTGGTTTCTTTACTTATTTTTTGTCTTGTTGATCTATCCATTGTTGATAGTGGTGTGTTGAAGTCTCCCACTACGTATGTGTTTTCTCTGATGTCTGTTTTCAGAGAGGACAACAGTTGTCTGATATATTTTGGTGCTCCTTCGTTTGGTGACTATATGTTAATGAGTGTTATTTCTTCTTGAAGTATTGTCCCCTTGATCATAATGTAGTGACCATTGGGGTCTCTTTTTACCTTTTTGAGTTTGAAATCTGTTTTATCTGATATAAGTATAGTTGTTCCTGTCTTCTGTTTTGGTCCATTTGTTTGTAGGATTGTTTTCCATCCTTTTACTTTGAGTCTATTTTTATCTTTATTGAAGAGTTTAGTCCATTTACATTTAGAGTTAATATTGATATGTTAGCATCTGCATTTGCCATTTTGTCTTTCCTCTGATTTTATTTATTTATTCTTTTAGTAACTTTTTTTTTCTTTTTTTGGCCTTGTTTTGTTGTTATTCATCCCTCTGTTGTTTCTGGCTTTAGGACTCCTTGTAGTATTTTTTGGAGTGTGGGTTTAGCCGTAATGAAATTCCAGAGTTTCTATTTGTCTGGGAAGGTCCTTATTCTTTCTTCATAGAGGAAGGAGAGCTTTGCAGGATAGAGTATTCTTGGTTGGCATTTGTTGTCTTGGAGTCTGTTGACTATGTCCCTCCACTCTCTCCTTGCCCGTAGTGTTTCTTTGGAGAAGTCTGATATCAACCTGTTTGGTTTTCCTTTGTATGTTATGTGTTTCTTTCCTCTTGTCAGCTTCATTATTTTTTCCTTGTCTTGGATTCTTGGGAGCTTTACTATTATGTGTCTTGCTGTATTTTTCCTTTCATCATGGAAGTTTGGTGTTCTTCTTTATGTCTATTTTCAGCTCCTTCACATTTGGGAAGTTCTCTTCAATTATTCCCTTGAATATTTTCTCTGTTCCTAGGTCTCTCTCCTCTCCTTTTGGGATTCCTATGACTCTTATATTTCCTTTCCTCAAGGAGTCAGATATTTCCCAAAGTCTTTCTTCAGTCTTTTTTCATTTGTACTTCTCTTTCCTTTTCTGTTTTGGTTCTTTTTATTTCTGTGTCTTTGAGAGTGTTTCGTTCTTCCATTTCATTTATTCTGTTATCACTGTTTTTCCCAGAGTTCTTTAGCTCTTCCATTAATCCTTTGCTCTCCTGCATTTCCTTCACTTCCCTCTTTAGGGATTCGATTTCATTCTTCTGATCATTGTTTTCCTTAATGACTTCTGTCACTTTTTTAGTCACGGCAATTTTAAATTCTCTTTCTGGAAGGAGATCAGAAGTTCTTCCAAGTCACTGTTGTTGCAATCTGGTGTTTTTTTTTTTTTTTTTTTTTTTTTGTGTGTGTGTGTGTGTGGTGTGTCTTTTTGCTGAGGACTTGCTTGGTTGCATGCAGTTTTTCTTCTCCCTGCTGCTTGTTTTCTTATTTGTCCTATGCATTGGGAAACTGTCTCTGGTACTGGCCGGCATTTTTTGGTGTGTTCTTTCTGGGTTGTCAGAAACTAGTGGTCCAATCAAGTCAAAAACTATTATGTATGAATTCTGGTAGGACAGTAGTACCAGGAATATGTTAGTGGTCACTGTCATAGAGAATCTCTTCCTTCTGTATTTGTTTAATTCCAAGGAGGGTCTTATGGTCCCAAAGTCTACCCTGTGGTGGCAGGATTGCCCGCTGGGCTCCAAATTGCTGGATCCCCCTCTGGGCTCAGACTGGTGGCCAGACGGGGCCGGTCATGTGGGGGCTTTACAGCTCACGGGCTTGTGGGGCCTTTTCAGCTCACCTCTGGCTGTGGGGGCAGCTCTTCCCCAGCTCCATGCAGTCTAAGTGTGTTGCAGACACAAAATGTCCCTGTTCTAAAACGGTGAATCGGGAGAGTACTTCCGTGCACCTGCGGTCTGCCCCGGCAGTGACTGGATCCCCCTCTGAGCTCGGCAGCCAGATGGGGTCTGGCTTATGGGGGCTTTTCAGCTCACCTCTGGCTGTGGGTGTAGTCCTTTCCCAGCTCCACGCAGTCTAGGTGTGTTGCAGACACACAAAAGATCCCTGATCTAAAATGGCGAGTCGGGACGGCACTTCTGTGCACCCATGATCTGCCCCAGCACTGACTGGATCACCCTCTGGGTTTCAGCGACCAGATGGGTCCTGGCTTGTGGGGGCTTTTCAGCTCACCTCTGGCTGTGGGCGCAGCCCTTTCCCAGCTCCACACAGTCTAGGTGTGTTGCAGACACACAAAATGTCCCTGATCTAAGAAAAAATCACCATTCTCTTTTAATTCCTATAGCTTTGCAATATATTTTGAAATCAGGAGGTGTGACATCTTCTGATTGGTTCTTTTTCAAATTGCTTTAGTTAGTCAAAATCTTTTATAGTTCTGTACAATTTTAGGATTATTTATTCTATGTCTGTGAAAAATATTATTGGATTTGTGATATAGATTTCATTGAATCTTGATTATTTTAGAAAGTATAGACATTTTAACAGCATCAATTATTCTAATATAAACAAAGAATAGTTTTCTATTTATTTGTTTCTTCAATTCTTTTGTCAATGTTTTACAGTTTTGAGTTCATGGATCTTTTTAAATCCTTGGTTAATTTTTTTCTAATGATTTTATTCTGTTTATGCAACTTTAAAAGGGATTTTTTTTCTTAATTTCTCATTTCTATAACTCAACATTAATGTGTAGAGACACATATTATATTGATTTTTGTATCCTACAACTTTTCCAAATTGTTTGCTTGATTCTAACAGTGTTTTGACTGGCCTTCCAATTTTCCTATATATAAAAACCTATAATCTGAAACAGTGACCTTTTTAAATCTTCCTTTTCATGTTAGATATTATTAATTTCCATTTCTTTCCTAACTGATCTGGCTAGTACTTCTAATATTATGTTGAATGAAAGTGGTAAAAATGGGCACTTTTTTCCTAACCATAGTGGAAAAACTTTTTTTGCTTTTCAGAAATCATTGTGATGTTACCTATGGGATATCAGTCATAGCCTTTATTATGTAAAGACATATTTTACTCCACACCTGCTCTACTGAGGGTTTTCATTATTTTTTTTTTAAGATTTATTTATTTTATTTATATAAGCACTGGGTACTGTCAGAAGCACAGGAGGGTGAGAGAATTCACCAGAGCCAGAGTCGAGAGCAGAACAGGCAGACTGACGAAATACACTGCTGAGGGGAGCAGCGGGCAAGACAGGAGAGTTCTGTTTCGCCATGTGGGAGTCTCACTGGCCAGCCGGGATCGAACCTGCACTGCAGAGGCTGCGGACACCTTCAGAATGCAGTGCTCAACCACCTGCACCACCAGGGAGACCCCAAAATAATATTTAATTACAGATTATTAAGCTATGGCATATACATATATCATAAATATGTGATCTTAACATAACTTTATATTTATACAGATAGCTTTTAGGGAATCTGCATTTTAATTTGTAGGTGAAGCAATTAAAGTATTAAATATTCTTATGAATTAGTGGAACTGAGGGAAATTATAGACTTCCCTTGAAACCCTGTCTAAGTCCTAAGGATATTAAAACATATCAGAATCTGGAATTTTCTCTGCATGGAACTGTCTTTAAAACCTCTTATTGACAGTAACAGTTCTGCCTCCCTTTACCTCTCCTTCCACTCACTCCTCCCTTGAAGAGAGATTATTGTGAATGGTTAATTGGAAAGGAGGTTCTTGAAGGCATAATAATGTGGGGTAAGGTTAAAAGGGCAACTTCCAGATTAAATGACCGGGTCTTAAACCCCAGTACTGCATTGTGTGACTGTGTCTTACTTAACAAGTGTGTGCTCATGGATAAAATAAAAATGATAAATGTCCCCACCCTTTAGGGTCATTGTAAAAATTCAATAATATTATATCTCTTTATAAAGTGCTTTGGATAAATAAACATTCAAAAAAAATAAAAAAAAAAATAAAACCTCTTATTGAGGGCCTCCCTGGTGGCACAAGGAGTTAAGATACAACCTATGAAGTGGTCCCCAGCCACTGCAGCAAGAGATCAATCCAGAGAGCTACCCACATGGCACAGCAGACCTCTCCTGACTTGCCTGCTGCTCCCCTCAGCAGTGTATTTCAGTCAGTCTGCCTGTTCTGTTCCCCACTCTGTCTCTGGTGAATCTTCTCACCCTCCATACCTCTGGTCTGTACCCTGGTTCTTGTATATAAATAAATACATCTTTAAAAAAAACCTCTTATTGAAATGTTACATTTATTGGTCATAAATTTGTTAATATGAATCATTTTTAGTATATTTGAAATATGAGATCAAAATATATTATTTTGATTAACTGTATTTAGTATAATAATTATGAAACACCATGATCTATTTTGTAAGGATGAGGGGATACAGGGATATAGCATGGGTGTTTGAAGAAGTGGACTGGAATCCATGCAAGTTGAGGAAGGTAAAAGAAAGTATGTTAGAAGAAAATGAAGACAATTCTTAAATCAATTGTTGGTCTCCACTTCTCTTTTATTCCACTCTCATACATCTTTTAGTAAATTTTAGATTAGATCCAGGATTCATAAGTGTTGTATCAGTAATTTAGCTCAGTTACAATATAGTTTAAATGCAATTTTGTGAGAAGAAATTGCTAGACATGACATTGCTTTGCAACTTTGAAGAAAAAAAATGTTTGAAATTCCAACCAACAGGACTATAAATAAAATATTATAACAAAACCTATCTATAAACTGGGAGTTTTACACCTAACTAAAATCAATACTACTGCTTTTTTAATAACAAGAAAGTTACTATTTTAAATAATTTGTGTGTGTGTCTCTTTGAATGTCTGAATCTGTCTTGTAAAGCATTATAGAGACCCTAAAAGTTGTAGGACTGTGAATCTCTGAGGATAATATGTTTAGAGTGGGTTGCTATTTTGGTAAAGTAAATGCTGCCTGAATGTACCTGTATTTAAAACTGCAGGAGCAAATGATGTGTATTCCTTTATAATGATAATTCTGCCACATGTGTAAAATGAATGCCTATTTTTATATGACTTAAAAATAACACTTAAATGAGAAATGCAGCACAACTTTTAATATACTCAGATTTATTCCTACAATTTGAAATATAATTGCAAACTAGAAGTATGGACTTTCTATTTTATTTATACATTAATTTTGAACAGTGAAATGGCATCAGATTTCAATCTTTGTTGATGAGATGTAGCATCTAATATTTAGGAAGTTTCATGGACTCTTTCATGGCAGACATACATTTAAATCAATCTCAGCTCATGCATGATTAATCTTAAAGAATTGGAAAATGTCTCTAGTGTGAGCAATTAGAATTCTTTCTATTGTTGTGTTCTGTTTGAATAGGTGTGAAATTCTAAGGACATAGATTGTGATTTTTAATTCTCCAGGGTCCTTACACTGTTGGCTAGTTCTGATATTTTTAAACTAAAACACCAGCTTTATATTGAAAAATTTCTTTTGTTCAATGAGTCTTGTAATGCATTTTATTGTTTCAATCTGATAGAATCCAGGTTTGGAGAATACAATCCAAGTTGTCAATTTTTAATAGAAAACATTTCTAATCAATGCACAGTGTGAAGAAAAATGAATAGATTTGTGCACAATTGAGTATATTTTACACAGGTAACCAATTTGCCAATTTTAGTCAATACTGAGTATTAAGAATATACTTTCCTATCCAGCATGGAGGTACTAGTCATGTGATTATTTCTGGTGAACAGTGTTTGAGTAAGGAATTATGTGTCACTCTGGAACATGGTATTTTATTTATGATGACTAATTTATTTATGATGACAGAAATTAGTCATCATAAATAAAGTATTATTATACTACATATTATACTTTCACATTATATTATAGTACTATTATACTGCATATTATACTTTCATATTATACTACAGTAGTTGTGAAGTGTGTGTAAAAATGAAGACTTCAAACAAACAGTATGGTTTAATGAGATATAGCGATAAGCAACGACCCCTGTTACCCCACTCCAGGCATGTAGGATAAATAAGAGAAAAAATAAAAAACATTTTACTCTATTTTAATGAACATAGATCTTTATCTCTATTTATTTTATTTACATCATTGTTCATTTTTAGACAATGTTTGCTTTACTCCTCCTCAGGTATAGTCCCCACAAAATTTCCTTCACCAATGCACCTGTGTACCATCACCACAGTTCCCTCCCCCCCTCCCTCCCTTTGATCCTTCCCTTGTCCGCCCCTGCAGGATGTTTCTGATTTATAATTGTCTGTTTTTGTTTTGTGGTGTTTTGTACTGTTATTATTTTTTTACACTGATGTCTTATTTGGTTCCCCTATATTCCTCCTATAAGTAAAACCATCCGATATTTTTCTTTTTCTTTTGACTTATATCACTGAGCATAATTCCTTCTAACTCCATCCATGTTGCTACAGATGGCATGAGTTTATCTTTTTTGATTGCTGAATAATATTCCATTGTGTATATATACCACATCTCCTTGATCCAGTAATCTATTTTTGGGCATTTGGGTTGTTTCCAGATTTTACCTATTATAAATAGTGCTGCAGTAAACATAGGGGTGCAGGCATTTTTTTGAATTCAATGTTTTTGTGTCCTTTGGGTAAATCTGTAAGAGTGGAATTTCTGGGCCACATGGTAGCTCCATTTTTAGCAGACTGAGGAACCTCCAGACAGCTTTTTGTAGTGGCTGGACCAGTTTGCACTCCGACCAGCAGTGTAGGAGCGTTCCTTTTTCACCACATCCTTGCCAGTATTCCAGTATTTGTTGTTGCTAGCTTGTTTTTTGTTTTGTTTTGTTTTTTGATATGTGCCATTCTTACTGGTGTAAGATGGTATCTCAATGTGGTTTTGATTTGCATTTCCCTGATTATAAGGGATATTGAACTTTTTTTCTTATGCCTGTTGGCTATTTGCATTTCCTCTTCGGAGAAATGTCTTTTAAGTTCCTCTGCCCATTTCTTGACTGGACTGTTTACATAGTTTTTGTTGAGTGCTGTTAGTTCTTTGTATATCTTTATGATTAGTCCCTTATCATTTGTATGGAGTGCAGAAAATTCTTCCCAATCAGTGGGGTGTCTCTTTGTTTTGATTAATGTCTCAGAAAAAAGGTTTTTTCTTGACATCACTAAGTCCAAATCTCTTATAGCAAAACTATATAGAGTGATAGACATATAAGTTGAATGAAAAAAATGAATACAAAGAAATTAGGTAGGTATTATTTCAGAAATATAAAAAAAAGATGTTTTTTTCCATAAAAAAATAAACTGAACAGGTCAAAAATTGTTGAAATAATATTTTATGCTGTAAATCATACATCTTTTTCTTGAATGATTTTTGAGTGTGCCAAGCATTTGCATATTTATGCACATTACTAACTGCTTATTAAAATATGAGCAGGGCCTCCCCAGGTGGCGCAGTGGTTGAGCACTCGGCTGCAATGCTGCCCGCAGCCTCTCTAGCACCAGGTCCATCCCCCCGACGCTGAGGAGGATCCCACATGACGAGCCAGATCTCTCCTGTCTCACCCACTGCTCCTCTCAGCAGTGTGTTTTATCAGTCTACCTGTTCTGTTCCCCGCTCTGTCTCTGGTGAATCCTCTCACCCTCCTGCACTTCTAACTGTACCCAGTGCTTGTATAAATAAATAAATCCTTATATATATATATATATATATATCAGCAATTAGGTTGGAGATAGATAAAATTTAATCTAATTTCTTTATTTCTCAAAGTTGAAGTTAAGAGATTTGCCCAGTTATTCACTATAATGAAAATATATGATAAATAAACAGACCATTATTTCATTACTCACACTATCAGTATACTTCCTCCATTTCACCATCTAGCTGTACATACAGAAGTTAGTCTGGGAAATGTGTACCAAAAAGGAAAGTTTGGGAGGTGATTGAATTAGTATGATAAAGAACTTCTAAAGAACGCATTTGGAGTGAAAAGAAGAAGAGTTATTGAAAAAGGAAATACTATAACGAATTCTATATCACAATCGTTTTGGAGCAAATCACTGCATTCTTTATGCAAAAGTCACACAGTGCTTGTTTAAAAGCTATTCAAAGTAGTTGAGTCCTCAGATTCATATCTCATATGAGACACAGTCTTTACAATCAATAATTTCAATAGCTGTTATCAATAATACCTATATCAGCTTTCAGAGTAAATAAGTGGACATTTCAAGAGTTGGTTTATACATTTATGGAAAAATCTTTTTTTAACCCTTTGGTAATTTTTCATTATTCATTTATTTTTATTTGAGGTACTATTAGGTAACTCCCATCAGGTATTGTCACTGTAGTACACCCACTGCCAAATCACCCATAGCCCATACATAGTCCATTTTGCTTTCTTCCCCCTTTGTTCTTATCCTTCTCCCATCCCCTCTCTCCTCTGAATTTCAGTTGATAATCTTTCATTTTGTTTTTTCAGGCTTTATTTTTTTCCAGCCAACATGGCTGATATTTTAAAAGATTTTCTATCCACTGTGCTACTGTTTAAGAAGAGGAGATACACTGATTCTTTCAAAACATTCTCAAAATAATGACCTGAGACTAAATTAACATTTCTAGAAGTCACTGAGATTTTTAGATAAAAGTCAATACAGGGCCTACCCGGTGGCGCAGCGGTTGAGCGCTGGGTTGCGAAGCTGCCCGCAGCCTCTGCAGCGCTGGTTCGATCCCTGGCTGCTCCCCGGCCACCGGAGGAGAGTCCCACATGGCGCGCAGACCTCTCCTGCCGCCCGCTGCTCCCCTCAGCAGTGTGCTTCGGTCCTTCTGCCTGCTCTGCTCCCCGCTCTGGCTCTGGTGAATTCTCTCACCCTCCCGCGCTTCTGACTGTACCCAGTGCATGTATAAACAAAACAAACAAACAAACAAATAAATAAAAACATGCCTCTATTAAAAAAAAAAAATCTTAAAAAAAAAAAAGATTTAAAAGTCAATACAAATGCACCCAGTTAAATTTTATTACTACTTATCAGAATTAGCCTACACATGCTATGATATCTGTGCTTTGTTTATTTCTGTTTTAATAGGCATTCCACTGACATCTTGATAGACTCCTATGGTGATTGTGGTTTATTATACTCTGTGCTTGAAGATATTAAAGTCAAAGCATTACAATTAAAATCACTTCTTCGATTATGCATTATTCACTTATTTTTAGCTTCAGATATTACAGTGGAAACTTTACAAGCTGGAGAATTTAGATAAATTGAGAATATATTCCTAAATTATAATCACGCACTTCCTACAATTATTAATTCAGAGCTGCTGTTTGAACGTTTTGAAATGTAGTGATCTTTGATTGAAAAATATGTATGTATGTTTATATATTTGTGTGTGTATATTATATGTATTTATTATATATTATATATGTTCATCATATGTATTATATATTTATAATATGCATTTTATATATTGCTGCTGTTCAGAATTATATTTTTCCTTTCTTGAAATGAGAGCAAAGTATATTAATATTACTTTTGACAAAGTAAAACATTTATGTTATTATAAGTCTGGCAAGATTTTCTTCACATTAATTTGATTTTTATTCTACAAAATTATGCTATATTCATTCTGTAACAAAGCTGTGAGCTATTAATAACAATTCCAATACTTTCATTTATCATGATTCATGTCTATGAATTTTATTTCAAATTCTATTTCAGTTCTATTTCAAATTATGCATTATAAATTATATATTGCAAATATATATATATATATATATATATATATATATATAAATGAGTGTGTGTTGCTGTTTAAACCTTATCACAACCAGGTAACGGATTATTTTCCTTGTATACTTGAGGAGGCCGATGACTAAATTGACTAAAAGCACCTCATTAATAAATGTCAGATCCAGATTTCAAATCCAGCTCAATCTCCCCCCCAATGCATGCTATAATACTCATTATTTTACTTGGCATAAGACAGTTGTATGATTACATTTAAACAGCTGATATTTCTCGAGTTTTACTTTTTGTCAGGCATTGCTCTCTGTGCTTCAATTGTATTAACTCATTGCTTCTCAAAGAAAACGTTTGTTATTTTACAGAGAGTGAATGGTTAGTGACTCAATATTACCAATCATGATTTTTATATGCACTGTGAAGTATAATAGATAATATTTGAAACAAGTTCATGTAGTCATATGCTCAAAAACAAAATTGATGCACTGCATATATGATCTTTAAGCTGGAAATGGCAAATGCCATTTGGTTTGGAAGTATAAAAATTTCTATCATCAAAGGTGAAATTTTGGGGCCTCTCTGGTTGCGCAAAGGGTTGAGCGTAGCACTGTGAAGCTGTTCACAGCCTCTGCAGCGTAAGTTCGATCCCCGGCCAGGGAGATACTCACATGGAGTAGCAGACCTCTCCTGTCTCGCCCGCTGCTGCACTCAGCAGTGTGCTTCGGTCTATCCGCCTGTTCTGTTCCCCACTCTCACCGCCCACACCTCTGGCCTTTACACCAATTCTTGTAATCATAAATAAATAAATCTTTAAAAATCATTACAAAAAGTTTTTAAAAAAGGTGAAATTTTATAAGGTTACTTCATGAAAACTGAAGTAAATGTGAATGTATATATATGATATGTAAAATTATAATAGTGTATATATAATGTAATCATTTTCTAATGATAGAGAATATACTATGATAGGCAAATAAATAATTTCTATAGTAATAGGCAAAAAATAAAAAAAAGTTTTTCTCATAGGATATAAGGGGAACGTGTTAAAGAGAAAAAAGTTCTTTCAATTTATACCATTGTAAATGTATATCTTATTTCACAAGGATTTAATGATGAATATCCTTATATGACAGTATTAAATAAAGCTTTCCTAAAACAGTGTTATATTGATTAAGCTGCTACTAGTAAAATCTGAGCAGAAAATTGACAGCATCAATAAAGAAGATTGTTCATTCTTTTCTATTTGATGTAAGAAAAAAACTCATATCTATGAATATGCTTGTGAAAATTAGAGTGAATAACTTTTCACATATTTGAATGATTTATAATTTTTCAATTGATTGTTGTAATGTTTATTCATTGGCACATTTGTTGAGTAGTTACATTATTCTCTGTAAAGTTAAATACTAGTAGTATGTAAATATTTTCTCCCCTTCAGTAAGTCTTTTCATTTTAGTGCTTTTCATATTGGGAGGGGGTGCGGGGAATTATGGGGTTTTTTTGTTTGTTTGCTTTTCTGAAATTTGTTAGGGGATATTACAAACTATCCAAAATCCCTTCATGTAATGGTTAGGAAATTCATGTCTAGCTAGGTAAAACAACAACTTCTGTATTTTAAAAGTTGCTAGATGCAAATTTACTACGAGGATTTGTTATTAATGTCCATTGTCTTTTCCCTGTATCAAGCTCTGTCTCAAGTATAACCATTATATCATAAAGTCTTACCTCTTAAGTGAAAGATAACAATTGTTACCAGAAAATGCCAGGTCATGCTGCCTGGAGAGAGACAGGAATTGAATCTGTAACACATACTTGAATGTCAGAAAGCTGGTGATCTGAGAAAACACGGTATTTTCCCCTAAAGCCCTGCTCTAACAGCTCTACCCAAGTTGGCCTTTTTCCAGAGAACAAAACAAAGATGGTTAATCATGAGTGAATCTCCTACCACAGCCCATCACTATTGATGCCCTCATCTCCATCATGTCCCCAGAGTCTGGTGTTTCCTTCTTTGTCATTTTGACTCAGGTACAAACCTGTTTTCCTGGGTCTGGGAGAGCATGTTCTTCTAATGGTGTCAAGTTCCAACACTTCTACAGGCATCACTGAGGCAGAATGGTCAGAACAAAGAATAGATTATTAATCACATGGTGTGTGCATGTGGCCTATTTCAGATGTGCATGTGCAGATTCCTATACTAGGTATGGTGCCTTCCCTTTCTCCCAACCCCTGTCACAATGCTACAGTGCATGTGTCACCTTGTATTTTATTTTTGGTACTATAAATGACACATATATCTTGCAATTGTGCAGATAGTACAGTTACATTTGTTCTGAAAGAAATGCTGAGCTCTCTCTCTCTTTTTTTTTTTTTAATTAGTAGCAGAACTGGAAAATGCAAGCTGTCAAATATGCGTTTCTTTTTTGATACCCTAAATAGAATAGCTTCATATTAATTACCTGGCTCAACTTTACATTAGGAAAGCAGGACTGAAAATGTTCTATACTTATTTTTAGAGACAATAAAAATACCTAACTAGACTATAGTTTAGTTTGTATATTTGCAAGGAAAGATTATATTGTGGTTTAAAATAGTCTAATTTCATTGGAATCACTTATAATTTGTGATATTCATTCATAACAATAAGACAAGTACATAATATTTAAAAGAAATAAACCCTTATTAGCCTAAAAGAATAATTTAATATTATTTCAATGTGAAATAACAAGTAAATTTAATAATTTGGGAGGCCTCCCCTGGTTGCACAGCAGGTTGAGTGCAGTGCTGTGAAGCTGTCCGCAGCCTCCGAGGTGCCGGTTCATTTCCCTGCCTGCCAGGGAGTTTCCCGCTTGGCGCTGCAGATCTTTCCTATCTCTCCCGCTGCTCCCCTCAGCAGTGTATTTCTGTCCTTTTGCCTGTTCTGCTCCCTGTGGATATTGCCATGCCATTTTATTTAGAGTAACCGTGGCTCACACCTCTTTTTCTCAACCAGTTCCGACCATGCTTGCAGTGGAACTCCCCTTGAGGTGGGTGGTCCCAATGTAACATATTTATTTCCTTATTTGTTTACTTCATGGAGACAAAGGATTAAAATTCATTCTCCCATAATGTGGGTGTATATTTCTAATGACACCATGTATTTTATACATTTAATTACTATGCTAAGTATAAGAAGCATCAAATCATATTTATAGCAATCAGCATGAATATAGATATAGGTTATGGATTGCACTGTTCTTGATGTTTTGGAAATTTATTTTCTGTCTTATATTGAATTCAGCTTGATCTTTATGATTTGTTTTTGATCAATGAAGTTTTTATTTAATTCATCAGCTTTGTGTCAGATTAATGAGTTTCGAAGGCTCACAAAGTATCTATGAGTCATGAGTCATAATACTTTCATTAGCTGCTTGTTTTAGGGTTGCTGTTTTATGCTAAATAATATCAATTAGACCTTTTTTATGTCTTTATGGAGTAAAGGTTGGAATTCATTTTCTAATAACCACTTACATTTATTTACAGTTCTTCACAGCCATCTATCTACCAATCTAATTTTATAGATGAAAAATCAGTGTGGTTGAATACTTTACCCAGAATCATTTAGTATGTGAATTAAAAGCTGACAACAGAATTTCTAATTCCAGTCTTTCTCTATGTCACAGAGCATGCTGCATTGAAAAACATTAAGTCATTTCTTTGGCAATTAAAAAAAAACCTGAAATGTTATGATGAAAATTAAATATTTTAAGGGAATTAATTTAGTAAAATTTAAAGGAAGTAAATATGCATACTCAAATTTAATGTCACCTGTTATAATTAGCTATTTTATAATTTTAACAAGTAATAATATAATTCTATACACATTAAAAATTAATTTATTTGGTTTATAAAAATATGAAACAAATATCTGTGAGGTTATAAATAGGAATTAAATGTGATTTTTTTACTTAAGAACAATTTTCAATTGTTGTAAAATATATTTACAGTAGATTATAGTATGGTGAAGAGTAGTTTATGTTTATAAACTGCTCATTTGGAGATAATTTTTTTTTTTTTTCCTAATACTAGAACTGGGGTACAGGCCAGATGTGCGAGAGGGTGAGAGGATTCACCAGAGACAGAGCGTGGAACAGAACAGGCAGGCTGATGAAATACACTGCTGAGGGGAGCAGCGGGTAAGACAGGAGAGGTCTGCTGCGCCAATTGGGACCCTCGCCAGCTAGCCAGGATCAAACAGGCAATGCAGAGGCTAAGGATAGCTTCACAGTGCAGCACTCAACCACTTGCACCACCAGGGGAGGCCCTGGAGATAATTTTCATTTATAAAAGTCAATGCATTAATAGAGTTAGACATCTAATTAAAAATAAATCACATATCATAAAGTACTTTTAAAAGTTACTCTGTAGTGAAACCATTTTGTATGAATAGTTATATCATGTAATGGATAACTTAATATAACATGATTAAGGAAAAAAAATCCTACAAAATAATTATTAACTCACAATAATTATTTCCAATAACTGTTTTTACAATATTTACAAGATACCAGGAATAGATTTGCTGCATTGTATAGCAGATCTGTTTTTAATGATTTTAGAAACCTCTGTATTGTTTTCCATAAGTACTGGACCGTCCTACTACCACACCAACAGTATGTGAGGATTCCTTTTCCTCAACCTATGTTTTTTCTGCATTTTGATATGGGCCATTCTCAAAAGTGTGAAGTGGTATCATATTGTGGTTTTGATTTGCATATGCATGATTCTAAAAATGATATAATGAATGTTTTTTCATGTTCATGTTGGCCATTTTATCTCTGCTTTAGAGAAACCACTATTTGTATCATCTACCCCTTTTTATTGTTTTTTCTTTGTGTTTTTTTTTCTTCTTCTTGTTTTTTCAGTTGTATGAGTCTTTTGTAGCTCTCAAAAATTAGCCCCTGTCATGTGCATGGTATGTAAATATTTTCTCCCATTCAATAGGGCATTTTTTAAAAAGATTTATTTATTTATGCATACAAGAGGTAGGGTACAGGACAAAGGTGTTGGGGGTGGTGAGAGGATTCACCAGAGACAGAGTGGGGAACAGAACAGGCAGATTGACCAAAGTACACTGCTGAGGGGAGCAGCAGGTGAGTCAGGAGAGGTCTGCTACGCCATGAGGGCTGCTCCCTGGCTAGCTGGGAATGGAACTAGTGCTCCAGTGGCTGCAGATTGCTTCATAGGTTGTGTCTTAACCCTTGCGCCACCAGGGAGGACCCTCATTAGGGTATATTTCTTTTGTTCAGCGCTCAACCGCTGTGCCACCAGGGGTGGCCCCTTTTTTTTTTTAAGATTTATTTATTTATACAAGAACCAGGGTACAGGCCAGATTCACAGGAGGGTGAGAAGGTTCATCAGAGACAGAGTGGGTAACAGAACAGGCAGACTGATGAAATACACTGCTGAGGGGAGCAGTGGGTGCAACAGGAGAGGTCTGTGTCGCCATGTGGGACCCTCGCCCATCAGCCGGAATCAAACCGGCGCTGCAGAGGTCTGTGGACAGCCTCACAGTGCGGTGCTCAACCACCTGTGCCACCAGGGGAGGCCCAATAAGGTATATTTCTAATGATAGTTTATTTTTATATACTTAGGGGTTTTTTTTAAGTTTGGTGTAGTATCATTTTCTTTCCTTTTTTTTTTTTTAAGTTTCAGGTTTTTTTTAATTTTTATTTATTTATTTATTTAAGATCTTTTTTTTTTTACGATTTATTTATTTATTTATACAAGCACTGGATACAGTCAGAAGCATGGGAGGGTAAGAGAATTCACTAGAGCCAGAGCAAGAAACAGAACAGGCAGAGTGAAGAAACACACTGTTGAGGGGAGGAGCGGGTGGCAGGAGAGGTCTGCGCACCATGTGGGACCCTCGCCCAGCATCTGGGGATCTAACCGGCGGCATTGCAGAGGCTGGGGCCAGCTTTGCAGCCCAGCGCTCAACCACTGCGCCACCAGGGAGGCCCCTCATTTTCTTATTTGTAGTTTTGTTTCTTTGATTCTGTAATGTAGTGCACAAAATATCTTTGAAGTCATTGTTATAGACTGTTTTGCTAATATTTTCTCCAAAATATTTTATGGAGTCAGTCCTTAGATCCAAGTCTTTAATTTTGTTTGTTTGTTTTGTTTTTGTGTAAAGTATAAAATAGTTTCCTATATTTGTTATTTTGCATGTGGCAATCCAATTTTTCCACCATTTTGTAAGAGAAATTTTCCCTTTTTTCCCCAATGAATACTCTTGGCTGCTATGTCATAGATTAACTATCCATGTAACTGTGGGTTTATGACTGAGATCTCAACCTTATTTCATTAATCTATGTGTCTATTTTTATACCAATACCATATTTTTTGATTACTTTAGTTTTTAGCATAGTTTGAAGTCTGGGTGTGTAATGCCTGTAATCATTCCCTTTCTTGCCAAGATTGCTTTAGTGATCTGAAAACTTCTGTAGCTCCTTACAAACTTCAGTAATGCTTGTTCTATTTCTTTGAGGAATGTCATTGAAACATTTGGGTATGGTCATTCTATTGAGGCTAATTTCTCCAATCTATGAGGAGGGAATAATATTCCATTTCTTCCTGTCTTCTTCTACTACTTTAACAATGACTTGAGTATTCATTGAACAGGTCCCACATCTCCTATGCTAACTCTTAGATAGATATTCAAATCTTTTCATGGAATACTAAATAATATTCTTTTCTTGATTTGTTTTTCTTCCAGTTTTAATGTTCATATGGATGCAAATGAGTCTTGTAAATTGATTTTATAACATATCATATCATTATACTGCTTTCTTATTTCTAATAGTCTTTTTTTTTTTTAGTGGATTCTTTAGAATTACCTATGTATATTATCATGACATCTGCAAATAGGAATCCTGGGACAAATATAAAAGTTCCTGGAGACTACTTAAAATGTATAGATAAACTGCTACATCATCCATGATGCTCTTAAAGCAGTACTATCAGGGAAGTTTACAGCAATACAGGCACCCATTAAAAAAAAAAAAAGAAGAAAATATCAAATAAATTATCTAACTCTACAGCTGAAAGAATTAGAAATGAAAGAAAAAAAGCATCAAAACTAGGGCCTCCCCGGTGGCACAGCGGTTGAGCGCTGGGTTGCGAAGCTGCCTGCGGCCTCTGCGGCGCCGGTTCGATCCCCGGCTGCTCCCCGGCCACCAGAGGAGGGTCCCGCATGGCACGCAGACCTCTCCTGCCGCCCGCTGCTCCCCTGAGCAGTGTACTTCGGTCCTTCTGCCTGCTCTGCTCTCCGCTCTGGCTCTGGTGAATTCTCTCACCCTCCCGCGCTTCTGACTGTACCCAGTGCATGTATAAACCAAACAAACAAACAAATAATAAATAAATAAATAAATAAATAAGACATGCCTCTAGAAAATTAAAAAAAAAAAAAGCATCAAAACTAGTAGAAGAAATGATACATATTTGAGCAGAAATATATGAAATAGCAAACAAAAGACAGTCCAGAAAATCAGTGACAGTAGGAGTTAGTTCTTTGAAAAAATAAATTCACATCACTTTCTAAGCTTATGGAAAAAAGTTAAGAATAACCAATCCATGGAATCAGAAATAGAAGAGTTGGAATTTCCACAATACTGCAGAAATACGTAGGAATCTAAAAGTAAATCTAAAAATTACAAAAGTCTCTATGCAAACAAATTTGGCAACATAGGAAAATGGACATATTTAGATTCAATAAATTCTCAAGAAGACCAAGCAAAATGAATATAGTGTCATATCAATAAAATAAACACCAAAATCAAGTAGTCTTCCTCCCAAGGACATGAGGCTGGTTCAATTTACACAAATCAGTCAATGTCATACACCAGGTTAACAAAAAGGAAGAGAAAAACCATGCAATGATTTCATGATTTCAATACATGCTGAAAAAGCATTCTAAAAGATTCACTATCTTTTATGATGAAAATGCTCAATAAAATGGAAATAAATTGAACTTATCTAAACATTATAAAAGGCATATGGTAAAGACACAGTCATCTCATAATAGTAAAAACCTTAAATTCTACACATTGAAATCAGGAACAAGAAAATAATTTCTTGTTAGAAATCCTACCCAAAGCAATTATGCAAGAAGAAGCTATAAAAATAAGCCCAATTAGGGGCTCCCCTGGTGGTGCAGGCAGTTGAGCTCAGTGCTGTGAAGCTGCCCATAGCCTCTGCAGTGCTGGTTGGATCTTGGCCTGCCAGTGAGGGTCCCACATGGCGTGGCAGAACTCTCCTGCCTACCCCGCTGCTCCCCTCAGCAGTGTATTTTGTCTGTCTGCCTGTTCTGTTCCCCGCTCTATCTCTGGTGAATCTTCTCATCCTCCCACGCATCCAGCCTATACCCCAGTTCTTGTATAAACAAACAAATAAATAAATCTTTAAAAAAATAAGCCCAATTAGAAAAGAGGAAATGAAACTGTCGCTATTTGCAGATTATGTGATAATTAGGGATATCAAATAACTATCTACATCCTCTATCTTTATTTAAGGTATTTATCAATTGTTATAAATAGCATGATGATGTATTTTTCTTTGTAGATATATTGTCATGTTTTTGAGTCTCATAAAGGGATTTAAACATTTTTTAAAATAAGAAACACATTCTGGCACTTATATATTCAACTTATTGGTATCAACTTTATTTCTTCTTTTAGGACTCTAATTATATATGAATTTCCCTACTTAAATTTCTCCCATTACTAATTAATATTATGTTTAATTCATTCTCATCATTTTGTCTTTACGTTTCATTTTAAATTTTTAAATTGCTGAAATTATTATGACTTCAATTTCTTGTTTCAATTTTTAATTGACTGCTAATCTCATCCTTAGCTACACTAAGAAATAACAGAATAAAAATAATTAAGCATAAAAAATAAATAAATGTTTTCCTTTTTCTGTGGGTTAAAACTATTCCAGGTAATCGAAACTTCTATATTGCTGCAACCCAACAAATGGAACCAAATAATATTGTTTAAAATAATTTTGATTATAATAAACTAAAACAAAAATAGCAGGTAATTACAAATCAGAGACATTCTGCAAGGGAAGGGAAGGAGAGGGATCATAACAAAGGAGGGGGCCTCCCTGGTGGCCCAAGGGGTTAACACAGCACTGTGAAGCTATCCACAGCCTCTGCAGAATTTGATCCCAGGCTGGCCAGGGAGCTACCCACATGTAGCAGCAGACCTCTCCTGTCTCGCCCGCCAGCTGTTCCTCTCAGCAGTGCATTTCTGTCAATCTGCCTGTTCTGTTCCCCACTCTGTCTCTGGTTAACCCTCTCACCACGCCATGCCTCTGCCACCATATTAGGCTTGTTAATAATAATAATGAAAAAACCCTAGAATGCTCTTTAGGGTGATTGAAATCACCCACAGTAAAGAGGCTTATTTGAAACATGAAGCCCAGAACTGTTTTATAAACACTTCACAGATTAAAAGTGTATGCTTAAAAAAATTCAACATCATCTCAGTCATAAGGAAATATAAAAATGTGAAAAGTGGCAAGCTTTAATTATGAAATCCATGTATACATATAATTTTCACACATGCACACTCATACACACAGATGTGTAAAAGCAGGATTCTATTTTAAATCCACTGACTAATAATAGTTGGAGAAAGAAATATATGGTGTTTCTCAACAATGACAAAAAAGGAAAAAAGACTTGTAATAATAGTTATTTATTGATGACTTACATATTGTTGGACACTGAGATGTGTATTGCAAATGCATTTATAAAATTATGATATTTAACAATACTGAGAGGTGCATATTATGTCCTTTCAACAAATAAGGGCATTTATGTAAATAGGATTTGGATATTTTCCTAAAATAAAATGGGAACCCAAGACAAAGCCTTACCCATGAAACAGAAGGACATGTAATGCTTCAAATTTTAAAATGAGTACTAACACTGCAATGTATTACTAAAAAGAATTTGAGGACTTAACCTCTATTGGTAAAAATGTACTAGTTTTCTTAAACAATGTAAGTGCTAAAGGAGTAATTTAGATGATTCTGTCTTTAGGAATTATAGATTATAAGGATATGATATTTTACTGAAATCTGAAATAATTAACTATATTAATACACCAGGACTTTTAACTTTCAGAAATGTTAGGCTTTTATTGAACTGAAAATGGAGAAGAGAAAATTCATTCAATGAATCTTACTTACAGCAAGGCTATTTCAGAGAACGAATAAATAGGGTGTATATGAAAATTAGAAATAAAATGCAAATGTAGCAAAAGTGTACAATTTAGTTTGATTACAGTATAGGTCATCTTGGCAGATGAGCAGCTTGAAATAGATGATCAAGATTGTATGAGTTAATTCTGAGGCATGCTGTGACATAACTAGCAGTGTTTCTAATGCCCTGCACCAGGAAGCACATAATTACTGCTGTTATTATGGAGGATGTGAACGTGTTCTCCTAGCAATATGCTAAACAACACTCTGTCTTGAGCACTTTAAAGTGCTTCATCTGCTCCAATTAGTAAATTTTTTATTTGTACAGAAAATACAAATAAGATTAAAAAGTAATAAAAGTGGTATTTATTTCTAAAACCAGATATAAACATATGTATATATATATGTATCTATATACTATTTAAATTAATATTGAATTTTAACAATACTTCTGAGTGATTCAGTGATACCAGGAGCATTTATCTTATCCATATGCAGGAGAGTCTTATTTTTAAGTAGTTGCACATATGAATCCCTTGATACTAAAAGCTATAAATGAAAATACAAACATATAATACCTAACGTGTGGTATTTTAAATTATTAAATATTTATTTTTTGCCTTACATATAGTTTCTATAACTTTCCTTTCAAACACTATTATTTTTAAATATTTGTTTATTTATGAGTAGAGGTACTGGGGTGTAGGTCAAAGGTGCAGGGTGGGTGCGGGGAGTGAGAGGATTCACCAGAAACAGAGTAGGGAGTAAAACTGGCAGATTTATTGAAAAACACTGCTAAGGGGAGCCGCGGGTAAGACAGGAGAGGTCTGCTACACCATATGTGGGTAGCTTCCTGGCCAGCACAGGGTCGAACTCATGCTGCAGAGGCATCACAGTTCTGTGCTTAACTCCTTGTGCCACCAGGGAGGCCAAAACTACTATTTTTTTTTTTTAAGATTTATTTATTTATTTATACAAGCACTGGGTACATTCAGATGCATGGGAGGGTGAGAGAATTCACCAGAGCCAGAGCAGGGAACAGAACAGGCAGATCTACTGAAGTACACTGCTGAGGAGAGAGGGAGGCTGGAGAAGTCTGCGCGCGATGTGGGACCTTCGCCAGTGGCCGGGGATTGAATCGGCGCTGCAGAGGCTGCGGGCAGCTTTGCAGCCCAGAGCTCAACTGCTGCGCCACCAGGGGAGGCCCTCTATTTTTTTTTTTTTAAGATTTATTTATTTATGCATGCAAGAGCTGGGTACAGGCCAGAGATGCAAGGGGTGAGAGGATTCACCAGAGACAGAATGAGGAACAGAACAGATGGACTCTGGTTGAAACACACTGCTGAGGGGAGCAGCGGGCAAGACTGGAGAGGTCTGCTGCCCCATGTAGGTTTCTCTCTGGCTAGCTGGGCATCGAACTCGTGCTGCAGAGGCTGTGGATTGCTTCATAGTGTGGTGTTTAACCCCTTGTGCCACCAGGGAGGCCCCAAAACTACTCTTATGTATATAATCACAACTAAATTTTACAATAGTAGGTAATATCTTATAGAACTCCCTATAATAAATTGGAAAACTGAGGTGCCAAAATGTTAACTATTATATGCAAAGGGTACACATCTACAAATTGTAGTTTTTCAGAGAGGTTCATCAATTTAGTCATTATCAGTAAAGCAATAGAACAGTTAAAATCATCTCACTGGACCAAAGATAGAATATCAAAGTAATCAGCTTTATAACTTTAACTTAAAGTATTAGTGGCATGTTCTTTATTTAATAAAGTATTTGTTCATCTTCTCGCAGGTTTTCTGCAGAGTTCTATATGTCCAGGTATGTACAGGACAGGACTCCTATCTATCTTCACAAAATTTATATCCCAAGGAAATAGAGAAGGTAATAATAATACACACACACACACACACACAATATACTAAACATATTGAAATAGTTTCGTCCATACAAGAATTAGTGTATGTCCTGTCATGAAAGAAATATAGATGAAGTTAAAATGTGCTAGATGTTGGGCCTCCCTGGTGGCACAGTGGGCTGAGCACAGCACTGTGAAGCTGTCCACTGTCTCTGCAGTGCGGGTTCGATTCCAGCAGGCTGGGGAGATACCCACATGGCATAGCAGACCTCTCCTGTCTTGCCCACTGCTCCCCTCAGCAGTGTTTTCAGTCCGTCTCCCTGTTCTGCTCCCCACTCTGTCTCTGGTGAATTCTATCACCCTCCCGTGCCTCTGGCCTGTACCCCAGTTCTTGTGTAAACAAATAAAAATAAATCTTTAAAAAAATGTACTAGGCGTCAAAATCTGGTACGAGGATCATGAGAAGGATGTGGCATAAGAAGCACCACAAACTCCTGTCTTCATCTATACAAAAATTGCACTGGCTGAATCTTTCAGATGTAACTAACTATTTTGAAACTATGGTGTCCACTAAAGGTTTGAAAATTAGAGAGGAAGTCATGGATGGTAATTTGCTGTTCATTTGGGGTGAATTTGAGACCTTAGCACAGTAGTAATTGGTTGGTTGTGCCTGGTTGAAAACATGTATATTCAAATGCCATTGCTTGCATTTAAGTTTTCAATCTATACTGTAATCAATATGTAGATTATCTTTAGATTAATCTATTTTGATTAATATATATTATATACATATAATAAAACAATTAGCTTCATATATTTGTAACCACTATTAGGGAAATAGGAGTAAGGCAATGCAGTGACTCAGGAGAATATTAACAGGAGGTGGCATTTGAGCTAAACTAGAAGGATTAGAGTTACTGGACTACATGAAGAATTTAGATATATGTACTCTCCAGAGAGAGAGAGAATAAATTAAAAACCTGTAACACTGTAAAGGATTTAATATCTCCCAGTTATATAATGAATAAAATGATCATTTAAAATAATACAAAATGTAGGGGGAGATAAAGTTGAAGAGTTAGATATGTGTTATCCGTTTAGACCCTTGCAGTCCATGGTGAGCTATTTGGAAATATTCTGAGATTAATGCCAGGTTATTTGAGTGTTTAACAATAAAATAACAAGGATTTCTTAAAGTTATTACAAAAGATTATATGATATGTCTGCTTTTGGGCAAGATGGAGAAGAGAAGTACCAGATTTTCTCTCCTGTCTGAATTAGCAAATAAAATGCAACCAAAACAATTAAAAAATATGTCTTTTTAAGACAATGACCATCAAACAATGGACAATTATATCAACCTTGTCCCGACCCGCGGGATTCGGAGGCACGGAAAGAGAAGGGCTGAGGATTGAAATGAGGGGCTTGACAACTTGACGCTAGCGTTTGCTTCTTTATTTTTCCTTTTTCCTTTTCCTACTTTTACATGTTTTTTCCTTTCCCTGTCCTACTACCTTCCCTGGCCTTCTCTATGCTCCTCTCTCAGTACGTTTCTCAGTATCCTCTCTCAAAGTCTCTACACAGTATCCTTTCCACAGTCTCCCTCTCCACGTCTCCTCGCCTCATCCTCTACGCAGTCTCTCTCCTTCTCCTCCACGCAGTCTCTCTCCCTATCCTCTACGCAGTCTCCCTCCTTATCCTCTACGCAGTCTCCCTCCTTCTCCTCTACGCAGTCTCTCCAGTCTCTCCCGTGGTTCCCTTCTTATCCCCCCTCGCTCCTCCCCTCGTACCTCTCCATCCCACGTGATTTTTCGGAAACGCAGTGGTTTCTCTGAAGGCGAAACAGGAATCGAAACCTAACTTGCGAGCATGCGCAACACGGCACATGCTCCATGCGGCTCCGGACAAACCTGACTCGGAAAAATCATATGGCAAAATCTAATATCCATTTGTCACAAAAACTCACAGCAAGTGCGATCAGGGGAGAAAACAAAAAAGGTATCTTGCCTGAATCAAAGTAAAACTGACTTTTTAAGAAAACATGAAAGTATTTGCAAGTCACATATCAGATATAGATTGTGCATCCATTATATACAAAGAACTTTCAAAACAATAGAGAGCAAGCAATTAATTTCAAATATTGAAATATTTGAACAGCCTCTAGCAAAGACAATGTGCAGACATCAGTGAAGCATACACAAAAGATGACCAACACCATTAATCATTAGGGAAATACAAATTAAACCACAATAATTACCAAAAACACCTATTAGAATGACTAAAATTAAGAAGATAAGACGTAATATTAAATGTAGGTGAGTTTGTGTTGGCATTGAAGCCCTGATACACTGCTTATGGGAGAGTAAATTTGTACAACCACTTTGGACAACTCTATAACCATTTTTTAAAAGGACCAGGAAATGTAAAGACATGAGATATAACAAATATACCTTGTTCAAGGATAGCAAAGGATTCAGTAAGTCTAGACCCAGAATGGCTTATATGAGAATCAGTCAAGGCTAGATATTGAAAACAGTCACCTAAGTCATGTGTTGTAAGCATATGGACATTTGCTTTGATTGTGATGGGAAGGAATTGGAGGATTTTTAACAGAAAGACACCATCAGAGTTTTTAACATGACCATTGTGATTTTCATAATGACACTAGATCCAGGTGACAAAAGACTGTATTAGTTATGGGCTTGAAACAGAGAGATCAGTTAGACTTTTGCAGTGGGTCAAGTTGAAGGAGATGGTGGTCATGAATGTTAAAGGGGAATATATTTATTTTAAAGATTTATTTATTTATGCATACAAGAGTTGGAGTGTAGGTCAGAGGTGCCAGGGGGTGAGAAGATTCACCAGAGACAGAGTGGAGACAGAACAGGCAGACTGACTGAAATACACTGCTGAGGGGAGCAGCGGGTGAGACAGGAGAGGTCAGCTGTGCCATGTGGGTCACCTCCTTGGCCAGCTGGGGAATCGAACTCATTCTGCAGTGGCTGGCAATAGCCTGTGCCATCAGGGAGGCCCTCAAGGTGAATATATTTTTATTTTGGACATATTTTTATATGGGATATATTTTGGAGGGGAGTTAATATGATTTATAGGATTTTGTAGAAAGTATAAGATAAGGATGTCATAACTGCAAAGTTGTCAATTTGAGTAACTGATAAGAAAGAATTGGTATAAATGAAATGGGAAAGAGGGAGTGAAAGTTTTCAAAGGAAAAGCAAATGATTTATTTAAAAAAATAACATTATTAATTAAATATATATAAAAAGTACCAATTATGCTCAGCAAAAAGAGTATTTATTCATTGCTTATCTCTAAGAAAATAGCAACAACCTAGGTAGAAATGCCAAGGATTATACTAAGTGAAATAAGTGTGAAGGAGAATGAAAAATACCAGATGGTTTCACACATTTGTGGAATAAAGAAAATCAAAACAAAGGAAGTGACAAAACTGAACCAAAACAAACCCTAGAAATATGGTTATTTAATAGAAGCTACAAGAGGGGATGTAGGGCTAGGAACAGAAGGGAGTGAGTGTCTAACCTATGAAGCTGTCTGCAGCCACTGCAGCATGAGTGTCTAATATGTATGATGAAGGACTCTGGGTGCTTTTGGTGGTGGGTGTGATATGTTGATATACATCTGAGGAGGTGTGTATTCTCCTAAATTATATACAGTATCACAAACCAATGCTATCTCAATAATAATAAAAAATCAAAAATAGAATGAGAAAAAAATACTATTTTTGAAAATAGAAGGGGGAATAAAATACTGGGGAATGGCAAAAAATACACTAACTATAAATGAACTTGATCCTATGCATTTTGTGGATGCCAGGGTCAAGGAGGAACCTGGCATTATACGAATAAAAATTTCAATTCCTCAGAAAAGTTAGGCCACTTCCAATATTATTTGAGCGAATTTATGATCTGATAACTTATATTGAAAATGTTATTGAACATCAAAATATACAATAATCTAATAAAATATTTTATAAATTCTAGGAGTCAAGCTAAGAAGGCAATATTGTTGAACTATTTTGATAAAGAGAGAAGAAAACACATAAATACATCTATGATGAATTTTAAACATGAAGAAACTTGAGTATAGTGAGAACTTTAAATTCCCATTCATGGAATATTTTCGAACTTATAGTCAGAGGCTGCTAATGTTCTTTCTTTTCAAGTATACTTTGCTTCTCTTTCATCTAAGTGCTGGGTCACCAACAATTTCTCTAGACATTTTGCCAGACATTTTTCAGACATTTACCACTGGATTGGTTACTTCTTGACATGCAAGTTATTATGCTCATTACAATCATTAAAACTTATATCTACAATTTCTCAAAGGATATACTTTGCTGCATTTTATATTTTCTACTATATTATTTCACAATTTAATTTGTAAAAATATGTGTAAGGTATAAATTTTATTTATAGACTATACATTACATTAAAATTTTTGGTGAGTATTATATGTTTATATATTTTATATGTTTATATATTTTATATATTTTAGGAATTGAATTCAAATATGAAATATGTTTTTGATGTTTTGCATTGACTGATGATAGGAATTCTGTAGTATTTTTATGCTCAGGAATAATGAATATTTTCTTACTGACTGAAGGCAGTCAGCAATATTCGTTACTACTACTAATGATTATTATATTAAACATTATGAAAAATACTAATATATTAACATACTACATATTATTAATAACATATTAATATTATATGGGTATTATTTTTATAGTTTTTTATTTTTCATTTTCAAGTAGCTTGTTTATAAGACTTGAATTAAAGTCAGACTGCCTTCTCACTGAGGTTTAGTTTAGATATTTAAATTGTTTAAGTCTCACACAGAGTATAGAGAAATCCCATAAAAGTATCCATGATTTCATAACTTAGTGTCTTACTATAATCATTTTAGCCTCTTTAATTTGGGATTTACCATTGTCTCTTATTCCAGAATTTTGAAATAGTAGATGTTTTCTCAACATTTTGAAATACCTAATGAAAAACATTTTCTTTACAAGCTTTTAGCTACCATTTTTAAATATGATTAAAGTTTTTAAATTAGAAACTATATGTGAATGAGTTTTGGATTCAAAGTAGAAATATATTGTGAATAGTCAAGATATTGTATGTGTTGCAATTATTTTTATTTAGTCTAAATTTTTTATTCGTTTTAAGTGATAAGAGAATCAAATGAATTTTTTTTAAAGATTTATTTTTTTTTTTTACAACAACTTGGATACAGGCCAGATGCTCAGGAGGGTGAGAGGATTCACCAGAGACAGAGTGGGGAGCAGAACAAGCAGACTGAAGAAATACACTGCTGAGGGGAGCAGCGGGAGGGACAGGAGAGGTCTGCTTCGCCATGTGGGAGTCTCGCCAGCCAGCCAGGAACAGGCACTGCAGAGGCTGCAGACAGCTTCACAGTGCAGGGCTCAACTGCCTGCACCACCAGGGAGACCCAAATCAAATGAATTTTACAGTATACTCATTTAAAACAATTTTTGATAACATTTAAAAATAATGTAGTGAACATATTATTTTTCTAAGTAAGTTCTAGGATGTATATGCGTTTTGAAAAAAATGTGTTTTTATTACTTTTGGTAAAATGTCATAATTGCTTAATTTTTAAGGATCGTAAATTTCCTGTACATGTTAAAAGAACTGTATTGGTTGTGAAATTTTTTATTTACTCATATCTTAGTGTTTATTGTTCCAAAATAAATTCAAAACCACAGCTATTTATTTACAGATATTTTTCAAAACATGTTACTAAAATTGAATTGTGAGCAAATAAAAGCTGCTAATCACTAATGTAAAAGCAAATAAATTTTCCTAAAGAAATTAATTTTTATTCATTAATTAGGCCATATCTTTTTGTCCTCCAGATTCCACTGAGTCATATTTTATTAAGTTATTAAACAGTAAATTTGTTTGACATGTATATTGAAGTAAGGTACCTGTTACAAAGGTATGGTATTACAAGCACTTTTACAATCAAGCAAAACCATGTGAGTTTCTTACAGTGTGAGATTGTTAGTCTCAACTCACTTTCATCTATGACTAATCAAGATTGTTGTATGATGGGCCTCCTTGGTCCCACAAGGGGTTAAACACAACCTATGAAGCTGTCTGCAGCCACTGCAGCATGAGTTCAAGCCTTGGCCAGGGAGCTACCCACATGGCTCAGCAGACCTTTCCTGTCTCGCCCACTGCTCGCCTCAGCAGTGTATTTCAGTAGATATGCCTGTTTTGTTCCTCAATCTGCCTCTGGTGAATCCTTTCATCTCCCACACATCTGACCTGTACCCCAGCTCTTGCATGCATGCTTAAATAAATCTTTTTTTTAAAAAAAGATTGTCATATGCTCAGTTTGTCTCACAGCCAATTTACAAGGTAGATGTAGTGAAAGTGCCTGCCTAAGTTTTTCTTTTTAATGAAGAATAAAAAAAGGATTGGTATATGCCTTATCAAGAAAGAAATATAAATGAAGTTAAAATGTACTAGGTGTCAAAATCCAGTGGGAGAAGCATGGGAAGAATGTGGCATAAGAAGCATCACAAACTCCTCTCCTCATCTATGCAAAAATTGCACTGGCTGAATCTGTCAGTTTTAACTATTGTGAAACTATGTGGTCTTGTAAAGGGTTGCATATTCCAGAGGAAGGCATCGATGATAATTTGCTGTTAATTTAAGTGAATTCAAGGCCTTTGCACAGTAGTAATTGGTTGGTTGTGCCTGCTTGAAGACGTGCATATTCAAATACAACTCCATTTACCGAGGAAAATAGAAAGAAATCAAAAACTTTTCAGTGCCACTGCTTACATTTATGCTTTTAATCTGTAAGGGATAATTTTAACTAGATATTCAGCTTCATTTTTCTCATCTATTTAGCCAACTTTTATTACCTCATATCACTGGCTAATATTGGCACATCTGTATCAAATAAATGTTTCTATGTGTACATAGATATGTTTCTGAATTCTCATCCATTCCAGTGGTACAGGAATATCTCATTTGGACCTTCTGCTTTAAAATTATCCAGCATTTAGTTGATATGTAATATTCAAAACAAATTTTGGAGAGTGTTACAGATTCCTTAAAACATACATTTTAAATTTGATTGATGCCTTCTTTTAACGTGTAGAGTTTGGAGAACGAATAGCTTCACAAAGTTTAGTTATCCCATAAATGAAAATGGCATATATGAATTAATTTATCATATACCTCAATTGAGATTATAAAATATTATAATATGTTAAAAAGCTATATAATAATCATTTTCCTATCAATTGCTTTATTTAATAATAAGAAAACAAAGATTTGGACATGAAAATTTATTGTCCAAAGTTTTTGGTAAAGTCTTCAGAATATTTAATGTCTTATCAAAGAATATGTAATTTCTTTTGTCTCACAGTTACTTCATCAATACTACTTGAGAGAGCTCTATTATAGGTACTCTGCAGAACTCTCTTCTCCATAGATATGATGCACAACTCACACCTTCTGAAAAATAGTTTCTTTGAGTTAGAAGTCTAGTGGAAAAATCATATCTAAACACTATAAAAGTTTTTTTTTTCCCCACTTGCCAGTATACTGTGAATGCATTCCTTTTGGAAGTATATTTTACTGTGTCAGAAAGAACTTTTATTGCTTTTTCTCTTGTAATCTATCCATAACACTGATGTAAGCTGAAGATTTATGATTTGAGATTTAAAAAACTACAACAAATTTCAGTTGGCATTTTATAAAATTTATTTTAGAAAAAAATCAATTCTCCTTTGGCTGTTTTAGCATTCAATATTAATGAATGTGATATTTTAATGTAAAAGTCCTAGCAACACATCTAAGTAATAACATATGACTCTTTTACCACTGTGGTTATGTTCATGAATCAAAGTATTTTTTCTTCTTTGCCAGGAAATCTGTTTGGACACAGTAAACACTGAATTCATCCTGTTTAATTTTCATGTTGCATGAGTTTTCTTTTTAAAGGGAATGATTATTTTACTTAAATCATCTTTTGTTTTACTGACAGGCCTTAGCTAGAAGATGAACCAGGGCCATCTGACATTCTTCAGTAGCTTAATTTGACAGCCCTCTAATTTGTTAAATGATTTACTGATTCAATATAACCTCGCATTCCAAAATGTAAGGTACTTTCATTCCAAGACTGCATTTACAGTACATATGTACATTTTTATATGAGCAAATAAATTAACACATGGAACACAGCTAAGCCACATTGGCATGCTTACTACCCACTTCCACACCCAGTCTATTCTCTTGTTCTAAAAAACCCTTGTCTTGCAGTTTCATGATATCAGACTGAACTAGAAACTAGTTTTTTGTTTTTTTTTAAGATTTATTTATTTATTTATACAAGCACTGGGTACAGTCAGAACCGTGGGAGGGTGAGAGAATTCACCAGTGCCAGAGCGGAGAACAGAACAGGAAGACTGACGAAGTGCACTGCTGAGGGGAGCAGCGGGCAGCAGGAGAGGTCTGCGTGCCATGTGGGACCTTCGCCCAGCAGCCAGGGATCGAACCAGCGCTGCAGAGGCTGCGGGCAGCTTCGCAACCCAGCGCTCAACCGTTGTGCCACACGGGAGGCCCTAGAAACTAGGTTTTACTGTGTGCATGTCAAACTTTTTGACAGAATGTCAGAAATCTCTAGAAACCAGGGCACAAACTTTATTCTCTTGTTTTAATAATTGATTTACATGTACAAAGTTTTAAACTTCGTTAAACAATATAATTGGAAGATACTATTTCTGACTCACATGGATAATGACAAACTCAGTAGAGTCAAACTCAGAGGTCTTTCTCTTTTCTATTGCAATCCTGCATTTATATTTTTCCTTAGTTTTCTTTAGTTTAGCCTGTAAAAAAATTCAAAGACACATCATGAAAATTAAAAAATACTTTAATATTCATTGTAATATATAATCCACCGACATCTGTTAGAACAGACTCTTCTTTTTTTTTAAGATTTTTAGTTTTTAAGTAGAAGAACTGGGGTGTAGGCCAGAGGTGGGGGATGGGAGGATTCCTCAGATACAGAGTGGGGAACAGAACAGGAGGATCTACTGAAATGCACTGCTAAGGGGAGCAGCAGGCAAGACAGGAAAGCTCTGCTATGTCATATGTGGGCTAGCTCCCTTCCTGGGCCTCAAAGTCAGGCCCTTGTGGTGGTGGACTTAACCCTAGGCCACCAAGGAGACACAGAACAAGCTTCATATTACTTGAAGAGATAAGAATTTCCAAACTTCTTTCCCCATTATCTTTCAGAAATAAAAATAATACAGAATGCATCTGCTTTAACTATATGCTAATGAATATTTGGCATGAACATAATTTCCTTATCAATCATTTAAAATGGCCAAATAAAAGGAAATGTGTACCAGCAATAATAAAAAGTTACCATTTTTAAAATATGAACTTCAGTTTCATATATTTACCCTTTTGATAGATGAGTAAATTTCCAAATGTCTCCAAAAACATTTTTTTGTACTATTGCTAGGTATATTTATGATAATTACACTATAGCATTTCTGATTAATGCTAGATCAATAAATAATAACTCACTGTGGTCTTTTAATTGTTGATACTAAACTCTTAGCAGGCCTGTAAGAGTTTAACATATTTTTTCAATTGTATGGCAAAAATTAATAATGTAACTACCTAACAGGTGATAAGATGGTGTATATAGACACACATTCTCTATATATTTAAAGACACACATATCTCTATAAACTTCTAAATCTATTTGAGATAATGCACAAAAAGAAAATATCAGATTAAATGCATACATCAGACATATCAGTGTCTTACCCATATTTCCTTCAGCGCTTTTGATTTCCTTGCATGGCATAATGATTTCCAGTAGACACTGCTAAATTGTTAATTACTGGCTCTTTCTAGTTGCTGGAACCTGTCCTACATAGTTGACAGACATGTCAGAAATATTGGGGAATTTACAAATTCAACCCAGCAGCACTCTACAAATACCTGGTGTGGTTTGGATATTTATCATTAGCTTACAAGGTTTGCAATGGCAGCGATAACTTATAAACTATAAATCAGAAACATACAGTGGGGCAGGGGAGAGGGGAAGGGGAAGGGTCAAAACCCGAGGGAAGAGCACAAGCGACTGTGGTAACATTTCACAGGTGATTTGGTGGTGGGAATATTATGGGGATTACAAATGAAGGGAGAAAGTGAGGAAGTGAGGAAGACAAGCAATTTCCGAAACCCAGGCATCTACCCATCCAGACAACTAGTCACTGCCTTGTTATGCCCTCTCCTGTGGTGGGCTCTGTCCTGCATGCTGGGGTTCACCCTAACCAACAAGGTCCCCAGCCCCTAGGAGCGACAGGCTCTGTGCAGTGGAGGTGATGTGAAGAAACAATCAAACCCTAAACAACTAGTAAAGTGTCCCGGGCCGGGACTTGCAGGTATTGCGTAGCTTGAAATGCATTATCATTATCCAACCGCCAATGAAAAGTGTACCCGAGGGCAGTCAGCAAATAGGAAAGCACCACACCGTCCAGAAAGAAGGAACAGGGAAAGCGCAGGCGCGGCAGAGGGTATATAAACAGGGAAATAAAGGTTCTGCTTTGCAGCACCTCAAAAAGAGTCAGCCTCTCATTTCATCCCCAGCCTCTCTTCCGTGCCTCTAGAAGCCCGCAGGTCAGGACAGTAAAGGAGACCATATTCGCCAGCATGAAAGACCCAGAAGAAACTGGGACAGAGGGTGTTGGGGGAAGAGAACCACTTTCACCAAGGTGGTCAGAGAAGGCTTCTTGGCAGAGGTAGCATTTGAGTAGGGAATGAATGATGAAGAATGAGCCTTAGGTACTTCAGGGGGAGAACATTTTAAGCACTGGGGAGAGTCAGAGCATGTGTTCAGAGAAAAGAAAAGGAACCAGATCCAGAACCAGATCCAGTAGGCCCTGCTTGGGGCAGAGATAAAGGGAGGGCAAGTTTGTGAACAAGTGAAGCTTCAATGAGGGTTGAAGCCAAAGTGAAATTTTACTGAAGTGAAAATCTAATAGTTCTACTATGTAATATTAGGAATAAAATTAAATGAATAATTAAATGAATTAAATCATTCTATCTATAGCATGAACATGCACTTAACCTTAAGTGGAAGCTTGGCTGGAAGGAAAAACACAGGTGCTTCTCCAGAGAAAAGGCCCGGCACAGGTCTTTGTCCAGGTTGTTGGGCTTTAGTCTGTCTTCTGGGAAGATTCAATTAACCTTCAAGATTCCCTTCCTTCTGGATCATCCTCCTTCTGGGGCTTGGGGGTTTGCTGGTGACTTGGGGGAATAGGATGGTGTCCGGAATTCTGAGGGCTATGAAAAGAGCAACAGCAGCAAAGCTGCCCTCTGCATGGACTGGAAGATCACCTAGACATTGGCCAGGATGTGTCTTAGGTGGCCATCCTCCTTCCACAGCTGCCGGCCCATCCTCTCATTGCACAGGGTGCCCATCCCTCTCCGTTCAGCTTCTCCCTCATAGGGCAAACTCATGTTCCCATAGAAATAGTGGCTCCTCTCCATCTCTTGCTCCAAGTCTCCTGCCATCTTCCTGTAGAGGCTGGGTACCAGGTCTATATGTGGGGTTGGTTGCTTCCCTGGGCACTGATGTTCTCTGCAGCTGGTGGGCTAAGATCTCATGAATTTTGGGAAGCATCTGGAGAGTCATCCAAAGATTCTGGATGTCACTGTTGAGCTTGGCGTTGTCACATTGCAGAAAGACCTGCTCCACCCTGAGATACTCTAACTGTTGGATCAGCTGACTGAGATGTTCCTCAGCTAGTGTGGGGACGAGTTCTTTCTTCTCTCCTCCTGACCTTGTCAGGGAGTTTGCAGCCTAGATTACTGGATCCAGACGATCTTGGAACACAGATCCCGGGGATGAGTGTCCACAGACTTCTCTGTCTCCCTGTCCTTCCAAGAAGCCCAGCTGCGCCTGCTGGTCCTCGAAGAGATCAGGCAGCCTGAGGTGCTCAGGATGGTGTGGGCCAGAGTGAGCAGCTGGCTTCCTCTGTCCCAGAGCACCTGCTGCATGCATTCATGGCAGTGCTTCCACTCAGGCCCTGCCCCTGCAGGCCCTGCACACACTGCCTCCACTTCTCCCTCTCCTGGGACAGCGCCTCAGCCATTGCTGCAGAGAGAGGCTCTCATGCAGGGCAGCCCCAAGTATCTTCACCAGCACTTAGGCCTGCGAGGTCTCCAGCCCATCTCTGGCAGTAGTCACTAGGGATGTTGCTACATGCACAAGGGTTTAAAACTGTCCCAGGAAGTGCCTATCAGGGGATAAGGGAGGGGTCTGGCTATCTGGGGTTCATCAAAGAAGCCTTCCATGGGTGATGAGTCATCTGATATTTGATTCAGTGTTACCAGGCAAAGCAGTTGCAAATTGGGAGGTCTGGCCTCTGCTGCAGGGGTCTCCATGTCTTCATGGGCTGGTGTGCGTGTTCGGGTCAGGCTTCCACCACACCCAGACATCCTGTGGCCAGCTTCTCTGATCTTCCTCCTGCCTGGCTCCTCATCAGGATGAGACCCATGAGGGCAACACAGATCAGGAGCTCCCAGGGAATTCACAGACTGGTGCAAAGTCTTCCCACACAGCACACAGAGCAGCACACTCTGCAGCATCTGCCTGGGAGCCATGAGGGGTGGGGGAGCAGGCAGCAGGCAGCAGGCAGCAGGCATTCACTGGCTCCATAGGGCCCTGGGAGTCTGCCTGAGCAGCCACTGTCTTTGGGAGACATCCCTGATTATTGGGAATCCTGAGTCCTGGTTCACCAAAACAAACCGGTGCCAGGTCATGGGCAATACCATCAAGGGGGTGGGGATGGTGCTCAGAAGGTTCTAGAAACCAATGCTGTTGGACCACTGTGTTTGCTGCACTTATACAGGTAGTATGACCCTTACAGGACAGGGACAGGTTGGGAAGTGGATTTGCTGAGCGCTCCTGTTTTTATAATAAACTCTCTCATACTTCAACTGTATGTGTATTCGCAGTGAGTGTGAGAAGGGTCAATTGAGAAGGGAGAGCATGTGGTGAAGTCACTGGGATCCACCCCTCGATGCCATTCCTCCTTTGATGACAATCAAATGAAGTGATATGTGCAAGTCGACACACACATGATGTTCCACAGCAGCTGCCATTGTGGAGGTCATGTTATGGTGAGGCATGGAATCGCCAAGAAGGGGACCCTTCAAGTTCCCTGCCCACCTAGGAAAGGTGGAGCTGAGCAGGGCAGGGAAGCTAATAAGGGCTTGGGAGAAACTTGAAAGAAGACGGGGGGTCATGAAGCAGAGACAGATGAAGAAGAAAGTTCACTTATTTCTCAGCCTTGGACTGGCAAATGGACTTGGGGGACAGGAAAGTAGACATTGGAAAAGATGTGGGTGAAAGACCCATGAGGAGACTAACAATGGCAGTCTTTATTGTCTATTTTGTTTCTGCTCCTTTCCTTCCGTAATCGCATGACCCCTTCCGTCCCTTTCCTGTGGTTCCCATTAGAAGGTGGCTTAGACTTGTAATGAACTTCCAGGCTGCAGTGACCACACTTTAGGCTAACCCTATTTGGCTTTGCATTTACTCAGGAGTAAGGGGTAACCTTGAGTGTTTTATTGGAAATAATATTATCCTTTCCTCTCTACCCAGTCTTTTCATACATTATTTCTATTAAAGTTCTTTTATATTAAATGTCTTATACATAAAAAATAAAATTAGTCATTATGTGGTGGATGGCAGAACTCATTTAGGGAATACATGTTTGGGAGGTCCAGGGAGACCCTTCAGCCTACCTGCTAACAATATCTGTGTTTATAAATGCCAATGTAGAGCCATAATTTTCTTAGATATGGGTTCAATGTCTCATGTCTGGTGACTAAATTATCAAAAAAATAATGAAATGAAAAAATAAAATAATTATTTTGTCTCTAGAGTGGTACACCATGGGCATCAAGTATCCTTTAATAAAATCAATTACATCTCTAAATTTAGTCAGATGAATTTTGTTGACAGGAAAAAAAAAAATTGAATTCTGCATAAATGTGTGCTCCAAAGATCTGTGGTTCAAAGTGTCAGTTAAATAATATAATAGGAACAGTCAGAAACAATCCCCAATCCAGCGGGTTATGTTCATAGCCAACATGATTGTAAAAGGTGGAACTTTGTGGACTACATCTCTGACTTCCTGAGTGGAAGCTGCTAGGAACGAAGGGCAGAGTAGAGCTACCTTGTGGGCTTTAAAATGCTAGAGCACATCCAGGCCACTCAGGCCACTTTTTACTGACTTCTGATTGCACACGGGTCTTTGCTCAGCAGAGACTGTAACAGGATGGTCCCCAGGAAAAGAGGAGGTTCCAGGGCCTCCCCTGGTGGCGCAGCAGTTGAGCACTGGTCTGCGAGGCTGCCCACAGCCTCTGTAGCGCCAGTTCATTCCCGGCTGCCGGGTGAAGGCCCCACAGGGAAAAAAAAAAAAAAAAAAAAGAGGAGGTTCCCAGTTCCCTGCCACATCTAAGGAAGGGTGGAGAAGGAGGCAAGGAGCAGGAGAAGCAGGAGAGGAGACTGGAGAAGGAAGGAAAGAGGATGGAGAGCAAGAAGACCTAGAGGAGGCACAAGGAGCACAGAGATACATAAAGAAGCTGCACTTGCTTCACAGCCTTGTACTGGTACCAAGGACTTAGGGAACATGGAAGGAGACACTTGAAATAGAAGTGGTTGGAAGACCTGTGGGGAGGTCAACAATGGAGACTTTATCTTTTGATTTTGATTCTGTGCCTTTAGACCTATAACAGGGTGGTCCCAGAAAAAGGGGAGATTCCAGCCTCGGTCGCTACCCTGTAACCCCAGACATGCTGGTCTCCTTCTGCCCCTTTCCTTTAGGTTCCCAACAGAAGGCACCTTAGACTTGTAAAAGGTGTTTGGGTCTCAGTAGCCCTGCTTTGGGCCAGTTCTGTTTGGCCAAGCATTTACCTATGAGAGGATGGATAACTTTGGGTTCTTGATTTGAAAATTATTTTATCTATTTTTTTCCTTTCTCTTGTCATTGTTGCACACTAATTGTATTAAATTCCTTTCATTAAAGCTCTTATGCATGAGGATATGATTTGTCTCGATGCTGTGGATGATAGGACCTATTTAGAGCAGGCAGGTTCGGGGGTCCTAGGGTGCCCTTCATACCACCCTGTTAGGAGACCATATTGCATTATCTGTAAGTAGGAGAGGCAACAGCCAGTCACTTGCCAAACAATAAATTTTCTTCTCCTTCACTCTCTTAGCACTCCCTTTTCTCACTTCTTATGAAAATAAATACTTTTAAATCATTTTTTGTTCATGTTTTACTCTCTGTATCTGCTTTTGGGTCATGTCCTATATTCTAAAGCACATGTTTAAGAACCAGATCATCTTGTCCTCTGGGCTTGCCAAGTAACAGTTGTGGAAGTATATATGTACTCCTAGGATTCGGAAGGGGGAAAAGTTGGTTATATAAA
This sequence comes from Talpa europaea, assembly GCF_964194135.1. NCBI lineage: Eukaryota > Metazoa > Chordata > Mammalia > Eulipotyphla > Talpidae > Talpa > Talpa europaea. Next base: position 55,944,422 of record NC_140070.1, read on the forward strand.
GGGAAAGAAAATAATTCATAGGAATGCAGAGAAAATGTTTAGAAAATGCAAGTTGTTCTCTTAAATAGGTACATTACTTAAGTTGGAAGATATTTATTTTTTTAAGATTTATTTATTTATGCATACAAGAAGTGGGGTACAGGCCAGCAGTGCGGGGTAGGGGGCAGTGAAAGGATTCACCAGAGACAGAGTGGGGAGCAAAACAGGCAGACTGACTGAAAGGCACTGCTGAGGGGAGCAGCTGGCTAGACAGGAGAGGTCTGCTGTGCCATGTGGGTAGTTTCCTGGCTGGCCAGGGATTGCTGCAGAGGCTGCTGATAGCTTCACAGTGCTGTACTTAACCCCTTGTGCTACCAGGGAGGCCTGGAAGATATTTCTAATGACAACATTCTTCCTTGCTAATGTAAATGTAGGCAGTTGAGGCAAGAGATAAAGGCGCTTCCAGAATCTATTGGGTTTCCATTATCATTAGCTCAAAATTGTTCTCATCAAAGTGACTCATTCTAGATAATTTTGCTCCCTTAACATGTATTCCGCTTTTATATCTAGAAGAGACCTAGGAAAACTGAATAACAACTTAGAATGATGCAAAGCCTCCACCTTAAATAATGTTATGTGCTATAGGAAAGGAATGTTGGGGGTGGGGTTTGGGGTAATTCCAGTAATAAAAAGTTACAAAGAAGGTATAGTAAAGGGCATGTCTGTTATATAGATTTATGGTGCTTACTCTTCCTTCTTAAGATACAAAGGGATCTGCTCTTTTTATTCAGATAATAAAAGTTAGCATGATGGGCCTCCCTGGTTAGTAGGCATTCAGGCCTAGTCTCCCAGCCAGGAATGGATCCCAGGCTGCAGGGGCAGTGCTGAGTGCCAGCCACTAGACCCCCAAGGGTTGGTGTCTCACAAAGCCACAGCAGGAACTTCTCTGATACTCAGGCAAGCAAGTGAGAAGAGGCAGATTTGTTTAGAAAAAGAAAAAGGTTATTGAGGAGAAAAGGAACAGAAATAAAGTGGGACTCCCAGGCCAAGGAGAGGCAAGGAAGCCAAAATGGAGTCCTGTCTCAGGGAATATATATCTTCTTTCCCTCATTATCTTAAAATTCCAGTGGTCACTCCCTGATTGGCTAGTTCACAGGTGGCCTCAATCTGCTACTGAGCTGGGATGTTCACATTCCTTATCTTTTGACCTCCTTACTGAATACATTCCTCTTGTGGTCCTTATCTCTGGAGCCTTCCCTAATACTCCTAAAGTCCCTGCACTGTCCTTGAGGCTGCCTAATTATCCCTAACTTGCCCTAGGATTCAGTGGCACAGGCAGTTGAGCACAGAGCTGTGAAGCTGTCCACAGCCTCTGCAGTGCTGGTTTGATCCCCATGGAGATGCCCACATGGCGTGGCAGACCTCTCTTGTCTCTCCCGCTGCTCCCCTCAGCAGTGTATTTTGTCAGTCTGCCTGTTCTGTTCCCCGCTCTGTCTCTGGTGAATCTTCTCACCCTCCTACATATCTGGCCTGTACCCTGGTTCTTGTATAAATAAGTGAATCTTAAAAAAAGAAAAAAAAGAAAGAAAGAAAGAAAGAAAGAAAGAAAGAAAGAAAGAAAGAAAGAAAAAGAAAGAGGGCCTCCCTGGTGGCGCAGGCAGTTGAGTGCCACACTGTGAAGCTGTCCACAGCCTCTGCAGTACAGGTTCAATCCCGGCTGGCCCACAAGAATCCCATGTGGTGAAGCAGATCTCTCCTGTCTCGCCTACTGCTCCCCTCAGCAGTATATTTCGTCAGTCTGCCTGTTCTGTTTCCTGCTCTGTGTCTGGTGAATCTTCTCACCCTTCCGCACACCTAGCCTGTACCCTGGATCTAGTATAAAAATAAATAAATCTTAAAAAAAAAAAAAAAAGAAAAGAAAAGTTAGCATACTATAAAGGGACATCCAGGGACCCAACACTGTTAAGGGGGAGTGCTCTAAAAGAGGTGCCATCCAAACACAGAAAAGGCAAAGGAAGTATATTGCCAGTGTGAAATATTTTCAGTTGAACTGACATGCATAGAGAGAAGAGAAGAAAGGATGTACCTAATAAAACTTCTAAATCACCCATTTCCTTGTGGGCAAATGTCCAGTAAAGCAGTCTTGGTCCAAAGCAGGATTGCAGAGGCCCAAAGGCCTGCCACAAGTTTTAGATGTCTCTTGGTGGAGAATTACAAGAAAAGGATTAGGCAGATCTCAGGGAGCTGGGACTAAACAAGAGGGTTCTTGATGTAAAATATACCTAATAATCTGCCATAAAGTCAGGACAATCACCACCATTGTCTCTGCCAAGGACTAAAGCTGCCTCCCCACATTTCTCCTCCATGGATGCCTTCCAGCAGTAACAGGGTGCAAATGGGCTGCAGAATCAGGAAAGACTTGGCTCTCTGCCTCCTTTAGGCCCACCTGATCACTCAGCTCTGCCTCTAGTTCCCAGGAGCTCTGCTTCTCAGGAAGTCTGGCTCATGGCACATTATGTCCTATAATCCAAGGTATCTGTGATGTCATTTTGAAGAGGTGTTGGATTCAGTAAAAGGGGTTCTTAGTTTATCTCTGAGAAAAGCTGTACCAGAATTCCCCTTTCAGTGGCACATGGTGAGAGTCCCATCTACAGAGATGTTTAGCTACATCCAAAAGGGAAGATTTAGTATATAATAAAGGGGGAAAAAAAGATATCTGCACAGACAACAGACACAAATGGACAGGAAGAGCTGCATTTGGAAGGGACAGGTTTGTTAAGAGATGCCTGCGTGGAGACAGGTGTGTCAGTCTTGGATGAGAGCTGCATCTTCCTCCTGCAGAAACTGTACTGATAAAGTGTTTTTCTTTAATTATTGACTATATTGCTATGTGAAGACCAGTGACTCTTTATAATGGCCCTCAATCTCCACATCCCACCTCTGGTCTTGGGCCCTCAGGTACTCTCTATAGGAGACTGATACTTGCTGTAGCAGTTGGGGCCTACCAATTGTTCATTTCTATAGCTGGTTTAATGACTATGTTAATCATTTCTACCCACACCTCCAGTTTCTGGCCTTGTGATGCCTCCAACTAAATTTTCAACTCTTAGCCTCCATCAGCTGTATGTAAGCAGGAATGAGGAAAATGGTACCTCCCTGTCATGGAGGTGTATCTGTAATAGGAACACAGAAACCATTAATCAGTATGTGATGTTGATACCTTAATTTCAGCTCTTCAGGTCTATTCTCCCAGCCAGGAAATGACCCAAGGCTGCAGGGGCAGCGCTGAGTCTCAGCCACTAGACCACCATGGGGTGGTGTCTCATGACGCTGCAACAGGAACTTCGCTGACACTCAGGCAAGCAAGCAAAAAGAGGCAACTTTTTTTAGAGAAATAGGTGCAAGGTAAAGTTAATTAAGGAGAAAAGGGATAGAAATAAAATGGGACTTCTAGGCCGCTGGACCAGACCAAGGAGGGACAAGGAAGCCTCTGTGGAGTCCTGTCTCAGGGAATATATTCCTACTTTCCCTAATAATTCTAAAGCCCAGTCAGTCTCTTTTTGACTGGTTAGTTCTTAGTGGCCTCACACACTGTCTTCCTGTCTCTGTGCCCAGAATTACATCATGCTTCACAGCCCTTTCTCTAGAGTCCCTTTTCTTTAACTTTTTTGTCTGGGAATGTCTTATTGCTCCTAGTCCAGAGAGTATTTGATTAGTCCCCTTTGGAATTTGTTGCCGGTGTCTCTGTAGACTTCCTTATTCCTCCCTGGGACGTTTTCTGATTCTGTTCTGACCCTAGAAGCTATTCATTTGTCTAATGACTCATTGTGTAAAACAGAGTCTGTAAAAGTACATGTGAGTCCCCCTCCTATCTCCTTGATGATTTAAGTCCCTATCCTATTCATTAATCACAATAGTTTTAAATATAAAAAGCAACGTTAAATTTTAAGGGAAAGAAATTTGAGTGCTGTGTTTATAATCTCTGAATTGGAAAAGATTTTCTAAATGTGACAAAAAAAATACAAAAAATAAATGAAGCACTAACAACTACTATGAAATCCTATTCATTAACAGGATTGCTATGAGATTAAAAAAATAATTTAAAAAATTGACATAAAATATTTGTAGCATATAAAACCAAATTTCTGTATGTTGCAATGTGGAGGCTTTTTACTGAAATGCTTTTGTTGGCATACATAGTGCTCATTCAATAGACGTGATATCCAGTAAGTAGATACCTAGGTAGGTGGCCTTACCTTTTGTTTATTACCACTATTAATTCTGATTGGTGCTTATGCCATAAATTGTTAAATATATGAAAATTATACCTAAATGTAATAAAATATATAGATTGTTAGGCTAAATTACTGATGCTAAAATAAAAAAAATAATTTTGAGGGAGAAAGCCTTAATTTATTTACATTAAATAAATATACCCAAGCCATGCATAGTTTACAGTGATACCTGCATAATCATTGTTGTGAGTTCAGATTTAAGTTGGTGCATATAGGATTGAAAGAAATAAAAAGATGAATTAAAATGAAATGAAAGTTTTTCCTAGTATAGAGCAAGGAAACTTGTTATACATTATAGCATATGATTATCTCATCTCCATATTTGAGATTTTATGTGTTTTTTTTTTTCTTTTTCCTTTTTTTATTTTAACATTTATCATTTTTTTTACATTTTTTAGACAATATTTGCTTCCCCCCAATCCCCTCAGATTGAGTCTCCATAGAGTCTCCTTCCAAGGCACCTGTGCATCATCACCTCAATCCCCTGTGCTTCTCCCTCCATCCCTCTAAACCCCTCTCCCTCCTCCTCCCCTGCAGTATGTCTCTGGTTATAATTGTCTGTTTTTGCTTTGTTGTGCTTTGTACTCTTATCATTATTATTATTTTTTACACTGATGTCCTATATGGTTCCCCTATATTCCTGTTATAAGTGAAACCATCCGATATTTTTCCTTTTCCTTCTTGCTTATTTCGCTGAGTATAATTCCTTCTATCTCCACCCATGTTGCTGTGAATGAAATGAGTTTACCTTTTTGATTGCTAAATAATATTCCATTGTGTATATATACCACATCTTCTTGATCCAGTCATCTATTTTTGGGCATTTGAGTTGTTTCCAGGTTTTACCTATTATAAGTAGTGCTGAAATAAACATAGGGGTACAGGTGCTCTTTTGAATCACTGTTTTTGTGTCCTTTGGGTAGATCCCTAGGAGTGGAATTGCCGGATCATATGGTAGCTCCACTTTTAGTAGACTGAGGAACCTCTAGACAACTTTCCACAATGGTGGGACCAGTTTGCACTCCCACCAGCAGTGTAGGAGAGTTCCTATTTCACCACATCCTCACCAACATTTGTTGTTGCCTTTTTTTTTTTTTTTTGATATGTGCTATTCTTACTGGTGTGTGGAGGTATCTCAGTATGGTTTTGATTTGCATTTCTCTGATTATGAGGGATGTTGAAAATTTTTTCATATACCTGTTGGCCATTTGTATTTCCTCTTTACAGAAATGTCTTTTGAGTTCTTCTGCCCATTTCTTGACTGGATTGTTTATTTTGTTTTTGTTTAGCCATGTGAGTTCTTTATATAACATTGTGATCAGTCCCTTATCAGTTGGATGGAGTGCAAAGATTTTTTCCCAGTCAGTGGGGTGTCTCTCTGTTTTGGTTAATGTCTCTTTGGCTGTGCAGAAGCTTTTCAGTTTGATGTAATCCCAGGTGTTTATCTTTGCCTTCACTGTTACTGCTTTGGGTGATGAGTCTTTAAAGATGTTTTTGAGATGTATGTCTTGTAGTGTTTTACCTATTTTTTCTTCTATATATTTTATGGTTTCAGGTCTTATATCCAGTTCTTTTATCCATTTTGAGTTGATTTTTGTGCACAGTGAGAGGTAGTGGTCTAGTTTCAATTTTTTGCCTGTGGAGGTACAGTTTTCCCAACACCATTTATTGAACAAACTGTCTGTGTTCCATTGCATATTCTTTGCTCCTTTGTCAAAGACTAGTTGTTCATATAAGTGCAACTTTATTTCTGGTCTCCTTATTTGGTTTCATTTGTCTGTGTGTCTGTTTTTGTTCCAGTACCAAGCTGTTTTAATTATTATGGCTTTGTAGTATAGCTTGAAGTTTGGAAGTGTGATACCTCCTTTCTCCTTTGTTTTCATCAGTAGGGCTTTAGCTATTTGTGTTTTTTTGTGGTTCCATATGAATTTCCTCAGTATTTGTTCTATTTCTTTGAAGAATGCCATTGGGATTTTTTTGGAATAACATTGAATCTGTATATTGCTTTTGGAAGGATGGCCGTTTTAATAATGTTGATTCTTCAAATCCATGAGTAGGGGATGTCTTTCCATTTCTTTGTGTCTTCTCCAATTTCTTTTAACAGTATTTTATAATTTTCTTTGTATAGGTCTTTCACCTCTTTTGTTAGGTTTATTCCTAAGTATTTGATATTTTTGGTTTCAGTTATAAAAGGGATTTTTTTTTAATTTCTTCTTCTGATTGACTGTGTATAGGAAGGCTACTGATTTTTGTGTGTTGGTTTTGTATCCTGCTACTTTACTGAATTGGTTGATTATTTTGAGTAGTTTTTCTGTGGAGTTTTTAGGATTCTCTATGTATATTATCATATCATCTGCAAATAGTTATAGTTTTACTTCTTCTTTTCCTATCTGGATTCCTTGTATGTCTTTCAATTGTCTCATTGCCCTGGCTAGGACCTCCAGTCTTATATTGAAGAACAGTGGTGAGAGAGGACATCCTTGTCTTGTTCTTGATCTTAAAGAAAAGGCCTTCAGCTTTTCACCATTGAGAATAATATTGGCAGTGGATTTGTTGTAAATGGTTTTTATCATGTTAAGGTCTTTTCCTTCTATCCTGAGAATTTCAAGGGCCTTCATCATAAATGGATGTTGGACTTTGTCGAATGCTTTCTCAGCATCTATTGATATCATCATATGGTTTTTATTTTTCTTTTTGTTGATGTGTTGGATTACATTTATTGGTTTTTGTATGTTGAAACATCCTTGTGCCCCTGGGATGAATCTTACTTGATCCTGGTGTACTATCCCTTTGATGCATTGTTGGATTCTGTTGGCAAGGATTTTATTGAGGGTTGTTGCATCAGATTGGCCTGTAATTTTCTTCTTATGTGCTTCCCTTGTTTGGTTTTGGTATTAGTGTAATGTTGGCTTCGTAGAACATATTTGGTAGTATTCCTTCTTTTCAATTTTTTGAAAGAGGTTGTGTAGGATAGGTACTAATTCACTGCTGAACGTTTGGTAGAACTCATTTGTGAAGCCATCTGGACCTGGACTTTTTGTTTTTGGGGAGTGCTTTGATTATTGTCTCAATTTCTCTGTAATTGGTCTGTTTAGTTGTTCCATTTCTTCTTTGCCCAGCTTTGGATGATTATATCGTTCTAGGAATTTGTCCATCTCTTCTAGGTTGTTGAATTTGTTTGCAAATAAGTGTTCATAGTAATCTCTGATTATACTTTTGATTTCTCCTGAGTCTGTTGTGATTTCTCCTCTTTCATTTATAATACTGTTTATATGTGTTTTCTTTGTGAGCCTGGCTAGAGGTTTGTCTATTCTGTTTATTTTTTCAAAGAACCAGCTTTTAGTTTCATTGATCTTTTGGATCGTTAATTTCCAATTCATTAATTTCTGCTTTGATTTTTATTATTTCCTTTCTTCTACTGGCTTTAGGTTTTTTTTTTTGTTGTTGTTGTTGTTGTTGTTCTTTTTCTAGCTCTTTGAGATGTGAGATTAGGTTGTTTCTTTGAGTTCTTTCTTGTTTGTTGATGTGAGCTTGCATTGCTATATATTTTCCTCCTACTGCTTTTGCTGCATCCCGTACATTCTGGAAAGTGGTGTCTTCCTTGTCATTCAACTCAAAGTATTTTTTAAGTTCTTCTTTGATCCCCTCACTAGTCCAGTGGTCTTCCAGTAATATGGATTTCAATCTCCATGAAGTGAGAGGGTTCCTTGTTTTCTTTTCATGATTTATTACTAGCTTGATGCCTTCATGATCGGAGAAGATAGTTGGAATGATTTTGATCTTCACGTATCTGTTAATGTTTCTCTTGTGGCCCAGTATGTGATCAATTCTGGAGAATAATCCATGCGCACTTGAGAAAAATGTGTACTCGGATTTTTTTGGGTGCAGTGTCCTATAGATATCTGCTAAGTCCATGAGTTCTTATCTTTATTTAGGGCTCTAGTGTCTTTGTTTATTTTTTGTCTCATTGATCTGTCCATTGGTGAGAGTGGGGTGTTGAAATCTCCCACTATGTATGTATTTTCTTTAACGTCTCTTTTCAGAACTGATAATAATTGTCTAATATATTTTGGTGCCCCTTCATTTGGTGATTATATGTTGATGAGTGTTATATCTTCCTGATGTATTGTACCCTTGATCATAATGTAGTGTCCATTTATGTCTCTTTTTACCTTTTTTTAATTTGAAGTCTATTTCATCTGATAGAAGGATGGCTGTTTGTGCCTTCTTTTTTGGTCCATTTGTTTGTAGGATTGATTCCCAACCTTTTACTTTCAGTCTGTGTTTATCTTTTGTGGTTAAATGTGTTTCCTGGAGAGAGCAGAAAGTTGGATTTTGTTTTTTAATCCAGCCTGCTACTCTGTGTCTTTTTTTTGATGAGTTTAATCCATTTACATTTAGAGCTAATATTGATATGTTGGCATGTGTTTGCCATTTTTTTTTTGTGATTTTATTCTTTGCTTTATGTGTTTGTTTTATGTGTGTGTTTACTATATAAAAATAATTTATTCCATCAACAACTTTATATGTACAATTGTATGGACAGAGACATTTCCCTTTATGCTTATAGGTTTTTCTCACTCTTTATCCACAAACAAATTAACATCAGACAGAAAAAAGAACAACTTTAATTACATACATATGGAGAATTTACAGTATAAATAAATGGTACAGATCAAGCATTTTTAACTCTTGAGCTGGTGAATAGGATAGAGGCCTAAGTCATTAAGGAGACAGGCAGGGTCACACATGAGGAGGAAAGGGTGACATAACAAAAACACATGTTCTAGCTGACTACCCTGACATAGACAGGTTTTTGCTGAAGCAAAAATATTGAACGAATTAATATAATAAAAATTCCAGCTAATTTCCAGCCCAGGTGCAATGAACACTCCAATGCAGGCATAATCAACAAGTTTGCTTACAGCTCCTTCCCTTTCAAGATTCATGGCCAGGGCCTTAGCACCCTTATCTATAAGGTTGGGCAGCCAACCAGCTGGTCGGTATCTCCAAGGACATCCCCGAATGCCTGCATCTTTCCTATCTTGCCTTGCCCCCCTTGTCTGGGGTCTTTGCCACAAATGGTTGTGTTTGCTGGAAAATGATGCTATCAATGTAACAGATATGGAGACAGTTGTGTATAAAAGGAACCCTTGGTCTTTAAACCAGTGCTCAGACCTTAGGGGGATACCCCGGTCTGGGACCTCATGCATGATTAATAAAGCTTCTCCTGACCTCACCACTCCTGAAGTACTGCTTGTTCTTCCTCTGCCTGGGTAAAAGACTAGAATTCATTTCTACAACACTGCAATGGAAAATTATTTCTAGAGATGACTCTAAATCTAGGTAATCTTCATTCTTCTTGAAAATTAATGTAATCATGAGTTTATCTTAAATTCAGCAGGTTCTCCATTGACCCTATTCCACTTGCCAAGATGATATGTACTGGTAAAAACCTGCTCTGGATATTTTGAGGAAGTTTTTCTGAACTTATAGGAGGCCTATATTTTGCTATTATCAAACACAAGAGGATTTTTTTTTTGAGGCATGGAAACTTTAATTATGAAAATGTTTCCAAAAGGAAAAGCTGTGACTATTATTTATAAAAGGTAGTGCCTATTGTTCACCACTAAAATATAAAACAACTGCATGCAACACAACAAAGAATTTCTACACTTTTAATTGAATCAGTAAATATTTAAGCAGCTCCTAACAGGAACAATAAATCAATCATTCATTTTGTCACCATAGTTTGCATTCTTGGAATTTACAGCATACTTTTCAATGCCCAGTTTTGCAATTTTAAATAAAATTCTATCACTTTAGCATCTAACACTTCAATTTATTTTTGAGTTAATAAAGAAGAATGTGTGAAGGATTTTTTCCACAGGACAATGCTTCCAGTTGTTAATCTTTAGAGAAACATATCACTTGCTGAGAAGTAGTGACTTTAAAAATAGAACTCATTGCTGTGCATATTAGTGGACAACCTGCTGTTCCAGACATTCTAAAGAAGTTATTCTGACTCAAGTAGTAAATCAAGCCTGAATGTGAGAGGAAGTTTCTTCACTGAGGTCATTATTATGCAGTAAACATTTTAGAAGCTATATGGGGGCTATGGTTCCCTGTGTAACACATACTGGGATGTGGAGAGAATGAATGCTGACAAACTGCCAATCTACTTAGTTTTCTTTATTTTGCATGTAATCAACAACATTTGTATCAGATTGAAGCCATGACCACAATTCCAAAGCACTCCATGACAATGATTAAAATAATGAGGATTTTCAGTGCAAAGTCAATATGCTTTATAATGCTGGAAGTGCCTATCATTCTAAAGTGGAAAATTTGGATCTTAGCTCTCAAGTGAAGAAGAGTTATAAATTGCTACAAAATTGTCGATGTAAAATTCATTAGTGACCAAAACAGTAATTTATAATGATATTAGAGGCAGTTTTACTGCAAGTAATATTTGTTTTTCTAAAATCTCATTCATCTTTAGCTTAGCTAATTATAGCTTTTAATTTAGCTTAAATATGCACATATTTTAGAGAAAAATGGATATTATTGGGAAATGTAATATAAACAAATTGACACCATCCCTGAGTCTAGAAAATCAGAAATACCCAATAGTTAATGTTAACTATTATGTTAACATAATGTTAACATTAATGTTAATAGTTATGCTGAGGGGCTCCCCAGGACCCCCAAACCTGCTTGCTATAAATAGGTTCTGCCATCTGCAGCATAAATACAAAACATACTTTAGTGTGTAAGACATTCAATGGAAAGGAACTATAATATCATTAATGTCTGATAGAGATGAGAGAAGGAATATTTTAAAATAATTTCCAATTAAACACCCAAACACACCCATCCCCTCATGGGTGAATGTACAACCACAAAGTTTGGCCCAAAGCAGGCCACTGAGTATCAAAGTTTACTACAAGTCTAAGGTACCTTCTGGTGGGGAGCCATATGAAAGAAGGAGAGGAGACAGGAAAAGAACAAAATCAAATCCCAAGTTAAGATAAAAAACACCATTGTCAACTTCCCTAAGTCTCTCACTCTTTCAAGTGCCACCTTCCATTTCCTCCAAGTCACTGGTACAAACTCAAGGACAAAAAGCAAGCATGGCTTCTTCACATATATCTCTGCTACATGTTCCTCCTTCAGTATTCTTTCTCCATCTCTCTTTGCCTCTTTTTCCCCAAGTCTATTTACCACTCTTTTCTAGTCACCTGTCTACACTGCCCCACCCTTCCTTAAGGTGGGACAGGAAACTTGTAACCTCTCCTTTCCCTAGGGATTACACTGTTACATTAACATTACCACCAACCAGAATGTGATTTACATATAATCTTATTCTCAGTTTATGCTGATTCAGCCTAGATCCATCTGTGACAATGGAAACAAAGCAGTTTTACAGAAAATATATAAGATTGACACTAAAATGATATACTCAGTGTGTAGATATGTTCTTATATTTACAAACACAGGCTTTAAGCTATTTAGGTTGTCATTATACTCTTTGACTATCAAATATTTTAAGTAAAATAGAATATTTGTTTATAAAATAATTGGGTAAGACTTTATTTTATTTTAAAATTGTGCTGTTTAAAATTCATCAGTTCTAGCAGATGATACTAAATCTTTAAAAAAAAAAAACAGAAATCAGGGTGAAAGAAATTATATGTACTTATTTGCTTCTTTACATTTAGTTCTGTTACCAATTATAGAATCTGGCAGCTAGAAAGATTCAATTGCTTCTTTTTTTATTTTTATTTTTACATCATTCTTAATTTTTAAACAATATTTGCTTCCCCTCATCCCCTCAGGTGTAGTCCCCATTGAGTTTCCTTCACCAATGTACCCGTGCACCATCATCTCAGTCCCCTGTGCTCCTCCCTCCCTCTGCTCCCTCTCCCTCCTCCTCCCCTGCAGTATGTCTTTGATTTATAATTGTCCATTTTGCTTTGTTGTGCTTTCACTGTTATTATTTTTTAACACTGATGTTTTCTTTTCTTTTTTTTTTTAAGAGCTGGGGTGCAGACCAGAGGTTCAGGGGATAAGAGGATTCACCAGAGACAGAGTGAGGAACAGAACAGGCAGACTGACTGAAATACATGGCTGGGGGCAGCAGTAGGTGAGATAGGAGAGGTCTGTTGCACCAGCCATGTGGGTCACCTCCCTGGATGAATCAAACTCCTGCTGCAGTGGCTGAGGATATCTTCATAGTGCTGACACATAACCCCTTGTGCCACCAGGGAGGCCCCAATTCAATTGCCTCTTGCTAAAGATGATTGATTGAAGACAAGTCACAAAATTTCCCTTATAAACACATAAATTCTATAAGCATTGTGTAAGTCATACCAGAGCTGCTGAATCTTGTATACATAAATATGTATCGAGAATTGTAGGAAAGTTTTATAAATACATATATAGAGAATAAAGAAAATGTTTCCTCATTCAAAACTACCAAAAAAACAAACAAACAAAAACAGGACAGCACTTTTTGGGTATGCCAATCACATGATCCCATTCCCCTGTAATTTTTCCTTTTATATGAATGTAGATGGGTTTAATGAAACCTTCACAGTATCAAACCCAGGTTGTCAAAAAAATTAGTTCAATATTACTCCTACTTATCCCCATCACCTTCTCTAATATCCCTTGAATACTTAGCTTTAGGGAATAGGTGATGCTCCCTGTTCAGTCTGTCAACTACAAATCTCAGAGAATGAGGGAAGTAAAACATAAGAATCACTCACAGTAGTGCAAAATAGAAGTTTTATAATAATTTCTACATTTGCATAAGTGTGAAAACTTTTACCTACGGAGAGAAAAAATATCAAGAAAACCGTATGAAATTCAATCTACACACAGACAAAAAAAAATTCAGATAGGAGGAAAAGAAAAAGGAATGAAGGAGTTAAGGAAACAATTAATAATGCAAGGAGAGGACAAGCAATTCTAAAGTAGTAGTAACCAGAGAAGATATTTTTAAGAACAATTACTTTCTGTCTTTTATGAACAAAGTAAACTTGGAAACATCTATATTTTATTACTTATCTTTCTTATAACCATGTTCTTTATTTCTTTATTTACTTTTTATATATTTTTTTGCATCATTGTTAAAAAAAAATTGCTTCCCCACACCCCCTCAGGTGTAGTCCCCATAGAATTTCCTTCACCAATGCACCATCACCTCAGTGCCCTGTGCTACTCCCTCCTTCCTTCTGATCCCTCTCCCTCCTCCTCCCCAGCAGTATGTCTCTGATTTATAATTGTCTGTTTTTGCTTTGTTGTGTTTTGTACTGTTATTAATTTTTTTACACTGATGTCTTATTTGGTTCCATATTATAACCATGTTCTAATGCAAATTTATTCTAATTAAAATATTATGTATTACAAAATGTTATCATGTATTATTTTTAGTTTAGTATTCATACTAGTTTAATGCATTTTCATAACATCTTTGTATATTTCAGCCTTGCCAAATTGATTGTAAACTCTTAGATTATAAAGAAAATGCAATACCCCAAGTACCAGAGTTGAAGAAAATAAAAGTCTGATGAGAATATGTTTGCTCATTTTTTCTTAAGTAGTTTAAAGTGTTTACTCAGGGAATCATCTCAGTTTTACTTCAGAATAGAGTGTATGCTCATCTTACACTTCTAAAACATAAACAACATTATAAACCAAAGTTACCTCAATTAAAAAAAAAAAAACTGTGTGTTGGTAGACATTACCCTTTTTAAGTTTTCAAAATATTTATTATTATTATTATTATTACCAGGAGCAATTAAGTAAAATGACTTTTATATTGCTTTGCTTATGTTGGTTTCCTACATTGCCCAAACTCCATTAATGACCATATTATTGTTGCTGTTTCTAGGTTCACATAAACTTAATTGCATCCAATAATATGTTTTTGTAATACTTTCCTTATAATAGTTCTCACAATTGTTTTAAGATGTAGAATGGAACAATTGAGCAACTGCATAAATAATTAAATAGCTCATAGGTTGTTACCATTTAGCCAAACATCACAGACAGTGAATACCTTTCTGCCCAGGTTGCCTCTGGAAGATCCATAGAAAACTAGTAAAATTACAATTCTTAACAATATATGATCAAAAGGGGGAAAATATGTTACCTTGTCTTTAGAAAAATTTTAGTGGTAGACATGTCCAGAAAGAGAGATTGGTGCCTGGATGAGGGTTGTTTGAGGGTAAGTGCTGGAAATTTGTAATGGTACAAAGGTGAGGTGGAGTAATTTGTTTCAGGAGAAACAACATGAACAGAAAAGCAGGAGAAATTCAATTATATGTACTCTTGGTTATAGAGGATAAAAGAGAGAGAAGCAAATGACCAGAGATGGCAACCAGATATCAAAGATTTTGAAAATCAAATGAAGTACAGCCTGGGTGTGGGGCAACATGGGAATACTCTAATATTTGGAAGTGAAGGATTTTACTTAGAGCCGAAGACTGGAAATTATAAATATCACTCTTACCCTTATTTTACTAAGCATCATTGTTTCATATGATTAGAATTTTAAAAAAATACAGAAATATATTTCAATGACATTTTCTATTGAACCTTTTTTTAAATACCTTCAAATCAAGCCTGCTAAAAGAGATGATCATAATGAAGGAAATAAAAATAAATATGGCAGACTTTAAACAGCTTAAAGTAATAGTTAATTAAAAATCACTACAATAATGAATGTTAAGTAGAGTCAGAAAAAGGGAGCCAAAGAATTCAAATTAAATAGAAACACTTATAGTGGATTAGCTACTTGTACATCCTTTCACAGCACCTTTTCATCTTGTGTATTGTGTATAGATTAAGTGTAAAAAAAATGGAAACTCTGATTATAGCAGAAAAGAAGAAAAAGGAAATGAATTATATGCTTCTAAACCAGAAAATGTGAATTGAAAATTATCTTTAAAAGTCTGAAAAATGAAAAAACTGGCAAGTACTACAGTCAAAAATATCAAGAACAGTGAAAATATGTATGATTAAAACTACAGTAAGAGAAATGGTGATTGATTTATGATTTAAGGAAAATAATCTCATTTTAAGAGTTAAAATACAATCAATAATCTTACAAAAGTATAATTTATCTTGATTAAAGTAGGAGAAAGAGTTTTCATCAGACTGGAACATTTTAAACATTCTTAAGGCAGAAAAACAGAAAATAAAATTTCCAAGACTACTTTCAAAACCATTCAAAAACTAATCAGAAAATGGCCTTGTGATTCTATCTAATACTTTAAGTTAATAACAGCTACTAAAAACAGTATGAATTTAATGCTTTTTTCTCTACTATATTATGGTACTTGGAAATATAATTCTGACTGAAATAACTGTTCTTGTGTTGAGAATTTGGGTGTGTTACTTAGTAAACTGCACATTTGTGTATTATCCTACTACACAAAAATGAGGTAGAGATCAAAGGGGTTTTATTATTTAATTAATTACTTGATTTTAACTGAGGTAACATTTGGGTGTCCCCATCCGATATTACCACCATAGTGCATCCACCACCAACTCGCCCATACTCACCACCACAGACCATCATGCCTCTCTCCCTCCTTGTTCCTCACCCTCCTCTCCCTGTCAACCCCTGGCATCTCAGTTCTGTAGTCAGTTATCAAGGGTTAATTTTTTTCACTTGCCTTTATCTGACTATTAATTTAGTTATTTTATTTTCCACATATTAGTGACACCATCCAATATAGTTCATTCTACAAAGGAGTTATTTTTGGGGGTTTCATGATGAAGTTCATATGTCCTCATAAAAATTATTACTTTTTTACACCTTGTTATATTGTCCATCCTTGACAAATATCAAGAGTGTATTTTTCTCACGCAGTAGAAGTTTATTAAAAACACTAGAATGATCTTTTCAGAATTCTCTAGATACTATTATTTGAAATTAATAGATTTAAAGAATAAAGACCAAGTTCATGGTCTCAGTGTACAAACACAAACAAAATGGAAACATACGAAATAACTTTTCTTTGTGTGTTTTAACTTATAGTGGTTTCCAAATAATATTGTATTATTAGTAATGGACATAAAGATTCAATTGTATAATTATAACTTAAATTTTATATTATATTTTATTTATTTATTTATTTAATACAAGCATTGGATACAGTCAGTAGTGCGGGAGGGTGAGAGAATTCACCAGAGTCAGAGCGGGGAGCAGAGCAGACAGAAGGACCTAAGTACACTGCTGAGGGGAGCAGTGGGCGGCAGGAGAGGTCAGCGCGCCATGTGGGACCCTCACCGCTGTGCCACAGGGGAGGCCCTTATATTATATTTTATAATAACTGGAAAATATTGTTTTGGGAAGCTTAAGAATATTATGATGTTGATTATCCCATTGATTTAAAACAGAAATCATATTTTCCTTCCTAATAAATATTCTTTTGCAAAATAAGCAAAAATAAAACAACTGTAATAGTGTCTTCTTTTTGGAAAGGATAAAAAATATTTCTTTGGAATTTTACTTTGAACAGTAGAACTTTCTCTTTTCAGCACTGTAAGTCTTAGGTCTTATATTTATCTAGAACCAGAGGAAATGCCTGGGTGCCCACAGAGGCCAAATAGCCTTCCTTAGATGATTAAGTTTGGCATAACTGAATGGATCCCTGTGATTGGTCATGAATTCAGCTTTTTTTTTTTTAATGGTAAAATAAAAGTAGCTGTGACTGTAAGGTATATTTCCCAGAAAAGTTTGTGATTATTTTGGTTTGAGGAGGAGAACAAATATTGAAATAAGTACTAAGAATTAATCATATATGTTTGAAAAAACAAATGATAGTTCTGAGTAATAGTGATTGTGTTCTGACAACTGAAATAAAATAAAAAGTTCAATCAATATGACTTTCTATCACTTTATCAGTGTGATATCAATGGTTGAAATAAAATGAGATAAAATATAAGATGAAATTTAACTCAGAGAATGCATTATATATATGAGTTAATCATATATTTTATTGATTGAAAGTTGCCAATTGCTAATCTATGATTATGTTTATGTGGATTGTAAAAGATAATTTATTTTTCTGTTACCCCAGAAAAAGAAAAAAAATAATTTAATAATTTGTTAAATGCACAAGAAATTAATTGATAACATATAAGAAATAAGCATGTGCTTACATCATAATATAAATTTCACTTTCAAAATATCACCTATTCAATGGTGATATATTAGCAAGAATATTACATATATTTAAAAATAAATTTTGAACAAATACTTTCTCACAGATGTGTTCATTACACTGAAAGCTATTGAAAGTCATGTTTATGTAGCTGGTGAAACATGGAAAGCAAACCTATTATTAAAATAAATTCACACAAGAAAGGATTTAGAATCAGTATATTAAAAATAAGATATTAAGGACAAAAAGGCTTATTTAAACTAAGGGTAAATAAACTAGAATAAACATACTAGAAGATAATTTATAAATATTTTCTTAAGCATTATTAATATTTCACTTGTTATGTGTGTACATATTTTGATCCATATATGTGCATATTTGTTATACATATATATAAATGCATATATATATTATATATTATATATATTATATATAATATATATTATATATAATATATATGAATATATATATTCAAAGCTATATATATGTGGTATCTACTAACATTAGAAATTTAATGCGTATACAATTGCATACATGTTTACATTATATAATTATGCCTATATATTTATTTTATGATATTTCTGCATATCCTTGGAACTTCACAGAACTACTTCAAAGCAACGTCCTTAAACCTTGGGTTTGGACTCCTTTCTGTACAGACAATTGTGATTATTATTAATACTATTGAGTAGATATGTATTAAAAAGGACAAATTATGGATTTTAGGCTTTCTTTGACTCAAGCAATGCTGTTAAATTAATTAAATTAAATGTGTAAGCTTAAATTCCAAACATTTTTAATGTTTCTCTTATATATGAAAAAGCATTTTTAAAATCCTTTGTCTCTTTAAGTCTGACTGAAGAGAGATAATGAAAATCACCCATTATCTTTCTGGTTCAGATAACAATTTTGTTATATTATACTGTTATATTATTCTGTTATATTATATCTGGCTGCCCAACTGAAGTATACAAGCATATGTTGTGTGATTCATTTATGTCATTTATAATCATCATTTTTGATTTTACTACCAGTGCAGTCGAAATTCAATCCACTCATTTTTATTTCTACTGATGCATAGCAAAAGTTGTGGAAGTTGTCAAAGTTATTTATTAAGAGAGGATATATAAAATTATAATTAACCACTACATTGCCAAAGTAGAAAAGAGCTTTTGGTTATTTCCTCATTTCCAAATTCTGATTTTAAAAATGGAGTGGATTTTTTCTTTTTCTTCTACCCTGTCCTCAGCACTTGAGCATAGAGCCAGAGGACTTGAAGTCTCTGTGCTGAGGGTCTTCAGCCCTTTCCAAATTAAGCATGGGACATTAGGGGAATAGACCAATGCCCCACACTCACCAAGAAAAAATGGATCCGAAGGTCACAACCAAAACCCCAGCCTGACCTCTCAGTTTATGTACCAAGTACACGCTCACATTGTAGTGTCTTTGGAAAAAGCGAGACTGTCCTTTTTTATTTATTTATGCACACAAGAACTGGGGTGTAGGCCAGAGGTGTAGGGGGTGAGAGGATTCACCAGAAAGTGTGGAGAGCAGAACAGGAAGATCTACTGAAATACACTACTGAGGGGAGCAACGGGTAAGACAGGAGAGATCTGCTGTACCATGTGGGTTAGCCCCCTGGCTGGTATTAAACTCATGCTTCAGTGGCTGAGGATTGCTTGATAGTACTGAGACTTTAACCCCTGCACCACCAAGGAGGCCTGAAACTGTCATTCTTAACATTACTAAAATAATCTTTTTTTAGGGGGGGAGGTTTTTATTGTTTATGTATGCATTTATTTTATTAAGGTAACATTAATTCATAACTCTGCATATGATCCAGAAGTATAGGATCTCTTCTGCTGAATACTACCACACCACACCCACCACAAAGTCACCCCTGGTCCTCTACTATAGTCCATTATGACTCGTCCTCCCTTTCCTCTCTACACTCCCTTTCTCCTCTAATGGCCTCAGTTTTACTGTTAGATGTCTAGGGTTTGTATTTGGTTTGATGTTTTCTTACTCTTTATTTTGTTTCTCTGCATGCCACAAATGACTCTCTGGTCTTTTTATGTCTAATTCTTTTTCTCCATATCCTCATCAACACGTCTTGTTTCTGGACTTTTTGGTATGAGCAATTTTTATATGACTGAAGTGGTTTCTCATTGTGGTTTTGATTTGCATTTCCTGGTGGTAAATGATGTTGAGCATTTTTCCATGTGCCTACTGACCACCAGTATGTCTTTTTTGGCGAAGTGCCTATTAGATGTGGTATATTGCATTAGTCAGTTTTTGGTTATTGAACTATCCATGTGTCCCTGAAATAAATCCCATCTGGTTGTATTTGACCCTTCTAATGCATTGTTGACTTTACTAAGATTTTGTTTAAGGTATTTGCATCTAAGTTCATAGAGGATATTAGTCTGCAATTTTCTTTCTTTTTTTTTTAATTTTAAAAGGACAGGTTTATTAGAAAGAGAAAGAGAAAAAGATATGTCTGTAATTTTCTTTTTGTGTCCTTTTGGAATCAGAGTATTATTAACCTCATGAAATGTTTTTGTAGGTACTGTAGATGTTTAATCTTAGAGGAATAAAGAATGATAAATGCATGCTATGAAAAATTAAGTAATTTTGAAGACAAAATAAACCTGTGTTGAGTCAAACAAACTTGATCTTATCTCTAGAGACTTCTATTTGAAAATTAAGCAGGCTGGCCCAATAATTCAGTGACTGAAAATTAAGTGACCATATGCTAATCATGCCAACAACTCCCCACATGAAGTCTTTTTTTCTGGAAACTTTCACCTACAAATCATGGGCACTTAGATGAATTTAAGAACCAATCCAAAAGAATTACAACAAATGACTCAGACTTAGACCACTTCCCTGCCTTATCCTTCAGTTCTTCCTTTTGCCCGGACCTTGATGTTATGTACCTTGGTCTCTCCTTGATCATGTGTCCAAAGTAAATTCTTACTCTGAATAAATGTCTTCATAATTATTTTACAGTTGCATTATTTCTCTTGGGTTAATAAAGGTAAATATTTAAATTACATATAACATTATTGAATTTCCCCATTTTTTTTCCTTCTTTGTGTTGTCTTTCTTTGCTTTTGGTGTGGTAGTAATGTTAGCTTTGTAAAATGTAGTTGGTGGAATTCCTTATTTCTCTACATTGTGGAAGAATTTCTATAGGGTAGGCACCAGTTCATCTTTGAATATTTGGAGAACTCATTTGTCAAACCATCTGGTACTAGGCATTTGTTTTTTGGGAGAGTTTTGATTACTATTTCAATTTCACTGCTCATAATTGGTTAAGGTTTTCTATTCTTCTTTGTCCAGCTGTGGGTAATTGTAGAATTCAAAGAATTTGTCCATCTCATCTAGATTGCTGAGCTTCTTTGCATATAAGTGTTCATAATAATCTCTAATTATCCTCTGGTTATCTGCTGTGTCTGTTGTAATGTCTTCTCTTTCATCCCTCATCCTATTAACTTGAGTGTTTTCCCTCTTTTTCTTTGTGAGACTAGCTACAAGTATGTCTATTTTATTTATTTATTTGAAGAACCAGTTCATTGATCTTTTGGGTTGTCTTTTTAAATTTCTGTTTCATTTATTTCTGATTTATTTTTTATTATTTCCTTTCTGTTATTGGGTTGTGGATTTTTTTGCTTTTATTTCTCTAGCTCCATAAGATGGGTGATTAGTTTGGCTTTTGGGGTAGGGAAGTCCCAACTAGGAGAAAACCATAGAATAACATTTCTGAATTCTGCTTATAAATTACTGAATTATCTGCATGACTGAACTAAGAATGAAATTTTAGATAGAGGTGAAAGTGCTCAACTGAGGCTAAAATAGTCTTAAGAGTTTGAAAGATTTGAGATTAAGAGTTTGAAAAGATTTGAGATTAAGAGTTTGAAACTGAAGTTTAAACATGTTAGCTAACTACTAACACAAAAGATGCATTCTCTTCGAAGGAATATAACTGAATCTGAATTCAGAATATCTATTTTGAATCACTTATATGTTAAGGATGTAATCCAGAAGTAGCTGGGAAAACAAAGAGCAGGAAAGTATGCCTCATACTTATAATAAAAATGTAGTCAATTGAGACTGACCCTGAGATCATTATGATGTTTAACATTATGATGTTTAACATGAATATGTGCCAAAAGAAAAAAAAAAAGAAACAAAGTGTGCTCATAATAAATTTAAAGGACAAAATATTTCACAAAGAAATATGCATCTGGAAATTAGTTGAAAGAATAATGATTTGAAATATTAAATACTTTGTTAGCCAAAAAGTTTACAGATTCTTATAGTTTATTGTTCTTGCACACTTCAGAGAAATCTACATCTATATGCACCACATCCAAGCAAATAAAAGACTAAGTATACAGAGAAAGTCTTAAAAGCAACCAAATATAAAAAATATGTTATACACAAAGGAATATTTATTCAAAAGAGCACTGCCACCTCACCAGAAACAATGAAGGGTGAATGACTACAAAAACATCTTTTTTTTTAAGATTTATTTATTTATATATTCATACAAACACTGGGTACAGTCAGAAGCACGGGAGGGTGAGAGAATTCACCAGAGCCAGAGCAGGGAGCAGAGCAGGCAGAAGGACTGAAGTACACTGCTGAGGGGAGCAGCGGGCAGCAGGAGAGGTCTGCGCGCCATGTGGGACCTTCCTCCGGTGGCCGGGGAGCAGCTAGGGATTGAACCGGCGCCGCAGTGGCTGCAGGCAGCTTTGCAACCCAGCGTGCAACCGCTGCGCCACCAGGGAGGCCCAACAATATATTTTAAATACAATGTAGAAACTATGGGGACCTCCCCGGTGGCACAGGGGTTAAAGACACAGTGGTATCAAGCTACTGCTGGCCACGGTATCATAAATTCAATCCCCAAGTAAGGAGATAACCTACTTGGCACAGCAGAACTCTGCTGTTCTGCCTGCTGCTCCCCTCAGCAGTGTATTTCAGTGGATCTGCTTGTTCTGTTCCCTACTCTGTCTCTGTTAAATCCTCTCACCTCCCACACCCCACACCTCTGGCCTATATCTGAGTTCTTGTATACATACATAAACACATTTAAAAAAATACAATTAATGACGCTATGGATTTTCATGACAATAAGGATCGAAAGGAAAATACTGAAGTGAGAGAGATATATTGCAAAGACTGATGATTAACTCAATTTAATGCATTTGAGGCTTAAGAGAAAAATATATTATACAGGGGTATCCCTGATGGTGCAGGGGTAAAAGACACTGCACTATCAAGCTACCACCAGCCACTGAAGCACGCAAGTTCAAGTTTGATCCCTGGCTGGCCATGAGGCAACCCACATGGTGCAGCAGACCTCTCCTGACTTGCGCGCTGCTCCCCTCAGCAGAGTATTTCAGTAGATCTGCCTGTTCTTCTGCCCACTCTGTCTCTGGCAAATCCTCTTACCCCACCCCACACCTCTGGACTACACCCCAGTTCTTGTATGCATAAATAAACAAATCTTAAAAAATACATTATACAATTAAATTCAAATTAGAAACCTTCAAAATCATAATACAATAATAAATATGCACAAAATGCTCATACTAACAGGAAAGAAATGGTAGCTAAATATGAAATCTCATTTTTTTAAATCTGTTTTGATGATATGAAAACCATATCTTTGCTATTCAGTTTAAACAGAATATTTATCAAATTACTACAATAAACTAAATAAATCAATACTTCTTCCTATACCAAGATAGAACATAGAGTCTAATCATGAAAGTCCAAAGGCAGAGAAAATAAAATATTGGCATAGTGACAAATATCAGTAATAAAAATTTTAAACTGGTTTCATGTTTAAGATTTGATCTAAAATTGAATAGAGTAGTTGCATGAAAGAAATCAAACTGAAAGGTAAAATGATCATTAATTTTAATATAAAGTAATGGGTATTAGCATATCAAGTAGTCAAAAAATATAAAATAGTATTTATAGAGAGATATTTATATTGTTATTAAAAATCCAAATAGGGATGCCCTGGTGGCGCAAGGGGTAAAGCACAGCACTATGAAGCAATCCACAGCCAGTGCAGCACAGAAATTCGATCCCTGGCTGGCCAGGGTGCAACCCACATGGCACATCACACCTCTCCTGACTCGCCTGCTGCTCCCCTCAGCAGTGTATTTCAGTAGATCTGCCTGTTCTGTTCCCCACTCTGTCTCTGGTGAGTCCTCTCATCCCTCCCTCCCACACCTCTGGTCTGTACCCCAGCTCTTGTATGCATAAATAAATAAATCTTTAAAAAAATAAAATTCAAATAACATCATTAATATGTCAATTTATCACTTTTAATATTGATAAAATTTATAATTTCTAAGCGAAGTATAGATTTTATGACCTTTTACTTTGGCAAAAAGTACATTGCATATATAATTATTTAAATCCTCAAATAAATATAGGAAATATTGAAAGATAAGCAAAATAGATTGCTTTGACAAAACAATATTAATTTAGGAGAGATTAAAAAGAGAAAATAAATGTGGAATTAGAAAACTGAGAAATATTAATGCAATTAAATATATGTGCATGTAAATGCATATCTATATATTTATTAAAATTATACTCTAAATGTACAAAATAAATTTTAATTGAAACATTCTTGATATATTACAGGTAATTGGAATTATGTTGTTTAAAATTTATATTAAATGTATATTTAATATATGTATATATTAAATGTGTATTTAAAGATTAATGTATATTTAAAGATTAATACATTTATTTATTTGATGCGTAGAATAAATGGGGTGTAGGCCAGAGTTTCAGGGGGTGAGAGGATTCACCAGAGACAGTGGGGAGCAGAACAGGCAGATTTACTGTAATACACTGGTAAGGGAAACAGTGGACAATGCAGGGAGGTCTGTGGTTCTATATTTGCATTTGTTCCTTGGCTGGGGATTGATCTCAGACTTTAATGGTGTATAGTACTGTTAACCTCTAGGCCACCAGGGAGGCCCACAATCTTACATGTATTATACATAACCTATGTAATAGATGTGATTATGCTGTAATTGTGATGTCTGATAAAAATATTTTCTATGGTATCTTAATATTAATTATACAACTCTATGGTTTTATTTTGAATTTTTCCTTTTTATTGTATTATAAACAATACTCTGAAAAAAACTTCAGGAAGTTTTAAAAATATCTGTGTACACAGTTATTTTTCTATTTATTTTTAGAATTAGAAATGTAAGTCAAATTTTACACACACACATTTTTTGTTTTGTTTTGACAAATTACTTTCCAGCAATTTTGTAGTGATTTTAATTATTTAAACTGTACAGCAGGATGGTGGAAGATTTTAGTATACTATGTTTTGTTTTTTTGTCAACAGACACTATTATAGAGCTGATATAATTTAACAAATACAGAGAAACTTCAAGTGGTTTTCTCATTCTACTGACACTCTCAATTCAGAGGCATAAACATGAAGCTGGATGTAAAGCCAGGAAAAATTGGTTAGTGGGACATTTAAGATCAAAAAGGAAATGTTTGTCGACAAAATTAACAACTGAGCCCTTTATATGTAAATAATTGATAATTATTTAATAAATTAACAATTCATTAGATGTTTATGAAGTGTCTACTTCTCACAGTGATGGTTAATTATAAGGTAAATGAAATGTGAGCTCCAGCCTTCTGGATTTTATAGTCTAAGTACAGAACACATATGGTGGTGACCTGTGACATTTCCTAATAAATGAAAAATGTATGTTATTAATTCATTATTAAATTCATTATTATACTGCTAAAACCTCCATTATTTCCATGATGAATTTCATAAGATTCAGTCTTCCAAAGGATATATGTTATGTTGAGGTATGATTCTTCTATACTTCATTCAGAATTTTCATAATGAGTTTATTGAATTTTATTAAATGCATTATTTTAATTATAAGATGATCTTGTAGATTGTATCCTTCCTTCTATTCATGTGGTATAGCATATTAATTGATTTTCATGTATTGAACTATTCTTGCATCACAAGGACAAATTCCAATTGATTATATCATTTGCTTCCTTTAAAAAACTGTGTATGATTTTTGTTGAAATATTGTATCTTTGTCCACCACTGATATTGGTCTATAGTTTTCCTTTTTGGTAGTGTTTTTATGATTTTGGTATCAGGGTAATATAGGCCTTATAACATGAGTCCCCTTATTTTCAAATTTTTAGAGTTTAAGAAGATTGACATAAAGTTTTAAAATATTAATATTTGTTATACTTACCAATAAAGCTGCCTGACTCTGGACCACTGATCCTTGAGAGGTTTCTGATCACTGATTTATTTGTTATTGGTCCTTTGCATTTTCTATTTCTTCATAATTCAGTTTGGTATGTTGCATGTTCCCAGGAAGGTATGCATTTCTTCTATTTTACATAATTTGTTACCAAATAAACATTTAATATAGTCTCCTATGATAGACTTCTTATTTCTATGTTACCATTTGTAATGTCTCCTCTTCTGATATTTAAAAAATTGAGGGTCTTGTTGTAAGTCCAGCTAGTGGTTATCAATTACATTTATTATATTTATGTTTCTTAAAGAGCAACTTAGTTGCATTGATAGTTCCTATTTTCTTAATAGTTTCTATTTTCTTTCTGCTCTAAACTATATGATCCCCTTCTTTCTCCTAATATTGGATTTTATTTATTCTTCTTAGTTCCATGAGGTATGAAGACATGTAATTTGTTACATACCTTTGTGGCATCAGTAGCTTTATTTCCAAACAAGGGCCTCCCTGGTGGCCCAAGGGGATAAGATGTAACCTACGAAGCAGTCTGCAGCCTCTGCAGCACGAGTTTGCACCCCGGCCCTCCAGGGAGCAACCCTCATGGTGCAGCAGACCTCTCCTAACTTGCCCGGTACTCCCCTCAGCAGTGTACTTTGGTCAATCTGCCTGTTCTGTTCCCCATTCTGTCTCTGGTGAATTCCTCTCACCTCCCACACCTCTGGCCTGTACCTCAGCTCTTGTAGGTATAAATAAATAAATCTTTAAAAAAATAAAATAAATTCCCAACAAAAATGTTCTTGAAAATGCATATTATTATCCTCCATTCCTCATAGCTTAATTTAGTGATAAAAATTAGAAATAAAACCAATTACTTTATGAAGGAAAAAATATGATTAGGCAAATCAGCATACTCTGAATCCCTGATGCTACCAAGAATTGTATAATATTTAAAGAAAATAAGCAGATTTATAAAATTAATGATAGTTTATAATTTTAGAATATCAGGATTTGAGGTCATAATAATTTGGAGATTTTTTTCTCATTTATTTGGAACATTTTCTTTTCTTCACTGTATTTGTAATATGGAGTTTACCTGTTTCATTAAAATGGACTGATTTTTTTAGGCACTGATATGTGTTACACAAAATTAGAATATTTCTGATCTTCCCGAAAAACTCTTCTTACCAAATTTAACAATTTCATTATTTTTCTGCTTCATATATCTTATGTACAGCGTTCTGTTCCCATACTCTTAGCCATTGGCCTGAGCAAAATCAAGTGTCACTCCACTTGGTCAGATTCCATTAGTGATGCCTACACCTTAGCAGGGATGGACATAAATCAACACAGTAAAACAGAAGCTGACCTCTGTTTCCAGAATTACCTAAAGCTTCCAAAGTTTGTACCAACTCTATAGAATTTTTGTATTTTCCATATCTTCAGAATTTTCTCTGATCCTATGACTATTTACAGTGACATGGTGAATATTTCATTTCTGCTATGTCTTTGTAATTTTCTAGTTGTTATAGGATTTATTTCATTATATTAATTATTGTCACAATAAGTTGTTATGTATGATTCTTACAAATGTTCTATTAATGAAACATCCTAATTTTAAAAGGCCAAAAGCAAAAGTTTTTTTCTCACACTCCTCTGCTATGATTCATTGAGAAATTGTAAAAGTTAAAATAATTCAAAGTTGTAGTAGGGTATGATCAGATTCCATATATACTATATATGTGTCATAATAATATATGTAGTATAGCATATTCTAATCACATATCATATATTATGTGATAATAGATATACTATATATGCATGCATCCATATATATATATTTAAAAAAGACCTAAAATATAAACAGTATTATTTAAAGTAAAACATTTTTTAATAAAGGGGTGAACATAAAGCATAACATTAGATATAAAAATAATCTCACACTGGGAAAAGTATGTACATATGCATTGTACATACCACACACACCCACCAAATAATGTTATAGAAAGAAATAATAACATAGAAGGTCAATACAAATTTAAAAGGGAAATAGGAAAAAGAAAACTTGATTGAGATTCAGATTAAAGTTCACCTAGAAAGATACTCAGTTATAAAACTATGCAGGTTTCTTTTCCTTGGACCAGTAATCCCTGTGCATTTTGACCACATAGGGCCTTAATCATGTGGAATCAATAAACACAGATTCAAAGACATTTACTGGGATTTCAAATAAAGCTTCAAATCCTTTGCCAAGAGCAGAAAACTTTCTCACAAGATATTTTATTTTTAACCTGGTAAAGTGATGTGAACTAAAGTTTGTTTCATAGAAATGATCATGATTTTAAGCTTCAGACCTAAGGGATTTTTACTTATGATGAAAGCATGAATTAATATCGTACATTTTGTAGTAAATTAAAAGTCCAATTAATTGCCTAATTCACTGTATGTCCTCAATATTTATTTTAATATACATGAAAACAATGGTAAAGGAACGTGAATCACAGGTTTCCTTTATTTGCAAAAAAAGTCAGTTCTTTTAACAAAATGTTATGGAAATGAAATTAATTCATAAAATCTTATAAAATAATTGAGAAGTCAGTTAATATATTTTGTACTATATATAGTATATGTTTATATATATTATATTTATATTGTCAAATATTTGTTTAGACATTTGAAAGTATGGAAATATTTTTAAATAATCATATTTTTCTAGTTGTTGACTGGAGTGTTATCTATAATAATTCTTCCAGTACAAATAAGTAATTAGGGATTTTTGTCTCATCAAAATTAAAAATTACTTTATTCAACACTTGTGTAGTGTAACCCTTTTCAAATAATGTTTTCACTAGAATGAAATTCAGATACAATTGTACCTTACATTTTTTAGTTTGCAAAAAAAGCAAAGCAGATTTGAAAGTTTTGTGTCTGGCATATCTAAGTTCAAATTCCTCTTTTTCATTTTACAGAAAGTCACTTAAACTTTCTGGCTCTCTGATTATTTTTATCAAAATTGTGAAGATTGGAAACAATGTGTATTCAGTTACTTTGCACAGCTACAGAAGATAAAAAAAAATCATTTTTTGTGTGTCGTAAATAAGTGCCTAGATTCAGTTACATATGTTCTGGATGAAGGGATAAAAGTGAGCAATGCATTTTAGATGGTACACTCCCAAAATAAAGCATGAATGAGGAAGTTTTGAATACTTGTACAAATCAAATTTTAAGTTACCCAAAGAAATAATTTTCCTAGAAAAGCTAGCTTACATCAGATGAAGTAGTAAGGCATTTATTGAACATTGACTGTGTGTCGATACAATGCAAAAAAAGCAGAAGCAAAGAACAAAAATAATTTAGTCAGATAATTATGCATTCATTTTTAATGCAAAATGTTTTCTAAATACCTGAAAATGTCAATATTTATATATACTTTTATATTTTGCATTGAGTGCATTTTATTGCTGATGTTTACATTAATTTCCAATTTGTAACTTCAGTATTTACAAAAATCTCTATCAATAATTATAAAATTAACCAAGATCAGGAATGTTGAGAAAAGCAGCATAACCTATTTGTGTCCATATATAGATAAATTGTATTAGTTGCTACTGGCTGTTAGATTTACTGTCATGAGAAATGTAAATATTCAAGAAGTCGTATTATTTGATAAGAAAATAAGGAAATTCTTTTTTAAAAAGATTTATTTATTTATGCATACAAAAATGGGGGTACAGGCCAGAGATGAGGTGGGTGACAGGATTTACCAGAGACAGAGGGAACAGAACAGGCAGATTGAACAAAATACACTGCTGAGTGGAGCAGGGGGTGAGTCAGGAGAGATCTGATGCATCATGTGGCTTGCTCCCTGGTTGGGAATCAAGCTCGTGCTGCAGTGGCTGTGGATTGCTTCATAGGTTGCGTCTTAACCCCTTTCCCCACCAGGGAGGCCCAGGAAATCCTTAATAAAAGTGACTTACTTTTGGTTTCATTGATCTTTTGGATTGTTTTTTTTTAGTTTTGATTTCATTTATTTCTGCTTTGATTTTTATTATTTCTTTTCTTCTACTGTTTTTTTTTTTTTGTTATACTTTTTCTAGTTCTTTGAGCTTTGAAATTAGGTTGTTTCTTTGAGATCTTTCTTGTTTCTTGATGTGAGCCCCCATTGCTATGTATTTTCCTCTTATTACTGCTTTTACTGTGTCCCATACTTTTAGAAAATTGGTGTCCTCCTTGTCATTCAACTCAAAGTATTTTTTAATTTCTTCTTTGATCTCATTAGTCCAGTGGTCTTCCAGTAGTGTGGGTTTCAATCTCCATGAGGTAGGAGAGTTCCTTGCCTTCTTTTTATGATTTATTTGTAGTTTGATGCCTTCATGGTCAGAGAAGATGGTTGGTATGATTTCAGTCTTGGTGTATTTGTTGATGTTTGTCTTGTGTCCCAGTATGTGATTGATCCTGGAGAATGATCCATGTGCGCTTGAGAAAAATGTGTACTCAGATTTTTTTGGGTTTAGTGTTCTATAGATATCCGTTAAGCCCATGAGCTCTAGATCCTTATTTAGAGTTTTAGTGTTCTTATTTATTTTTTGTCTTGTTGATCTATCCATCACCCAAAGCAGTGATAGGGAAGGAAAGATCAACAGCTGGGACTACATCAAATTAAAGAGCTTCTGCACAGCAAAAGAGACAATAACAAAAACAAAGAGAAACCCCACTAACTTGGAGAAAATATTTGCACACAAACTAATGATAAAGGACTGATCACAAAAAATCTACAAAGAGCTGACGAGACTCAACAAAAACAAAGAAAATAATCCAGTCAAAAAATGGGCAGAAGAGCTAAAGAGAAACTTCTCCAAAGAGGAAATGCAAATGGCCAACAGGCATACGAAAAAATGTTCGACATCACTGGTCATCAGGGAAATTCAAATCAAAACTACAATGAGATACCATCTTATACCAGTCAGAATGGCACATATTAAAAAAAACTAGGAACAACAAATGTTGGCGAGGTTGTAGAGAAAAAGGAACTCTCCTGCATTGCTGGTGGGAGTGCAAACTGGTCCAACAACTATGGAGAGCTGTGTGGAAATTTCTTGACCTACTAAAGATAGAGCTTCCATATGATCCAGCAATTCACTCTTAGGTATTTACCCAAATGACAGATACATTAATTCCAATGGGCACCTGCACTCCTATGTTTATGGCAGCACAATTTACAATAGCTAAGCTATGGAAACAACCCAAATGCTCAAAAATAGATGACTGGATCAAGCAGATGTGGTACATATACACAATGGAATATTACTCAGAAATCAAAACAGATAAATACATGCAGTTTGCAGCTGCATGGATGGAGCTAGAAGGGATCAAGCTCAGCTAAATCAGCCAGAAAAAAAAAGAAAAAAATACCGGGTGATCTTACTCATAGGAGGAATTTAGAAAATCTAAATAAGGGGCCAGGAAAAAGATTAATTAATACAAAGTAAAAATCAAAATCAACAAGCAACTATAAACCAGAGACACACTATGGGGGAGGGGGGTGGGGAAAGGAAGGATTAGGGTCAAAATAAGAGGGGGTGCAATTGTATGCAGAATATAACCAAAATGAAAATTCATACATTGTGAAAAAATGAAAAATGATGCAAGAATTATATAAAATAAAATATTAAAAAATAAGTGACTCATATCATGGACAGTTAAGATCTAATCAATATGAGGTAAAGCATTAAAGAGTCATACCCTTAGGATGAGATACTTAATAAAATCATAGAATACTGCAAATATAGTATTTGCAAATATTTAAATATATAAATATACACCTGTTTTCCAAATTGTTTCCCAAGAGGTTGTGCCATTTTGCATTCTTATAATAAATGTAAGCAGTACCTACTCACCTTTACCAACTCTCAACATGATCCATGTTTTAAATTTAATCATTCCATGGGTTTGTAATGGCACTTCAATGGAATTTTAGTATGCATTTCTCTAATCCATACTTAGTAACTTTTCATGTATTATCCTCCATCTTTGTATCTTCTCAGTTGAAGTGTCTATATATATATATATAAAATAACTTTTTATTCATATTTTTTAATTTCTTTTTTTAAAGATTTATTTATTTATTTATACAAGCTCTGGGTACAGTCAAAAGCAAGGGAGGATGAGAGAATTCACCAGAGCCAGAGCGGGGAACAGAACAGGCGGAGTGATGAAATACACTGCTGAGGGGAACAGCAGTTGCGACAGGAGAGGTCTGCGCACCATGTGGGACCCTCGCCAGTGGCTGGGGATCAAACTGGTGCTGCAGAGGCTATGGGCAGCTTCGCAACCCAGCGCTCAACTGTTATGCCACCAGGGGAGGCCCTTTTTCTTCATTTTTAATGGGCTTGTTTCTTACTATTGATTTTTAAAGCTCTCTTTATATAAATATGAGTTTAAAATATTGTCTCCTAGTCTGTGTATTTATTATTATTATTATTATTATTATTATTATTTTATCAGTGTCTTTAAAGAGTAGACATGATAAATGATTTTCTGCAATTTTAGTTTGAAGTGACAAATTCATTCTCAATATAGACACCAATGACCAATTTCTGGAAGAAATCAAAGTGTACACACACTCTACATAAATATGTACATACATGTCAAAAAAGGCAGACAAGCATTAATGATGATCCACCATGAAAATCAATAACACAAGCTTATGAGAAAATGCTTTTATAAGCCATCATTTGCCAAAGCAAGCTATAACCTAGAATTGTTAAATATAAAAGAATATCCAACTTTCATTATCTTTCTTTTTAAAAAAGATTTATTTATTTATGCATACAAGAACTGGGGTACAGGCCAGAGGTGTAGGAGGTAAGAGGATTCATCAGAGACAGAGTGGAGAACAGAATAGGCAGACTGGCTGAAATACACTGCTGAGGGGTGCAGTGGGCAAGTCAGGTGAGGTCTGCTGTGCCATGTGGGTAGCTTTTTGGCCAGGGATCAAACATATGCTGCAGTGGCTGCAGATAGCTTCATAGGTTGCATCTTAACCCCTTGAACCACAGGGGAGGCCCCCAACTTTCATTTTCTAAAACTCACAGTAGAAACGTCTTTTGAGTTCTTCTGCCCATTTCTTGACGGATTGTGTATTTTGTTTTTGATGAGCCATGTGAGTACTTTGTATATCAATGTGGTCAGTCCCTTATAAGTTGGATGGAGTGCAAAGATTTTTTCCCAATCAGTGGGGCGTCTCTCTGTTTTGGTTAATGTCTCTTTGGCTGTGCAGAAGCTTTTCAGTTTGATGTAATCCCAGGTGTTTATCTTTGCCTTCACTGTCACTGCTTTGGGGGATGAGTCTTTAAAGATGTTTTTGAGATGTATGTCTTGTAGTATATTACCTATATTTTCTTCTATATATTTTATGGTTTCAGGTCTTATGTCCAGTTCTTTTATCCATTTTGAGTTGATTTTTGTGCACGGTGAGAGGTAGCGGTCTAGTTTCATGTTTTTGCCTGTGGAGGTCCAGTTTTCCCAACACCATTTATTGAACAAACTGTCTGTGTTCCATTGCATATTCTTTGCTCCTTTGTCAAAGATTAGTTGTTCATATAAGTGCGGCTTTATTTCTGGGCTCTCTATTCAGTTCCATTGGTCTGTGTGTCTGTTTTTGTTCCAATACCAAACTGTTTTAATTATTATGGCTTTGTAGTAGAACTTGAAGTTTGGAAGTGTGATACCTCCTTCTCCTTTGTTTTCATCAGTAGGGCTTTAGCTATTCATGTTTTTTGTGGTTTCATATGAATTTCATCCGTATTTATTCTAATTCTTTGAAGAATGCCATTGGGATTTTTACTGAAATAACATTGAATCTGTATTTTGCTTTTGGGAGGATGGCCATTTTAATGATGTTGATTCTTCCAATCCATGAACAAGGGATGTCTTTCCATTTCTTTGTGTCTTCTCCAATTTCTTTTAACAGTGTTTTATAATTTTCTTTGTATAGGTTTTTCACCTCTTTTTTTAGGTTTATTCCCAAGTATTTGATTTTTTTTGAGGGGGGGATTCAATTATAAAAGGGATTTTTTTTTTATTTCTTCTTCTTCTGATTGACTGGATCAAGAAGATATGACATATATATACAATGGAATATTGTTAAGCAATAAAAAAGAAGATAAACTCATGTCATTTGCAGCAACATGGATGGAACTAGAAGGGATTATGTTCAGTGAAATAAGCCATAAGGAAAAAGAAAAATATCAGATGGTTTCACTTATAACAGGAATATAGGGGAACCAAATAAGACATCAGTGTAAAAAATAATAATAATAATAACAGTACAAAGCACAACAAAGCAAAAACAGACAATTATAAACCAGAGACATACTGCAGGGGAGGAGGAGGGAGAGGGGTGAGAGGGAGGGAGGGAGGAGCACAGGGGACTGAGGTGATGGTGCATGGGTGCCTTGGGGAAGGAGATTCTATGGGGACTCAATCTGAGAGGGTGGGGAGAAGCAAATATTGTCAAAAATGTAAAAAATGATAAATGTTAAAATTAAAAAAAGAAAAACAGGATTTTTGAGTCTAAAAACTGAAATAAAAAATAAAAAAATACAGTATTTGTAAACTGGTGTAAATATTTCCTTTAGAGAAAGTGTATGGTTATAAGCATTCCAATTTATAATTTGATAAAATATACTATTGATAATGTCTTTGAATCACCCATGGGCTCAGAAACCTAAGTGACTCATCATTCTCTTCAATTCCAATTTTGACTAAAAGTTAAGTCTAGAGGAGAACCAGATTACGATTTATGCTAGTAACGTCTTCTTGACTTAATATTTCCATTACTATGACAATCAGGTTAGAAGACATATAAAGTAAATTATTCCATAAAACAATTATACATTATATATATACACACACACACACACACACACACACATCTAATAATCAAGCAACAATTTTTAAGAGTCAAGCAATAATTTTCATGTTTACTGATCAGAGAATTGAGACAAACAGAAATCAGATAAATACTGTGTGTTCAATGACTACACATACAAAGAATGAAACAATAATGTTTCCTGGGCCCTAACTATTTTTTTTTTTATTTCCCATTGGAAAATACAAGTGTTTTGCCTCTTCCCATCAATGAGAGATCAGGATAAAAAGGAGACTCATATACATGAAATGAACACAAGGAATATTTCTTGCGTAAAGGGAGGACGGAATTAGAATAACGATTCAAGTAAACCTTACAGGCTTCCCTGGTGGCCTATGGATTAAGCTTTAGCACTATCACCACTATGGCCTGAGTTTGATCCCAGCCAGGGAGCTAACACACATGATGCAGCAGGCCTCACCTGACTCACCCTTAGCAGTATAGTTCAGTAAATCCACTTGTTCTCTCACCACTCTGTCTCTGATGAGTCCTTTTACCCTCCCTCCCCCATAGCCCTGCACCTCTGGCCTCCACCCCTGTTCTTCTACACAAAAATAAGTTAAATCTTTACAAATAAAAACTTGTTGCAATGAGTAAGAAATGGATAGTTGATTATAGTTGTTTGTTTGCTTTTTTTTTTAAGATTTACTTTATTTATTCATACAAGAACTGGGGTTAACCCCATGTGAGTTAGCTCTCTGGCCCAGAATCAAACTTGTGCTGCAGTGGCTGTCCATAGTTTAATGGTGCTGAGATTTATTTAGGGAGGTGCTAAACATAGTTTGTTGAGAAACATATCAGTCTACCTCTCTTCTTCTGCTATACCGTTCAGTTTAGCATTAATTGTGGATTGTTTTCCTAACAAACTAATATAAATATTGCAGATTGCAATAAAACAAACAGGTGGTCTCCCTTATGGCACACTGGGTTAAGATGAAACCTATGAAGCTATCCACAGCCTCTGCAGCACGAGTTTGATCCCCCACCAGGGAGCTACCCACATGGAACAGCAGACCTCTCCTGACTCACCCACTGCTCCCCTCAGCAGTGTATTTCAGTCAATCTGCCTGTTCTGTTCTCCACTGTCTCTCTGGTGAATCCTCTCACCCCCCACTCCTCTGGCCTATATCCTAGTTCTTGGATGCATAAATAAATAAATCTTAAAAAAATAAAAATAAAATAAGCAGGATAGGGGTAGTAGATCTGTCCTTTATACCTTGATCATCTGCCATGGTTTATATTAGAAAATTTTGCTAGTGAACACAAATCTAAATATATAACATAATAAAATTTGAGAGATTATCGAGATAACTTTGTTGTCTTTTATTTGAGACATAGAATTTGAGTTTCTACATTAATTGCTGATGTATCTGGGTTAATTTGTTACTGTAGTAGATTTCATCCCATCTTATTATTAAAATTATTCTGAAAATTTTCAGAATGCACTAAGGTCTTTATGCAAATTTGACTTTTAGGGGGAAAAAAATAACAAGTACTAATTAGCTATTACATGAGCCCAGCTTCTGTAGCAGCATTTTTTTTCTTTTTACTGCTTTGTAATATGATTCTGACTCTTTGCTTTCAACTGATCCCATCTGCCTTCAAAATTGGCACCAATGTTTCAACATTTCCAAAACATTCATATACTAATATACTGTACCAAAATGTTTGGTTTTTGTTTTATTCTAATATTGTTGCACAGTGACGGTGAGTTCTTATCTCATGCCATGAAAATTGAGGACACAGAGGGCTTATTCAGTGATTGGAAAGCAGACAACTCTGTGAAGTGACAGGGAAGGGGCACCCTAAAACAGATACTCCTGAAATGCTTGTTTCTAGGGTCTTTTATACCAAATATTGTTCCCTTAGGGACCTCTATTTGTTGAATACACTACAGAGGTAGCTTGCTACAGATTAACATACAGGAAGCTAAAAATGTGGGAAACTTGCTAGAGATTAACATTCACCATCCAAAATGCAGGGTCATAAGCCCCCTCCCTCCTGCTTCTCTCCTTATCAAGCATTTTTGTTAGTCTCCTGCTGACAGGCAGGTCTCCTGCTCACAGGCACAGGTCTGATAAATTTCCATTTTTCTGCCTATTACACTTAGCATGGGGCCTCTACCCTGTCTACCCAGCCAGGATCTGTCTCAATAGTATTACAAGTATCTTCTTTTTAATATCCACCTTCTATGCTTTCTCAGAGATTTGATGGAGAGTGGGGACTTTGGAGTTGATCAACATGATCAACTGATACTTAGGAATCTCTGCTACAGTTTTATATCTGTGCATGGCATGTTTTAATTTAGAGATTTGGCAAACCAATGAAGACTCAACTTTAAAGTTTTAGTATAATTAAGAGAGTGGGTACTCAGGGTCAATTAGCAGAAGGCTGACACCTGTTCCTAGTTTTGCAAGTCTCTGCACAATATTTTCTTGAAGAATCAATTAATGTTTCTGGCCAGTATTTCATAGTCTGGACATCTTTAAACATTTTTGCATTGGGCCTCCCCTGGTGGCGCAGTAGTTGAGCGCTGGGCTGCGAAGCTGCCCTCAGCCTCTGTAGCGCTGGTTCGATCCCCGGCCACCGGCGAGGGTCCCACATGGCGCGACAGACCTCTACTGCTGCTCCCGCTACTCCCTTCAGCAGTTTATTTCATCAGTCTGCCTGTTCTGTTCCCCACTCTGGCTCTGGTGAATTCTCTCACCCTCCTGCACTTCTGACTGTACCCAGTGCTTGTATGAAAAATAAATAAATAAATCTTAAAAAAAAATGTGGCATTGATATTGAATATAGCCATGACAATAGTCTAACTTTCAACAAGGTCTGTTAAAAATAGGACATGAAGGTGTCATAAGTTTTACTATTTTGTTGGAAAAGTGAAATGCTTTTTTTTAAAAAAAGATTTATTCTATGTATATATACAAGAACTGGGGTACAGGCCAGAGGTGTGGAGGGTGTGATGATTCACCAGAGACAGAGTGGGGAACAGAACAGGCAGATTGACTGAAGTACACTGCTGAGGGGAGCAGCAGACAAGTCAGGAGAGGTTTGCTGTGCCATGTGGTTAGCTCCCTGGCTGGGGATCGAATTTGTGCTGCAGTGTCTGCAGAGAGCTTCATAGGTTGCGTCTTAACCCTTGCGCCACCAAGGAGGTCCGGAAAAGTGAAATACTTTTTCGTTTTGTTCCTTAAACTTGGCCTACAGTAATTTGTTTGACCCAGCAATTCCATTCTTTATGCAAAGAATAATTCAAAGATATATATGCACTCTAATGTTCACTGCAGCACCAAGTAAAAGGAAATGACTTAAGCACTCAAAAACAATGAGTGGTTAGGCAGATGTGGTATAAATACACAACGGAATGCTACTCAGCCATAAACATGATAAACTTTTGACTTGCGTGACAACATGGATGGAAACTGGAGGGGTTATTCTGAGTGATATAAGTTAGTATGAGAAAGACAAATATGCTGATTATGTCACTTAAATGTGGAATATAAAATAACAAAATGGATCTTCAGCTAAAACTAAACCTAAACCAAAACCAAACCCTAGAAATCTGACTGTAGAATTGAGGCTAAGAGGAGGAAGAGAGAGGCCTAAGAGCAAAGTGGGGAGAGGATACTATGGGTTAGGTTGGAGGACTTTCAGTGCCTTGGTGGTGGGTATGATATACATGGTGGGTGTAATAATATATCTCTAAATCATATATAATGTTGTAAACCTATGATATCTCAATAATAGTTTAAAAAACTACCTTTATTTATTTGGAAAGAATTTAAAAACATATGGTCAATTCAAATCTCTCTGTATGTGTTGCAGGGTTTTTATATCCTGTTACTGATTAACATATTTAGAAACCACTAAAATTTTTGCCATTTCTATGCTGTGTCAGAGTCTTTAAATTTATAGTCATATTTATTTATCTCATAATATTACTACTTTGTTGTCATATTTAGGACAACCTCAGTGCGAGCAATACACACACTGATACATTGAAGTTACACCACCAATCAATGAACAGAAATAGATGTTTGTGTGAATGTTGCAATAGGACTATTTTTTATTGAATAAAATGTTTGAGAAGCAAAATGTTACTATACAATCCTATAATGATAGTTATATGATATAATTCAAGTCATTTCTTGAACCAAGGAAAATTTATTTATTTTGTCTATCTAATCATTATCTATCAACCATATGGATGCTTATGCCAGCATTTTATTTATTTATTTATTTTTAAAGATTTATCTATTTATGCATACAAGATCTGAGGTACAGGCCAGAAATGCAATGGGGTGAGAGGATTCACCAGACGGGGGGGGAATAGAACAGGCAGATTGACTGAAATACACTGCTGAGGGAAGCAGCAGGCGAGCCCAGAGAGGTCTGCTGTGCCATGTGGGTTGCTCCCTGGCCGGCTGGGGATCAAACTCAGAGGTGTGGGGGGGTGAGAGGATTCACCAGAGACAGAGTGGGGAACAGAACAGGTAGATTGACCAAAGTACACTGCTGAGGGGAGCAGCAGGTGAGACAAGAAAGGTCTGTTGCACCGTGTGGGTTGCTCCCTGGCTGGCCGGGAATCGAACTCGTGCTGCAGTGGCTGCAGATAGCTTCTTAGGTTGTGTCTTAACCCTTGTGCCACCAGGAAGGCCCTGAATAAGTATTTTAAATAATATTTTAGTTACCTGTAGAAAACTACCACAAACTTTTTGACTTAAAAACAACAGACATCTTTTTTTTTTTCCCCCAAACATCTGGAAACCAGAAGTTTGCAATCAGTACCAGTAGTTCAAAATCATATTATTATCAGAGCCTTCCTTGGTGGTGCAGGCAGTTGAGCCCCACGTTGTGAAGCTGCCCGCAGCCTCTGCAGTGCCAGTTTGATCCCAGCCGGCCAGCGAGGGTCCCACATGGGGCAACAGACCTCTTCTGTGGCGCCCACTGCTCCCCTCAGCAGTATATTTTGTCAGTCTGCCTGCTCTGTTTCCCACTTTGTCTCTGGTGAATCCTCTCACATCCAGCGCATTTGGCCTGTACGCTGGTTCTTGTATAAAATAAATAAATATTAAAAAAAAATCATGTTATTATCAGAATTGAATTCCTTCCAGAGACTCTAGAAGAAAATAAAATTTATTCTATTTTTCTCCCATCTTCTGGTGGTTAACAATATTTCTTGGATTCTGATCAAGAATTTAATAATATTAATCTACAAAGTCAAGGTCTTCTAATCACGTTGCCTGGATCCACAGTCTTCTCAATGGTGTGTGTGTATGTGTGTCTCTGTGTGTGCATGTGTGTGTGTGTGTGAGAGAGAGAGACATCTGTGTATTCCTTTCTTCCTCTTGTAATGATTGCATTGTGATATGATTATTGAAATATTGATTCTTGTTATCTGATTGCATTTAAGACCCACCTGCATTACCCAGTTTCATCTCCCTGGTTTTACTCTGTTTGGGCTGTCCTAATAAAATACCAAAGATTGCTTAGCTTATAATCCACAGAAATATTTCTCAGAATTCTGGAGGCTGGGAAGTTCATTATGGTACCAGCAGATTGGCATGGTGACTGATGAGTGCCTACTTCCTGGCTGATAGTTGGTAACACATCACTGTCTTCACAGGTGGAAGAGTTTCAGATGTTCTGTGGGATCTCTTTTGTAAGAACACTCATCCTATTCAGATGGGTTTAACCCATTATACAACCACCCCCAAAAGCCCTATCTTTAAATAATGTGCTACTGGGGATTAGAGTTTTAACATGTACCTTTTGGGGATACAAGCAATCAGACCAGTGCCTACTCATTTCAATATCCTTAACTTAATAACATGTGCAAAGATTTTGTCATAAAATAATGTAAACAGTCTTCAGAGAGGAGAGCATGTATAGCTTTTGGAGGACCATAATTCAGTCATCTGCAAATAGTAATGAAGAAATTTTTGATGCTTGCCATTTAGACTACTTTTAAATGAATGTGTTCAGTTTATGATTTTTGAAAATATTAGATTTTTAAATTTTTTATTATTAATAATCAATATCAATATATTTCTGCTTGCTGAAAATCTTTTCATTTTAAGAAATCTTGATGTGTGATTTCTTAAATAGGAATTTGAAGAAAAAGTCACTCCTAGTTCTTTCCAATAAGCAATCTGGGCTTCAATGACAGCTGGAACATTCTAAATTTGCCTATATTTAGAGCAGAAAAACTGTAATAGCTAAGTTATAAAAATTGCATAATATTTAAAAAAATCTCTGACAACTATTTAAATTCAAAAATGTTAAAAGTATATAGCAATGCATCCTCAAATGCATGTTACATAAACAATTCTACAAGAGCTAGAAATCAAGTGATCAGACATTCAGCATAAAGTTCCTTTTTTTATGAACACCATACACTTTTTAAAGAAATAACTTGTGAGTCAGTATATGTTTTATTGGTTTGCAAAATGTTTTGCTATCACCATATGGAAATTCCTAAATGTCTGTAATATGCAAGACTTAATTCAGATACTTTATGTTTTAATCTTGGAGGTAGAGAATTGATAACTATGCATGTGTTGGAAGAGAAAGGTAAAGAAAAAATAATAACGCATGTCAGTTTGCCTCTTCATTTTTCATCTTTTATGAGAGCCTGAGATCTGAAATTGCAATTTAGGCCTATATCAAATCCCATAGGATTTCTGGCTTTAATGAATAATATTTCAGTAGACAGTTTCCTAATAAAGTCAATAGCAATATATTATTTGCTTCATTTAAATGATAATACATGGTCTTGAATAAGTCTGTTATTGATGCCCCATTTTTTAATACTTGGGAGATAACAGCTGCAAGCACAATACAGCATGCTCAGGTTAGACAGATAATGACTGCACATACAATTATTTCTTGACTATCTTAGTATTCTCAATCACAGGGCAAATGACTTAGTATGTGTATGTCTGACATACTGCAGATGCCAGAGTTAGTTTCTTTTTTTCTGTTTCTCTTCTTTAAATTGTTTTCTTTTAGTGAATTATTTTATTTCCAAAATCAATATTTTCTTTATGTTCTGTTGGGGGACATAAAAAACTAGAAAGATCAGCAACCAATCATATAAAGAGTCTAATCAAATAAACTGTAAGTTGTCATAGCTTTTTGTTTTTAACCCATCCAAGAGATGAGCTAACTGAATATTGGAAAAGTCAGGTGCTAGCAGTGAAAGGGGGATGCAAATATTTGTTTAAGTCACAATAATGCACTGAGCACTATTGTGCACTAGGGAGAATTGAGTAAATTAAAGGAAGAATTGATGGAGATTGAAGGCAGTTTGTGCAGAGAATGTGATAAGCTGACCTTCTACCAAGTGTTTCCCCAAAACCACCTCTACTCAAGGAAGACCAGACTCTTGACAAAGTTACCATCTTAGTGATACCTAGCAGAGGAGAATAGTAGCGACTGAGGTAGAGATACAAAATGCTTCCCTGTTATTTCTCCAGCCTCTCCAAAATAGAAAGTACCAATCTGCTGGGGAATTGGCAATAAACAGTGCTGTCCTTAGGGAAGCAAGAAGATGGGAAGATGAAAAAAGCTATTCATTCCTGGGAGGGGTAGTAATTACCTGCTGGGTTCGGAAATAGAACTTAAAGAGGGACAGGAGATTTTGAAAAAGGTACACCCTCAAGATCTAGGATCATCTTGTCTTCTTAAAACTTAGGCTTATTCAGAAAATCAGATAATTTTTTTCTTCCAGTACTCAGCACCCACTACTGGACAAGTAAACTTCTTAACATCACAACAGCAGCCATTGCTGCAGGAGGACTCTGAGACATAATACACAGGAAAGGTATCTTCTATCCTAAAGGTAGAACATTTGAACTAAGGAACATTGTGACAAAACTTGTTGTCACCCTAAACACAAGATGTTGCTAAAGATACTGCTAGTCTGCAGTGCAGTAGTGTACACATGACAATGGCAAACTTTAAAGCCAGTTGAAGTCCTTAGGAGAATAATGCAACCCCACCCTAAAGATAGAGCAAAAGAAAATATGTGACCATTTCCAGGCATAAGGTTAGTGACCTCAAATTCTCCTGTCTTAAGTAAAATGTCCAATTTTCAACAAAAGATTATGCGGCAAATTCAAAGTTCAGAAAAATCAGCACACTCCCAAGAGACAACTCCATCAACAGGCCTTCATCCTTTTATTAAACATCTGATACATTCATAACTAAGAACATACATTTACAAACACTTTATATATTTTACTATTTTAAAGTGTACCAAAAAACTGGATCTGAGTATTTGTTTTGGACCAAAAAACTAGGTTTTTGTTCCAAATTGTTATGTCCATTTCCAATAAATATTGATTTCTTTATAGTACTGAGTTTGTGTTAAACTTACTAATTTGTTTTAGAGTAAAAGAAATGTCAGTTATTAACTATTACACTTAATTTCCTGTTTCATTTAAGAATGTCAGAATCCTAAATTCACACAAGAAGTTGTTGTCAGTGGGCCTCCCATGGCAGTGCAGCGGTTGAGCACTGGGCTGCGAAGCTGCCCGCAGCCTTTGCAGCGCTGGTTTGATCCCTGGCCGCCCTCGAGGGTCCCACATGGCACGCAGACCTCTCCTGCTGCTCCTGCTGCTCCCCTCAGCAGTGTATTTTGTCAGTCTGCCTGTTCTGTTCCCCGCTCTGTCTCTGGTGGATTCTCTCACCCTCCCGCGCTTCTGACTGTACCCAGTGCTTGTATAAATAAATAAATAAATAAATGTTTATAAAATAAAAGAAGTTGTTGTCAGTGCCCACTAGTAACTGATTTACCTGATAGATGTAATTTACAAATGTACATCATTCAATAATTGTAGCATTTATATTTTATGGTATCTTTGCAGTGATAAATATATCCTTCATCAGGGTTAATATAATACAATTACAAAATAAACATTTGATTAATAGATTTAAATTTCAATGTAACAGCCACATTAATAAGTAAGGAAAGTACATCTGATGCAGGTCTTTAGAAGAGAAAATTTAAGAATGAAGTTCATGCTGGGGGATATGCTTTTCATCTGCTTTTTGAAAAAAAATTTACGTGTAATGAACAATTGAAAATTTGAAAGCACATCCTCTAACTGCGTTATCTTCGGTTAATAGTTTGTTTGGGTTTTTTTTAAGATTTTATTTATTTATTTATTTATTTGTCTATTTATTTGTTTGTTTGTTTGTTTGTTTGTTTGTTTATTTATACAAGCACTGGGTACAGTTTGAAGCACGGGAGTGTGACAGAATCCATCAGAACCAGAGGGGAGAGTAGAGCAGGCAGACTGACTAAGTGCACTGCTGAAAGGAGTAGTGGGCTGCAGGAGAGGTCTGCGCAC
The DNA here is from genome assembly GCF_964194135.1 of Talpa europaea. Taxonomy (NCBI): domain Eukaryota; kingdom Metazoa; phylum Chordata; class Mammalia; order Eulipotyphla; family Talpidae; genus Talpa; species Talpa europaea. Next base: position 55,988,462 of record NC_140070.1, read on the forward strand.
CATGTGGGAACCTCGCCTGGTGGCCAGGGATTGAACCGGCACTTCAGAGACTGTGGACAGCTTCTCAACCCAGTGCTCAATCACTGCGCCACCAGGGAGGCCCGGGTTAATAGTTGTTATTCTTATGAAACATGGCATGTTTCCCTCTAGGTGAAACAAAAGTTGATGATGAACTTTCAGAAAGACTATGTGCAAAAATTAGAAGAGATCACAATGTTCAAAAAGTTAATAGTCGTTAATTGTCTGGAGAGAGTAGCATTTGCATATATAAAATTCAGTTTTAAAAATAAAAGTGGTGGGGCCGCCTTGGTGGCACAAGGGGTTAAGATGCAGCACTATGAAGCTCTCCACAGCTACTGCAGCAGGAATTCAATCCCTGGCCAGGGAACTACCTACATAGCTCAGCATACATCTCCTGTCACACCCACTGCTCTGTTCAGCAGTACATTTCAGTAGATCTGCTTTTTCTGCTTCCCGCTCTGTCTCTGGTAAATCCTCTGATCCTCTTGTGTCTCTGGTCTGCACCCCAGCTCTTGTATGCATAAATAAATAAATCTTAAAAAAAGAAAATACACATGGTAAATATGGATAGAAGTAACAATCAGAAAAAAAAACTGAATGTTTTTTCAGTTATATGAATGAATATGAAACTGTTAAGAAGCTGCTAAGAAACAATCTTCAACTTTTTGAAAGAAGTCTGATTATAGACAATGCAAGCTATTGATAGAATCTATAAATAAAAGATGAATAGAATCTATAGTAGCATATTTCATTCAAGTCAATAAATATTTACTTTTATGTAATACCATTTCCATTAATGTTAATTCTTTTCTATCACTCTAAACTTCCTTACCAAGCACATTTTGGAAAATATTGTTTTGGTTACTTTACTACTAAAGTTTCTGCTGATTTCAGACTTTCAAACAATGCCACATCCTTTTCCTAATATTTATTTTTACTAAATAGTTTGATTTTTACTAAATAGTTTATATGGGAAGTAAAATGATGTGAGAGTATTAAAAATTTAAAATGTAAGTTTAAAAATGGTTTTCTATTCTTAAATTAGTAGAATAAGTACATAACAATATTAAAGTCAGACAGATGATTTTGTTTATGACTTTTTCTTGGGCCTCCCCTGGTGGCATAGTAGTTGAGCGCTGGGCTGCAAAGCTGCCCGCAGTCTGTGCAGTGACGGTTCAATCCCAGGCCACTGGCGAGGGTCCCACGTGGCGGCACAGACCTCTCCTGACATGCCCGCTGCTCCCCTCAGCAGTATATTTCATCAGTCTGCCTGTTCTGCTCCCTGCTCTGGCTCTGGTTAATTTTCTCACCCTCCCGCACTTCTGACTGTATCCAGTGCTTAGATAGATAGATAGATAGATAGATAGATAGATAGATAGATAGATAGATAGATAGATAGATTTTGCTTTTTATGATTTATTTATTGATGCATACAAGAACTGGGTTGTAAGCCAGAGGTGTAGGGGAGAGGGGTGAGAGTATTCACCAGAGAGTGTGGGTAGCAGGACAGGTAGATATACTGAAATACACTGCTGAGGGGAGGGCAGGCGCAACAGGAGAGGTCTGCTGCGCCATGTGTGTTAGCTCCCTGCCTGGCCCAGATCCAATTCCTGCTGCAGTGGCTGGGGATAGCTTGTTAGTGTTGTGTCTGTAACCCTTGTGCCACCAGGGAAGTCCCTCTAAATGATAATTTTGATTAACACATGCTTACTGGAGATTTATTGATATAGATGAAATATTCTTCAAGGATTTTTTAAACAAAGGAAAGATATGAGGAACCAAAAAAAAAATCCAGAAATATTCATAATTTATTTTGTTTTATATAAAATATCACTTTGTATTTCAATTCTTTCTTCATATAAAAGTGACTTCATATGTTTTACTAAAATGTTATTGTGTAATGGATTTCAGTAATGATTTTGATTATGAATATCAATGAAGAAAATAATTGACAAATATTCTTATTTTATGGTATTCAAAATTAATTAAAAATTAAATAAAATATGCCTAATATGCCCAGTATACTTCTTAAAAAATACATATTCAAAACCTTTCAAAAAATTAGAACATTATCATCAAAAGGAACATTTCAAAAAATTTTACTACTGAGTGTTATCTAATACAAATTCAAAGATTGTATTCTATATGTGTACAAATTAAAATTGAAAACTTTGCCTTATACTACTAGGAATTTGTTGTTAATTTCTCTCCAAATTGTCAAGTGCATCACTTAATAAATGAGAATAAGAGCAGTTTTATATTACAGACCTGACATTTACAGATTTTCATTAGAACCTAATGTGCACAAAAATAAATGTGCAGAATTTTTTTCACAAAATAATTATGTAAAACCAGAAAAGTAAAATTTGAATATCTCACTGTGGGAATAACTTTGTGTATAAAACCTCACAGATTTGCATATGATAGGAAAAGATAAACTAATCCATGTAAAGTAGAAAATCCCAAATTTAGGATAAACTTTTCTTGATATTTGTGGGATTTATTTGCTTATTTTCACAAAGCTGAATTGGACTTTCTTGTTTACCCATAATTTGAAACTTAAAAGTTAGAAAAAGTAACTGCTAAGTCTCTGCAGTGACTTCAATGAGCTACCACCAGATGGAGTCAGCTTATATTTTAACATAATGAGATGTGGCAACACTGACCTTAACACTCTTAGCAAATATAGCCCAACTGTGAGCAGTCCTGATATAAAATGGGTTGCCTGGCTGTGGGTCCTCACCTGCACGCTTAAAAGGGACTTATTAATACTCTACTACAGGCACACACAAAAGGTTAATAAAAGGTTTATTTACAAGGGAAAGGGAAATGAGGAAATGGACAACTAAGGGAGAAAATAGGGAAATAAAGTCTTTAACGCGTCCTACCTGATCCGCCAACCTGGAAACCCAAAGGCACTCTCAGAGCTGGCCAAGTGCTGTGAGCTGGCGGAGAGACAAAAAGGGACCCCACCAACGAACACGTGTCTGGTTTTATACCAAGCCTGGCTGCTTAACCCCACCCTCAGATTCCAGCAATTGTAACAGGGTGGTCCCCAGGAAAGGGGGAGGTTCCAGGTTTCCTGCCCCACCCAAGGGAGGGTGGAGCTGAGCAGGGAGAGAAGAAGCTGCAGAGGAGACTGAGGAAGGAAGCAGATGGAGCCAGAAGGAGACCTGGAGGAGGCACATGGAGCCTAGAGACACATGAAGAATCTGTGCTTGTCTTTTGGTTGTGGACGGGGTGACACAGATGTGGGTGAGACCCGTGGGGAGGTGACAGTAGCAGCTTTTATCTTGACTTTGATTTTGCTCTTTTCCTTCCAGGCTTGTCTGGTTGTTTCTGACCCTTTTCTGTGGGTCCCCACTGGAAGATGCTTTACACTTTTGCAGGTTTTGGGGCCTTTCTCTGGGCCAATCCTGCTTGGGTGGACTTTTACCCATGAGGGGATGGGTAACTTTGGGTGCTTGATTTAGAAACTAGATTCTTTGCCTTTCCTGTATTGTTTCCTAGTTGTATTAAAGTTCCTCCCCAATAAAGTCTCATGTTTAGTGTTGATGCAGCGGATGGCAGAACCCATTTAGAACAGGCAGGTTTGCGGGGTCTGGACTGCCCCTCTCCCTGCCCTGTAACACAAACTTCCCTTTGGTGGTGATGGGATTTGTCTTTCCCAATGTCCTGATGGCTTTGGTCTGGAGTGGGGGTGGAGTCCACAAAGCCTGTATGGAATTAGGTTTAGGACATCCTTTTCCCCCTAACATTCCCACCAGGCACTTCCCACCTCAGTCTACATAATGGAATTAATTCTGTTATAAAGCTTGTTAATGAAGGCATTGTAATAATTACAATAATTGTAATAATAAAGGCAAAATTCTACAGGATTTTTAGGTTTTCAGTAATTTGAATGTTGTTTAACAATCAGAATTGAAAATAAAATGTGTAAGTGACATTTTGTTTCTTTTCCAAATGCATGCTTTACTAATATGAATGAAAATAAAGTGTTTTATTCTGCTTTTTCAAAGAAGGTGGGGCAGGGTAAAAGCATATAAGATCAAGATTGGCTAGAAAATTTTTGTAACTCAGTTGAAAAAAAGCATGGAAACTCTTACTTAAAATGATTTAAGAATTTCAAGCTGGATAAAGTGCAGCAATGATTCAAGTCCACAGGCCTGTGCGACTGCCCAGATCGCATCTTTATGAAGCCTGTCTTAGAATGGTGAATAGTGAAGATTCCAGCTGATACCAAGTTTGAAGAATGTGTTGAGTCTAAGAGATCATTCAAAAATGATTTTCATGAATTTGCACAAATATTTGCTTGCACAAAATAATTTCCTTTAGTCAGGGAAATAGGTAGATCATTTCAGGTAAAATTGATTGACAAAAAAAACCCAAAAAAAACCCTAAAAAACTAAAAAAGGAGGTGCCACAAGACCAGAAACCTGGCTCACACAAGGAGGATTAGCATCACCATCAACACAGTTGCAGAAACTAGTATCCTGAGGTCCAGATGGCTAGATTACAAAGCATAACATCCAAGCAGTATCAGACTGCTGTCTAGAGCACAGGCCCAAAGGGTAAAGATAATTGAGCCCAACAGACCCCAAAGGTAAAGATATGGAGATTGAGCCCATTGTAGAATCTTCTGTCCCTTTCAGATTCTGCATAGTTATCAAAATTAGCAACCACTGACAGCTCACAAGGAGTGACCCTTCCCAAACAAAAGAAGACTATATCAGTGCAGTCTCAGTACTGGCTCAGGGCAGGACTCCCACTGCCCACCTGTGATTATGCAGGTGCCTCTTTTCACCAACACTCTCCCTCTGCAGGGCAGCAGCCTCCCTGCCTGTCCGTGACCTGTCAAGGCTGCCCGCCTGCAATCATGCAGTCCCCTCTCAGCAAACCTGTCCCTTCTGGGGCAGCTCGTCCTGCCCGCTTGTGTCTATGCAAGTGTCTTTAACTGTTGTATCCCTTTCCTAATAAACCTGCCCTTTAAATATAACTAACAGCCTCTGTCTCGTGGAGAAATCTCCTGGGGAACTTGCCGCATGTTGCTGAAACAGGAGCTCTGGTGAAACCTTTCCCAGAGTGAACCCAGGGACCCCGCACTCCAAACCACAGTCTCCAAAAACCACTTCAATAGAACTGAGAAATTAAAAAAGGCACTCACTGTGTTTGAAGCCAAGAGAACATGAGAAGGGAAGGGCTTGGGAATCAGTCTGCAACCAGATTTTGTGGGGCCTGTGGGCCGTGGGAAGCATTTTTCTGCTTTCCAAATGCCAAAGGAGGCATGTCTGCTCTTCTGTGCTACTTTAAGTATAGTGTGATACAGATTTTTAAAAAAATAACAGAATAAATGAAGTGGGGGGCAATGTTTTAGAACACATAATTTTTTCAATGTTGTTTAGCAAATTGCCACATTTAACATATAATCATAGCCATTTATTATCTCACAGTTTCCTTGAGTCAATAGTTTGGGTCTTCCATCACCGTCACTAGGCTGAAACCCACATTTACATTTCCACTAGCCATTTTGGACTCCTCTCCCATTTTGCTCGCACATCTACCAGTACAGGTAACTTGTCTGATAAAGTGGACCAGGAGTCTGAGTTTCCAAAGGATTCTGAAGTTTAGTTGGAATGCCATCCTCCTTGTACCACTGTTCATGTTCCTTTATTAGTAAACAAGTACACAGTAGAACAAAAGTTAAAAGTTAGCTCTGTGGACCACCAGAGTGCCAAGCATAACCACTCTTACTCCTGCTATGTAGAAACAATCCAAATTTTTCATAATGGTTAACTAATTAACCTTTGGCAGTCTGGTGAGTCATTGCTTTGCTTTCTGACCTATTGATCTGGGAATCAAATACAATGAACAACAAATACAGGCTTGTTTTGTGTGTGTGTGTGTGTGTGTGTATGTGAGACAAAGTTTTTATTTTCTGGGTATCTGGACTTTAAGACCAATGTACCTGAATTTGAATAAATGGGAAGCACATTGTCTAGAAAATCACTAGGTCCATACTTATTTTCTCTATGGTTCCCATTTCCAAATATTCTACCTATTAACCACACTGGGTCACCTGATATCTTTGGGTTTAGGATTTTACCACATCCTAAAGATATCTCATTTTCAAAAGGAAAAATTTTCAAATAGAACCTCGATTACTATTTTAAGAGACTCATCATTGTTTTCTAAAATCGATAACTTCTAGAAAATTGTACTATATATTACATCAGTAAATCCCTTGTTGTGTGCCCAGGATGACAACACCCTTAGTCTGAAGCATTATTAATTTTTTAAAGATTTATTTTATTTATGCATACAATAATTTGGGTTTAGGCCAGAGGTATAGGGGGGTGGGAGGATTCACCAGAGACAGAGTGGGGAGCAGAAAAGGCAGACTAACTGAAATATACTGCTGGGGGAGCAGTGGGCAAGACAGTAAGAGGTCTGCTGCACTATGTGCGTTGCTCCTTCTCAGGTTGGGGATTGATCTCATGCTCCAGTAGCTGCCAATAGCTTGATAGTGCTGTCTTTAACCACTGTGCCACCAGGGAGGCCCTGAAGCATTATTATTTAAAAACAAATACTTGCAGAACAGAATCTTTGGATATTGGTTGTGAAAAGACAATGCAAGCAGGAAAGACATGCTATACCTGGACTATAAATTAACACATATAATTATCCAATATCTTTCAGAAGATTTGCATATTCATCCTTCTCCAGCACATGATTATCAATTTAAACAAATTAAAATTGCTTTTAGCCTTATTGTGCAATGACTAAGGTAATTTCTATCAAATATATTTGCTGTGGCATCAAGTCATTATTGTGGAATGACTAAGTTAATTTCTATCAAATATATTTGCTGTGGCATGTAGGAAACCTTTCTTATTGTAACCTGGGGCCTCTCTATCTATCAGTGTATTCTGATTATGAAAATTGATTCCTGTTTACAGAGGAAAGGGTTGCAAATTTCTCTTCGAGAAGTTGACCTCACCTTCTGGTCATCATCCTTCATCTCATTTGATTTTATATATTGAGTCATTTTTTTCCCTTTTTTTTAATCTTTGTACTCATCTCTGTCCCTCGGAGATATTAGCCATATTCATAGACACCCTGAAGATCAGGTGACCCTGGACTACATGCTGATCTTGATTCTATGATAATTACTTTTACCTTAACTTTGATGTTCAGTACTACCAACTGGATGGGGAAATCAGGGAGCACTGACATGAAGTTAGATATTTTTGGCTGAGTCAAAAAATCTTCATATTATTTGACATTTGAGTGATAAACCGATTATTTATGGAGTCTTGAAAATTTAATCAATAGTTTAATGATGAAACATATAATGGTTTAATGCAATCTTACTTCAAAAATAAATAAATAAAATGACTGCAGCACTTCCCCTCAAATGTAATTTAATCAATAGATCCCTTTCAAGAATATAAACATATGAGTATATAGCATTCAAATATAAGATACTGTCACACACTCGAATACTCTGTTTGCATAGTGTAGTTATTGTATATTCTTATTAATTTCTACTATTAATTATTCTCTCAGAGATCTACAATGTATCATAAACCATACATATATATATTTATATATGTATGTATCTATATAGAATTAAACAAATTCTATATTAGTTTCCATTAGACATAGTTTTCATTTTTAATTATGTCACATTCTAATACACAAGGAAATATGCTATTATTAGTCTTTTAAAACAAATTAGCCTTCCCTGTATAAGAATTGAAATGTTTAATCTTCAACTTAGAAGAATGTTTATATTTATGTAGAAATTATATACCAGTAGCGTGAATGCTGTGCATTTTTGCTACTGAAGTCCTTAAAATTCAAATGTAAGGGAAATTTCTTTAGCAATAGGTCATATCTGTGAAAAATGTTAGCATATTTCATTATTCAGCTTTCTGAAATTATAAGGATCATATTCATATGTTTTATCAATAAAAATAAGTATCATTTTTCTCTTTTATGTTACTAATGTCTTTTTAAAGATTTATTTATTTATTTATGCATATAAGAACTGGTGTACAGGCCAGAGGTGTGGGGGGTGAGAGGATTCACCAGAGACAGAGTGGGGAACAGAACAGGCAGACTGATTAAAATACACTGCTGAAGGGAGCATCAGGTGAGACAGGAGCAGTCTGCTGTACCCTGTGGGTAGCTCCCTGGCCAGGGATCAAACTCATGCTGCAGTGGCTGCAGATAGCTTCACAACGCTGTGCTTAAACCCTAGCATCACAAGGGAGGCCCTGTTGTTAATATTTTTGACTCCAAAGATTAAATTTCAATGGGAAGAATAATGTCTGCCAAGAGAAAGTTATATTTATCTTAGATTTGAATCTGCATTTTAAAATATGTATGGTTAGGCTAGTTAGACAAAAGCCTATTAGATCTCTGTTTTAGTAGAAGAATGTGGAAAGAAATGGAAGTGATAAAAATATATACACAATAAGGTTTAGTCTGATAATTCATTTTTCCAACCTGCCGGTCAATCTATTGAGCAATATGCATAATGTACAGAATAGTCACAGAATTAAGCTATTTTTTCTTGCTGTGCTTTTATAAGGTGTATATAAGTAAATGCATTCAAAATATATTGTAGATACCATCATATAGACATATATGGATATATGATAACCCCTCATTAAATATAAGCTTCATTTAAATTTGAATTTGAGGCTTTTAGAAGGTGAATATAAGCAAATGCATTCAAAATATATTGTAGATAGCATCATATAGACATATATGAATATATGATAACCCTTTAAATATAAGCTTCATTTAAATTTAAATTTGAGATTTAATGTGATTTAAGGTCTATATTTCTGAACAATTAAATATGCATGTTATTCATAAATGCACACTTACAAATAAAAGGAGACTAAATTTTAGAAGAAAAATAAACAGCAGTTGCTAACAGCATTTGAATTCATGAAGTAGAAAAATTGTTATTATTTATGATAAACTGTATTTTTAAATCCAAAACTTTAATTCAAAAATTATGCAGGTGTAGTAAAGGGAGAAATATTTTCAACATTGTAGCATTTCAGACTTTTATTAAAGAAAAATGTAGAGGATTACATTTCCAACTTTTTTTAAGATGCTGCATTGCAATTGAAATGACTTATACAGGGCCTCCCTGGTGGCACAAGGGGTTAAGCACTGCACTATGAAGCAATCCGCAGCCTCTGCAGCACAACTGGATCCCCAGCCGCCAGGGAACAACCCACATGACGCAGCAGACCTCTCCTGACTAGCCTGCTGCTCCAGTCAGCAGTGTACTTTGGTCAATCTGCCTGTTCTGTTCCCCACTCTGTCTCTGGTGAATCCTCTCTCCCCCTATCCCCCGAATCTCTGGCCTTGTATGCATAAGTAAATTTAAAAAAATTAATTATATATAAATATTTATTTTATAGACACATTTAAGTAGGTGATACACAGAAAGCAACTATATGTCTGCTACAAATGCTTGGGAAAATCAAATGTTGCAATCTGACAGCTCTATCAAGGAGTTGATGGAAACAAAAACTTCAAGCAAGGATGACTTACAGAGATCCTTTGAAAGGAAATCCACATGGTTCTTCACCTTATATCCCATACACATCTCTCTAAAGTATGGGATATTATTACAGTCTATAAGGAGAAAGATAAACTCTCATATAACAAACCCAGATGTTCAATAGTAGACTTCCTTCATGAATTGAAGTGAAAAATTTCTCACTGCAGGAAACTGATAAAAATAAAGAACACAGGGGATTGAGGAATAGACTTGTTCTTCCAAAGAATTCCATTATTTGACTAAACACTTCTTTCTTGTGACTTTCTGGTAAGTGGATCTTTCCAATTGCATTTTCTAGACAGTCATTATTTTGGAAGACCAACAGTAATAATATGATTGTTTTACTTAGGTGTTAATTTTCAAAAAAATTGGTCAATAAAGTCAAGTATTAATGACTCCCATATCAATTTCAATATTTTTGCCTTATATAATATGCCATAACCTTCCAAAATATGTTATCTTAAATGGATTTAAAGTAATTTGTTTGTTTGTGAAGCTGGAGCTAAAAAATGAGTAAGTCTATAAAATATTGTACAAATTTTCCTGAAAAGAGCCCTATGTCAACTAATTGGGATATACTGGTTTGGTTAGTGACTCATAATTTTCTTCATTAATCCTTACCTGACTTCAGGCCTCCCCTGGTGGCGCAGCAGTTGAGCACTGGGCTGCGAAGCTGCCCGCAGCCTGTGCAGCACTGGTTGGATCCATGGCCACCAGTGGGGGTCCCACATGGCACAACAGACTTCTCCTGCTGTGCCCGCTGCTTCCCTCAGCAGCATATTTCATCAGTCTGCCTGTTCTGTTCCCCACTCTGGCTCTAGTGAATTCTCTCATCTTCCCCCACTTCTGACTGTACCCAGTGCTCGTATAAATAAATATTAAAAAAAAAAAATCATGGTCTGTAGGCAGTAACTAATCCCATCCCCCCCACCAAAAAAAGCAATCAAAAGTAAACTACAGTTATTCCAACAATTCTTTCTAAATAAATATGTATCCCATCAAATAGTTTCCTAGATGTGCAATACTGATATGTGACCCATGACACAAACACAGTCTGTAGACAATAACTAATCCTACCCTAAGTAAGCTTTATGGACACCATTTCTCCTCCAATGTGATGCCAGTTATGGCTGGTTTTGTGTCACTAATCTCACTGCTAATAATTTCACTTCTTTCTCCTGGATATCTCAAAAACAATACCTTCTTCAGTCATTTAGTTCTCCTTTACATACCTCTGTCCAAGAGCTACAAACTAAACTTATTCTCCAACTTCATGAGATCCAGCAACAAACATCACAACAAACTATTGATGATCTCATGACCTTCACTTCCTTGGTGGATCCCCATACTTGGTGGTCTAGTCTTGCTGTCTACACTCTTATCTTATGTCTCTTTGCTATTTTCCTTGTCTTTATAATAGGATATTGGTGTCACCACTGTGCTTGCTTCCACAGACAACAAAGACAATCGATGATTTGACAGACGACCCTTCATTGCCCTTTGCCCCCCATCCTTCCCTTGTGCCCCTCTATACAAAAGAGAGGGATATGTGCCCTCTTTACCACATAGGGCCTCTGAACCTGTGTGTGTTTGGCATCTCTATTCATGTGTGTGTGTGTATGTGTGTGTGAAAGAAATGGATAAGGTACTTCTGCATGACCACCTTAACACAATGACCCACATAAAAGTTGATTGCCCTTTGTCTCTCCTGGAGCCTGTTCCTCCTGCCATTGTCACATAATGATCAACAGAAATTGATAGGCTAAAAACACGCAAAAAGTAAAATGAAAAAAATTATTAGGCATGCAAAACTAAGTCACCTATTATATTGATATCCATGAAGATAGTGATAATTTCCATAATTGATGATTATGTACACATCAGACACTTGGTAGAAGAGTAAAAGTGTAATTGTATTTGTGTGTTCTGATATTGAAAAATCTTTAACAACCATGGTAACAATATTGATAATAATAATAATAATAATAATAAAATAATAAATGACAATAATGATTGCTAAATCTTTACTGGACACTGTGTCAAGAACATTTCCTTTCTTTAATTGCTTAATCCACTGGTAAATTTATTACACTCCTTGGGAAATAATTTCACTAAAATATGCATAATCAGATTTATTTACTCACTGAAAACCAAACAAATGGATGTTTTTAAATATTTAGCTAAAGGACTATAAGAATTCAATCCAAACTGCTAACGAGTTACACTGGTAACAGGTGTGGGACTCTACAGATTGAAAGGTATTATTTACTTCTTTATAACCTCTATGCTATTTATTTTGAGCATATACTACTTCTAAAATACAAAAGCTAATAAAATTGTTTTATTTGCAAAATAGAAATAAAAATTTCTATAATTTAATTCTGTATTTTTTTACCTCTAAAATATTTAAGTGTGAATAACTCACAAGAAATAGTTTTATTGAATCAAGTTCATTTAACAAAATAGATATCTAAATATATGAAAATAGAAAGGGATATTTACAGCCTTACTTAATATAAATCCAGAAAACATGACTTTTGTTATATTTTTTCTCTGTAATGAAATTTTAAACTTGGCAGAACTTTTATAAGGTTGCTGTCAATATTTTTTTCTATTATTTGATAAATCTGAAACTCTTAGAACGGTCTCAGTATCAGTTGGTAATGTATACACCTCCTATCCTTTTACACAGTCACCTTTTTAGTCAAGTGAAATAAATAGGATTTTTTTTTTTACTTTTTTTAGAAGATTTTCTTTATTTTGTATAGAAGAACTGCGGTGTAGGCCAGAGGTACAGAGTGTGTGGATTCTCCTGAGACAGAATGGGAAGCAGAACAGGCAGATTTTCTGAAATACTCTGCTGAGAGGAGCCGTGGGTGAGACAGGAGAGGTCTGCTGCACCATATGTGGGTTAGTTAGCTCCCGGGCCAGGGATAAGACTCAGGCTGTGAGGGGCCAGCGACTTGGTGATAGTGCTGAGACTTAATTAGCCCCTAGGCCACCAGGGATACCGACCCCATCCTGAAATATGTAGAATTTATAGCAAAGAAAATCACATTTGCAAACCTCAGAAAATTAGCTGACCAGGTCTCCAAAGTTATGTATTGTTTATACATTCCAGCTGCTATTAGGTCTAAAATGCAGAACATTTGATTTGTGTGCACTTAGTCATGAAAATCTATCTTTAAATTTATTTTCTCTTACATTCTTGTCAAACTTGGGATCTGGTTTCTTTTTGTATAATAAAACAGCTGCTTGCTGACTATTTAAGAAAAAAATACATAAAAACATCAAATGCATTCTTGAAATCTACTATCAGCTTAAAATTTAGGTTTGCTAAATCTCTGGGTTGCAATCAACACTGTTTATTGTTTTCATTGTATTCTATTCAATGCCTGCCAGGTTCACTAAATTGGTTCTACTGGTATTCCTATCAAGTTCTTTAAAAGATTTATAAGATTCTTTGAAAAAGAGATTATACTTTCTAATTCTAAATTGTAATTGAAATCCCCACCTGCTCCCTTTTGTTCTTTTTGTGTTGCAGCACATTCACCAATGTTATCTTCTTATCTTTTTCTCCTGATTGTAGGAATGTTAGTCAATGACTGAGGGGCACCCAGGAACCCCAAACTGATAAGAGGTGCATATTCTGAAAGGGATTAATCTATCCACATGCACCAAGACAAAGAAAGCATACTCCGTAAATTTTTTTAATAGAAGGAATGTCCATAGAGAAAGAAGGATATTCCTAATAAAACTTAAAAAATTACCCATCTTCTCACGGGCAAATGCCCAGCTAAATAAACTCAGTCCATAGCAGGGCTGTTGAGGTCTGAAATCATGCTACCAGTGTGAGGTAACTTTTGGAGGGGAACCCAAGAGAGGGCTTAGGCAGAACCCTGAGACCTGAGACAGAAGGAAACACTGGCAATTCAAAATCAATGTATACATCAAATAATGGCTCCTGTTATCTCTGGTAAGGAGCAGGAGCAGCCTCCCCCAGTGTCTCTCGCCCACATGTCTCTCCCAAGTACCTTCCAAGTTCCTTTCTTGTCTTCTCTGGGTAGCACCAGGGTGCATTAGGCCACAGAAGCACGAAAAAGTACCTGCCTGCCTTCTGTCTTATACCGGCCCACCTGTTTACTCAGCTACACCCCTAGTTCCCAGTCACCACCTTCTCAGGAAGTCTGATTCTTGGCAAACAGGATGTGTAATCCAAGGTGGTTGCATGCAGGTGGGATTAAGGAAAACTGCATCTCCTCTTCATTGAGGTATATCTGTAACAGGGACATAGCAATCACTAAACAATTTGTGATGTGTTAAGTAAGCAGAGCCTATAAAATTAAGTACCTTCCCCATTTTCATCACCACACACCACCTCCCCTAAAACCTCCCATTTCTAGGCTATCACCTCCTAGATAGGCATTCCCAGGTTTCATGGGAACTGAATATTTTCTTTAAGTATCAGCATAATTAAATATAAATACAAATGTAGATACAAGGGGATTATATATCTTTAGAATGAGATCATAAATTAGAGCAATTTAACAATTTGATAGAAAGCTGACACAGTGCATGGAACACCATAGAACATGTAATACTCACAAACCCTTTCTAGGGTCCATTGCAATCTTGGAAGGGGCCCAACATTGAGGGCCCTAGGGGCGTAAATTTTCTCCTTTTCTGGATCAGTCAACCTTGGCACCTAGATTCCTCTCATCTCTCTCTGCATGAGCCACTCTGGCTCTTTGATGTTCTTGGAAGTCTTAAACTTTCACACCTCAACATCTCCCAGAAATTGCTATTCCTTCTTGGAAAGCTTTCTTGGATCTACGTAGCTCCCTTCCTTATTTATTTCACCCCTTTCCACAGATTTCAACTTTCAATGGGGATTTCCCAGATTGCGATGTTTAGAATTCCAATAGTCATTTCCACCAACATCCCTTAGTCCTTCTCCTTACTTTTTTTCTCCAAAAAACTTGGAAAGAATGTAAACATTTTTGGAACCCTGCCTCCAGTCTGGTAGGCAAACAACCCATCTTCACAGGATTCATCTCGTATGCAGGAAACTACTACATAAAATTATAAGTCAGTCTCTTCAGATGAACGTAGGACTTTTCATATAGCGATGGCTATGCAGTCCTCATTGTCTAAAGGTAATTCTTCAGAAAGGAAGTGATTAAATTGGGCACTCACTCTCTCTAACCTCAGCACATCTTTAAATCAGGACAATTTAAAAACAGAAATCCTTCCTACAGGAAATCTTTACATTTTTTAAAGATTTATTTTTATTTATTTATGAATATAAGAACTGAGGTATAGGCCAGAGGTTCAGGGGAGCAGTGAGAGGATTCACCAGAGACAGTAGGGAGCAGAACAGGCAGACTGACTGAAATACACTGCTGAGGGGAGCAGCGGGCAAGACAGGAGAGGTCTGCTGTGCCATGTGGTTTGGCTGCCTGGCTGGGGATCGAACTTGTGCCACAGTGGATGACAATAGCTTGATAGTGCTGAAACTCAAACCCTTGCACCATCAGTGAGGTGCCCCCCTTTATATTTTTAGTTTAATAACTCACTGTTTCTTGATATATAAACTAAATTCAAACTCATGTGTGGTGGAATAGCTCTCTGAGTAAAGTCTAGTGATGGCTTTCTGGGTTCAAATCCTCATTTTGATGCTTTAATTAGTTATCTGTCAATGTATTCTTGAGACATTTTTCAGTTAATACTTTTACCCCTTCTGAAGAAGATATTTCTCTTTAGTATTGACTTGGTATCTATTTCTACTCAATAAGGTTTTAGTTTCACTTTATGGAAAGTTTTGCCTCTTCTTATAAGTGTCTTCTGTGTCTATATAAGAGCCATGATGCTCATGACTACTGAATGAAAACAGCTAGGGTTATGAAGTCCTGAGTCTCGCTGCTCACCTCTGTGGCTTCTCAAAGAGGCACAAATGGATCTGTGGACAGGGCAGGACTGGCCAGTAGATTTTTAAAAGTGGAACAGGTAGGAGGAGTGGGGACTTCTCTTATTCCCTCCCACTTTAGGGAGTGGCCTCCTGCTTCTGCTCTCACATTGGGGGCACTCCCATTTCTGTGGGAGGCATCTGTATTTTCTATCACTTCTGCTCCTACATCTAAGGACACCCCACTTGCCACTTCTGCTGTTCAGGGGGCTTTCTCCACTGTCACTTACCTGCTGCTTGTGGCTCACCAATTAAATATTTTTGTGGCACTGATCACTTTGTCATTATGTGTACTTATGACACAAATCTTTAGAATGGGCAAAATTGGATTTTTCCCCTCATCAGTTGGGGGTCCCTGAGAATCCTCTTTTTTTTTTCCCATTACTTTTTTCCCTGACTATAAATGGCCTCTTGTTATCATCTCTAGTACCTAAAACATGATCTCAAATATAACAGCTCAAAGGAGATGTGTTGAATACAGAGAAGTGCTAAAGAAGATTCAGTTTGAGAAAGCACTTTAATCAAAAGATAATTACCAAATATTGCTTGACCAAGTGGAGAAATAGAAGATAAAAACCCATAAAGTTGGTGGGGATTAGAATCAGTATCCTATGAATAATAAACCAGCAGTGTCTGGTAATAGCTTGATAGTACTGAGACTTTAACCCATACACCACCAGGGAGGCCCCAAAGATAAATAGATAGATGGATGGATGGATGGATGGATAGATAGATAGATAGATAGATAGATAGATAGATAGATAGATAGATAGACACAGATAGGCACTAAACATTTTTTCTTTTCCATAAATAGCAAAGTGGTAATAGTATAAACGCGTTCTCCCTCTCACCTAATATGTTAGTTTTCTATTGATGCTCCAACAGATTACCACATATTTAGCAGCTTAAAACAACAGAAATGCTATGTGTTTCTTCCAGAAAGAACTCAATTATCTTCTTAGTTTTATTTAATCTTCACTGAAATTTTATTTAATTTGCTGTTTTTTGATTTATGCAAACAAAATTTATAGAGTTAAGATAGTCCTCACCATATGAGGAGCACTTAGGATGTCTAGACATGAAGGTGAATCGATACTTGAAAGTAAAATAGATTTTAATGGCAATTCAAAGAAATGAACTTTGTGCTAATGATTCTTGTCTTGAAATTTTGTTTCTAGCAAGATGTGCCCTTTCATAGTGTTGCTGAGAAAATATTCATATCTATTTTATTGTTAAAAGCTTCAGTGAGGGCCTCCATGGTGGTGCAAGGGGTTAAGCACTGCACTATGAAGCAATCCGCAGCCTCTGCAGCACAAGTTCGATACCCAGCCTGCCAGGGAGCAACCCACATGGCGAAGACCTCTCCTGTCTCGTCTGCTGCTCCCCTCAGCAGTGTATTTCAGTCAGTCTGCCTGTTCTGTTCCCTGTTCTGTCTCTGGTGAATCCTCTCAACCCCCACACCTGTGGCCTGTACCCCAGCTATTGTATGTATAAATAAATAAATCTTTATTTAAAAAAAGCTTCAGTGAGACCTGGTGTATGAAAGCATATGTTTTCTTATAATTCCAGTTTTTATTCAATATTGTTTAAGAATGTTAAAAAAACAGGCATAAGTGCAAGTCACAAAAAATGTATGTTTATAAGAACTGTCTATCAAAGATACATATATATATGTTTGTTTTTTTTAAGATTTATTTATTTATGCGTACTAGAACTGGGGTATAGGCCAGAGGTGCGGGGGTGAGAGGATTCAACAAAGACAGAGTGGAGAGCAGAACAGCAGATCTAGTAAAATACAGTGCAAAGGGAAGGGGTGGGTGAGACATGAGAGGTCTGCTGTGCCATGTAGGGTAACTCTCTGTCCAGGGATCAAACTCAGGCTGAGTGGCTGGTGATAGCTTGATAGTACTGCTATTTTAACCCCTGTGCCACCAGGGAGGCCAGATAGATAGATAGATAGATAGATAGATAGATAGATAGATAGATAGATAGATAGATAGATAGAAAGAAAGATAGATAGATAGATAGATAGATAAACAGATAGATAGACACTGAACTGTTTTCTTTTTCCATAAATACCCCAAAGGGGCAACAGTAAAGTATAAACTCATTCTCCCTCTCACCTAATGTATTAGTTTTCTATTAATGCTCCAAGAGATCACCACATAGTTAGTAGCTTAAAACAACACAAATGTTATGTCTACAGTTGGTAGTTGCATTGCCTGACACAGGAGTCACTGGGCTAAAATCATGGTGTCTGCTGCCATGTTTTCAGGAATTCTATAAGGGGAATATCTCCTCCCTTGTTCTTTCTATCTTCTAAAACCTTTTTACATTACTTGGCTTGTGATCAACTTCCTCTAGCTTCAAAGTAAGCAATGTAGCATTACTCTAAGCTGCTTTCTATAATCATGTCTCTTTCTGACCACAGATGAAACTTATTAATTATACTTTTAAGAACTTATTTTATTAGATTGTATCCACTTGCCTAACCGGGGCTAATCTTTTGCTCTCGACCATCTTAAACTAAATTACATCTGTTAAGATAACATATTCACAGGTTCTGGGAATAAAGCCTTAAAAATCTTTGAAAATGACAGCCAGTATCATTCTCAATGGTGAAAAGCTGAAAGCAATTCCATTAAGATCTGGAACGACAAGGATGTCCACTTTCACCACTGCTTTTCATATATAATACTGGAAGTCCTAGCCAGAGCAATAAGACAAGAGAAAGACATACAAGGAATCCAAATAGGAAAAGAAAAAGTCAAACTATCACTATTTGCAGATGATATGATAATATACATAGAGAACCCCAAAAACTCCGCAGAAAAACTAATTCAACTCATCAATCAGTTCAGTAAAGTGGCAGGATACAAAATCAACACGCAAAAGTCAGTAGCCTTCCTATACACAAACAATAAATCTGAAGAAGAAGAAATCAAAAAAACCATCCCTTTTATTATTGAAACAAAAAAAAATTAAATATTTGGGAATAAATCTAACAAAAGAGGTAAAGGACCTATACGAAGAAAACTATAAAACACTGTTAAAAGAAATAGAAGAAGACCCAAAAAAATGGAAAGACATCCCTTGCTCATGGATTGGGAGAATAAACATTATTAAAATGGCCATCCCACAAAAAGCAATATACAGATTCAATGCTATTCCAATCAAATTTTCAATGTCATTCTTCAAAGAAATAGAACAATTATTGATGAAATTCATATGGAATCACAAAAAACCCCAAATAGCCAAAGCTCTCCTGAAAAAAAAAAAGAAGGGAATGGAGGCATCACACTCTCAGACTTCAAACTCTACTACAAAGCCATAAGCATCAAAACTGCATGGTATTGGAACAAGAACAGACATACAGACCAATGGAATCGAATACAAAATCCAGAAATAAACCCACAGATTTATGGTCAACTAATATTTGACAAAGGAGCAAAGACTATGCATTGGAGCAAAGAAAGTTTGTTCAATAAATGGTGCAGGGAAAACTGGGTCGCTACATGCAAAAGAATGAAGCTTGACCACTACTTCACACCATACACAAAAATCAACTCAAAATGGATTAAAGAACTTGACATAAGACCTAAAACCATAAAATACATAGAAGGAAATATAGGCGAAACACTACGTGATTTGCACATCAAAGACATCTTTACAGACACATCACCCAAAGCAGTGATAGTGAAGGCAAAGATAAACAGCTGGGACTACATCAAATTAAAGAGCTTCTGCACAGCAAAAGAGAATAACAAAAACAAAGAGAAACCCCACCAACTGGGAGAACATTTTTGCACCCAACACTAATGATAAAGGACTGATCACAAAAATCTGCAAAGAGCTGATGAGACTCAACACAAACAAAGAAAATAATCCAGTCAAAAAATGGGCAGAAGAGCTAAAGAGAAACTTCTCTGAAGAGGAAATGCGAATGGCCAACAGGCATATGAAAAAATGTTCAACATCACTTGCAATCAGGGAAATGCAAATCAAAACTACAATGAGATACCATCTTACACCAGTGAGAATGACACATATTAAAAAAACTAGCAACAACAAATGTTGGTGAGGGTGTGGAGAAAAAGGAACTCTTCTGCACTGTTGGTGGGAGTGCAAACTGGTCCAACCACTATGGAGAGCTGTGTGGAGATTTCTGGACCTACTAAACATAGAGCTTCCATATGATCCAGCAATTCCACTCCTAGGTATTTACCCAAAGGACACAGAAACATCAATTCCAAAGAACACCTGCACCCCTATGTTTATAGCAGCACTGTTTACAATAGCTAAGCTTTGGAAACAACCCAAATGCCCAAAAATAGATGACTGGATCAAGAAGATGTGGTACATATATACCATGGAATATTACTCAGCATTCAAAAAAGATAAACACATGCAATTTGCAGCAACATGGATGGCACTGGAAGGGATCATGCTCAGCGAAATAAGCCAAAAAGAAAAAGAAAAATACCGGATGGTCTCACTCATAGCAGGAATCTAGAAAACTTATATAAGGGACCAGGAAAATGAATAACTATAAGAAAGTGAAAATCAAAATCCACAAAAAACTATGAACCAGAGACACTTTTTGGGGGGTGGGTAGCAGGAGGGGGGGATTGGGTCAGAATGGGGGGGTTGCAATTGTATGCGGAATATAAAAATAAAATTTATTATTTAAAAAAAATCTTTAAAGATGATTTTAAGCTAACTACAATTGTTAATGTGTAACTGAGGGGTATTCAGGAACCCCAAAATATTAAGGAGTGCATGCTCTGAAAGGGATTCAACCATTTACATGCACAAAGGCAAAAGAAAAAGGAGAATTAATGTGATTTTTTAAAATAGAATTTGTGAGCAGAGACAGAAACAAAGATAAATGATTTCAATGCCTCCCAGGTGGCCTAAGGGCAAAGTCTCAGTGCTGTCACCACTATGGCCTGAGTTCAATACCCAGCCATGGAGCTAACCCATATATGGCACAGCAGACCTCTCCTGTCTTGCTCACTGCTCCCCTTAGCAGTGTTTTTCAGTAAATCCACCTGTTCTGCTCCCCACTTTGTCAATGGTGAATCGTCTTACTCCCCTTACCCTTGGCCTATACCTCAGTTCTCCTCGGCAAAAAATAAATAAATAAAATCTTTAAAAAATAAAGACTACCAACTGTAGGCATAACATTTGTGTTGTTTTAAGCTACTAAGTATGTGGTGATCTCTTGGAGCATTAATAGAAAACTAATATATTAGGTGAGAGGGAGAATGAGTTTATACTTTACTGTTACCCCTTTGCTATTTATGGAAAAAGAAAACAGTTCAGTGCCTATCTATCTGTTTATTTTTCTGTCTGTCTATCTATCTATCTATCTATCTATCTATCTATCTATCTATCTATCTATCTGGTCTCCCTGGTGGCACAGGGGTTAAAATAGCAGTACTATCAAGCTATCACCAGCCACTGCAGCCTGAGTTTGAGCCCTGGACAGAGAGTTACCCTACATGGCACAGCAGACCTCTCCTGTCTCACCCACCCCTTCCCTTTGCACTGTATTTTACTAGATCTGCTGTTCTGCTCTCCACTTCTATCATGTAACCACCATAATAATGACAAGAACAAGCCAGTTCCCTTTCATTGCTCTCTCAAGCCATTTAAAGACCTGTTTGGAAACCGCACTTTTCTTCCAGAAAACCTAAGTAATAAACTTTTTCATGTCCTTCTGACATGCATGTAGTATCATCCATTTCAATACTCACAGGAAATATTGGTTGGGAATCCTTCCTGACTTTATGGGTGCCATCACCATTCTGGTATCTGGACACTTCTCTTCCATCATTACCCCCTCCAAACCATTTTTAATTTTCCTTTTTAAACAAAAACAATGTTTGAAGTTTTAAGCTCTTAACAACCTCATTTATCATTTAATCCTAATAGCACCATTTCCCATCTTAAAATGAAAAGTGCAACCCTAGCGTAGGGGCAGGAAGAGACGGAGCAGGATTTCTATGACCTGGGCAGACTGGTGAAGGAGACAGTCCTGGAGCCCTTGATGTTTTGTTTTTTTTTTTTTCCAGGCTTTTATTGGGATTTACCAGGTACATGGCAGGCATTGGTGCTGTGGGGCCAGGAGACTGCCAGGCCTCCTAGCCCCCAGCAAGCCTTCTTTCTCTCTGGGCTCTTTGGCATTCTCTCATGGCTGTTGCTTCAATGCTCTTCTCTTTCGCTCTTTCGTTCTGCTGTTCTTCTCCCTCTCACTCTCTCATGGTTCTTCTGTTCTGCTGGCACCCCTGTGACACCACCCTTACAAGCTCAGTCTTAGCCAAGGTGTACCCATATGTGCATGCCCACACCCTACTCCAGGTGTCCACCATCAGGCATGCATTCAGACCACAGGGATCCATCATCAATACTAATGGTGGGAGGGGAGAAATGCCTGACACTTCACCTCATGCTACAATACAACCCCCTCAGGGTTTTCTGCCATAAGGTATAAATCAGTCTATGCACAATTTATATACACATTTCTCTTGGCAATATGAACACTGCAACCATTGCCCACAAAAAGTAAATAGCATATATCACAATATAACAAAATACAATAGAACACAAATAAGTCCAGGCAGGGCACTGACCTAGTGGCAAAAGACAAGATTATTGGCACCAGCAGATGATCCACCACTTCTGCTGCTGAAGGCACTGCTCATACGAGGGAAGGTAACCACTCAGGCATCTACTGTCACATGCCAGGGGCCGTCAGTCTTCCTGGCCTTCTCCAGCTGTGGTCTCAGCTACAAGCCACACACAGCATCCACCCCCAGGATGCACTCACTCTTAGATTGGTGATTCTGTACTCTTTGCAGGTAATTGCCCAATCCTCAGGGTTTTCCGTGTACAGTCATTCCAACATTTGGCTTTCATAGCCACCAATGTGACACACAGACCCCTGCACTCAGGCCAACACTTTGCACAAGCACATGGGTTGGGGATCCGTGGATACAAGCTCCACCTGTGGCCTCTCTTCGGTTCCCTCTTTGGCTTGTGCTCCACCACAAGCCACATTCCCCACTCATCCCCCAACAACGGGTTCCTCAGTTCCTCAACCTCACTCGACAATAAACAGGACATCACCCACAGGTGATTTTAACATACTTAGGCTGCTTAACAGCCGCTCAGGTCTTCCCAATCTCAGCACCAGCTTTTGCCTTTCTAAGTTGGCCTTTTCCTCTGCCTGGCCACAGAGAACTTGGCAAGGGCTTCCTCCCTCAGCCAACTGTGAGCTCTTCTACCAAGGCCTACTGGCCATGCCTTGATACCATCCCCTGAGGTAAACAAATGATACCATCAACCTGCAGGGTCCCATAGTCGTAACATCAACCTGCCTTCTGGTGGGATTGTCAGTCCATTAGTCCAAGTCCATTGGCTATTCCCTGTGTCAGCACTGGTGAACTCCGAATCATGGTCCTTTCTTCCCCAATGATTCTGCTGCCTCAAGGGTCATGGGCTGGTCCTCCCAGGCTGTCTCCTCCTCCAGGCAAGGTCTTATCCCGCAGCTCCCAGACCTTGTCCACATCCTGTGCTGCCATGGAGCTTCCAGCATTGTCACACACAGGTTCTCGGTCTGCTACTCCTCAGTCCCTCCAAAGGTCTTCAGAGGACGCCATACCTGTCGGCTTTGGATTATCCTGCTGAATACACCAATTGTAGGGGCAGGAAGAGATACAGCATGATTTCTATGACCTGAGCAGATGGGTGAAGGAGAGAATCCTGGAACCCTCGGTGGTTTGCATGCCATCAGGCATGCATTAAGGACCACAGGGATCCATCATTAATCCTAATGGCAGAAAAGCCTGACACTTTACCTTATCCTACACCTAGTTTAAAAAAAAAAAAATCAATGTGACCTGAGGTTTGCCCATTTTTCCAACTCCACTTGACACCAAATTCTCATAGGATACCAAATTCAATCACTCTCTTCTTTGAGTTTTTTGAATATTCCATTTTGTTTGTTCCATGATCTGTGAGCATGTTCATTTATCTTCCTCGAAAGATCTTTTTCCTTCTTGTACTCCTCAACCTAAAAATGGTAAATCATTTCTATTTTTTAAACTGAAATTGTTATGTCTATCTTGTCTGCTTAAAGAAGGAATATGTCTCCTATTTTCTACCTCATTCCATAATTTAGCTGTTTCAGAACTTCACAATGGCAATGTGCATGTTTTATTAACTCAAACTAGGACCCAGCAGAGAATCCACCACATTGTAAGTATTCCTAAATAAATGAATATTGCTTACTTACTCCCAACAGATTCAAATTAAGCCCTTAGTATAAAATGTATTAAAGGTGATTTAAACAATTTTCAAAATAAATCTCACCAACTGACATGAAATGGCATGCAGTAAAACAAGATATTTAAAAACAAACAAGCAAAAGAAAAAAAAAAACAACTACCAACTTGGAATGAATAGAAATCTAAAAACTATAGGCATTTTCTCCATATTTATGCTAAGTAGAAAGTAAACAGATGGATTTTAAAGTTTGAAAAGAATGTTTATTTCCCCCCTGAGTTTGGGTAGGTAGAAAAACATTGAGTGTGATGAAGACAGCTGTTCTAATTCTCAGAAGGAAAATTAAAATGAATAGTTTTTTTCTTTTCTAAAATTGAAAATCATAGTACTTTTGTAGTGTCAGCAGGGCACAGAGCAGGATCTCTGTGATCCAAGCAGATGGGTAAAGGAGAGTCCTGGAGCCCTGTAGGGTAAAGAAAATATCAGGCTTTTCTGCCCTTCCGCCATCAGGATAGATGATGGATCCTTGTCCTGAATGCATGCCTGATGGCGGGCACCTGGAATAGGGTGTGGGCATAGGTAGATGGGATTCAGCTGAGCTAAGACTGTGCTTTTAAGGGCGGCGTCACGGGGAAGCCAGTAGCAGCAGAAGAAGCCAAAGCCGAAGCCGAAAGAGAAGCCGAGAAGCAGCAGAACAAACTCCAAAGAGTTCAGATAGAGTGAAGACTTGCTGGGGGCTGGGAGGCCTGCTAGCCTCCCAGCCAGCACCCCTGCCTGCCATATGCCTGGTGAACCCCAATAAAAGACCTGCAAAAAACCACTGAGGACTCTGACTCCTCCTTTACCCGGTCTGCATGGGATCAGAAAACCTGCACTCTGGCCTGTCCTGCCCTTTACAAGCCCTCGCTGGTTTTTCAGACTTTTATTGAGCTTTTACCAGGTACACGGCAGACAGGAGTGCCAGGGGGCCAGGAGGCTGGTAGGCATCCCAGCCCCCGGCAAATCTTCACTCTTTTTGGGCTCTTGGGCATTCTCTCATGGTATCTGCTTCTCTTTTGCTGCCCTGCTGGTTCTGCTCTCATTTCTCCTGGTTCCATTCTCCTGGTCCATTCCCATGATGCTGACATTAAAAGTCCAGTCTCAGCCCAGGTGTGCCCACCTATGCATGCCCACACCCCACTCCAGGTGTCCCCCATCAGGCATGCATGTAGGATTACAGGATCCATCATTAATGCTTATAGCAGGAGGGCTGAAAAGCCTGATACTTTTTCACTTACCCTAGAACTTTCCTTCTCAGGTTTTTAGGCCATAATTGAAACTCTCCTTTCAGTAGAATAGCACATAGTTACTACACATTAACTTCTTTGTTTAGGATATACCACTGATCACCAAAAGTGCAACCAAATCAACAAACAAAATGAACAGTCACACACACACACAAATACTCCAAATGAACAATCACAAAATAAATCTATATGGGCACACATTTATTGATCTTTTGTACACTTAGATACAAATATAAAATGAAAGTAATTTGTTTTCATGACATTTCACTATTCAATTTGACTCACACATTTACAAAGTTATTACTAACATTCTTAATAAGACAAGGAGTTGATTATCAGTACAATAATTATCTGAAGCAAGTTCTTGAATAAGCATCAGATAAAATTATGAAATCAAGTCTCAAGTTAATAAATGATTTTAAAATGTTCTCATCCTGAAGAAATTTTAAGTTATAGGATAGGTGATTAGAAAGGAGGAGCAGCAATAAAGACTAATTGTTTCAATTAATGAGTCTGCTTAGAATGTTGTAGAATGTGGAAGTGATCAGGTTTTTTCTGCCCTCCTGCCATTAACATCAATGATCGACACCTGTGGTCTTATACATGTGCCTGATGGCGGTACCTGGAGTGTGGTGTGGGCGTGCGTGAGTGGGCACACCTGTGCTGAGGGACTGGCATATAAGGGCAGCAGCTGAGGCCTCGAGGGGTGGAGGGCCATGCAGTGGAGAGCATCAGAGAACAACTGAGAGGAAAGAGCATATAGCGATTCGCAGGGGGGCCCAAGTTGCTGTCTCCTGGCTAGCTGGTTTCCCCTAAACTGTAGGGATGATGCCAGGGACTCCAAGGTTCTCTTTCAAGCTGCCAGAACTACCCATGAACCAACCCAGTCTGTGATGGTTGCAGAACAAATGTGAAGTGAAAGAAAGAAAGAAAGCTGAAGCGATTTGACATGACAACTGTAGGGTAAGTGACTATCAGGCTTTTCTGCCCTCCTGCCATTAACATTAATGATGGATCCCTGCGGTCCTGAATGCATGACTGATCGCAGGCACCAGAATGAGGAGTGGGCATATGTAGGTGGGTACACCTGGGCTGAGAGTGGGCTTATAAGGGTGGCATCACAGGGAATGGAACCAGCAGAAAGAGAATGAGAAGAGAAGGAAAGAACACCAGAAGAAGAGGAGAGCAACAGAACGAGAGCAGAACCAGCAGAGAAGCAGAGGCCACAAGAGAATGCCAGAGAGCCAGAAAGAGTGAAGACTTGCTGGGGGCTGGAAGGCCTGCCAGCCTCCTGGCCCCCCAGCACCCCTGCCAGCCATGTACCTGGTAAACTCAATAAAAGCCTGAAAAAGCCACTGAGGGATCCAGGATCCTCCTTTACCCATCTGCCTGGATCATAGAAAATCTGCCCTGTGTCCTGCCACTATAGGAACAAATGCTGATTTTTTTTTTTTTACAATTGGACATATTAATTTACAAATGTCATTGAAACAAATTTCTGAATATGTGAAGTTATATAAATCTAGCTTGATTTACCAGCTCTTTCTTCTATTTCTCCAAATCTCACAGAATAAAAAAATACATATAAGAAAAGACATACCTTTCCACAAGTGGAATGTTTGAATCAATATATCAGGTTAAAAGGATGTTATCTTTCTATTGCATATAATGCTAACTGCAATGTTATTTACCTTGTGTAGAGTAAATGAAGATTGCTCAGGCTTTGGCACCACTGGACTCTGTGGCTATCACCTATGGCCTTGAATGCAGGAGGTACTTGGGAGAGTGAGCTCAGGTACACATGCCTGATGGCGAACACCTGAGGTATGGTGTGGGCATGCGTGAGTGGGCAAACCTGGGCCTGGAGGCTGAGGCTATAAGGGAGGCATGACTGAGAGGCATGAGGACTGCTACCGCAAAACAATACAAAAGGATGAGCAATGGCTGCAAGAGAAAGAGACCACGAAAGAACGCCAGAGAGAGCCCAAAGAGAAAGAGTGAAAATTTGCCAGCTGGGGCTGGGAGGCCTGCCGGCCTCCCAGACAGACCCCTGGCCTCCCTGCTTTGCCAGCCTGAAGGTTTGCCCCACAATTGGCATACAAAGAGCATTAAAGCCTGAAAATCCACTGAGTGCTGCAGGACTCTCTATATGTCTACCCAGATAGATAAAGAACCTGCCCTGTGCATGCTGACACTGCAATATGTTTAATAATACACCTTTCATTTACATTTACCCAAATGTAGTTATCATGCTATGCCAATTTTTTTTATAACTTATTGATTAAACAGGTTATTTTTCCCCCAACCAGTCAGGTTTAAACATAAGTATATTTATCATGTCTGCATGCTTGTGGTATTAATTTCCTTTGAGATATTTCCTGCACAAGCCTGGCTTTGCTGATCCCTTTCTATTGGGACACCTGTGGAAGCATAAGGGATTATTCAGAGGCAAAAGAAACAAAATAACAACAGAGAGAACAGTAGGGAAAAAAATAATTGATAACATATGGATGGGAAATTTGCATGATTATAAATTCCAAAGTAAATGGACAACATAGGGATTTATATCCAGTGCAAAGAGGCCTGGGGCATCAAGGAGAGAGGAGGGGGTCAGAGCTGAGTCTGGAAGGCATGACTTCGTATAATAAAACTTGCCTCTGCATGTTTGCCCTGCCTTACGATAGCTTTCTCAAATAAAATAAAAAAAAAATTCTAGAAATCTAGGTAACCTATATTTCTTAAGTCTATAGTAATAGTTCCTTCTGAGGCCCAACTTGATTGACATATCAGGAAAGACCTACTCTTTGGGGAAAAAAGAGCAAAAAACCTTGCTGAATATTTTCGGTGGTCAATCCTACACACCTTTGGGCTATTATGAGTATACTATTTTTTTTATAATAAATTTTATTTTTATATTTCCAATACAATTGCAACCCACTTATTTTGACCCCAATCCCTCCCCTCCTGCACTCTACCCCCATAGAGTGTCTCTGGTTCATAGTTTTTTGTTGATTTTGATTTTCACTTTCTTATAGTTATTCATTTTCCTGGTCCCTTATTTAAGTTTTCTAGATTCCTGCTATGAGTGAGACCATCCAGTATTTTTCTTTTTCTTTCTGGCTTATTTCGCTGAGCATGATCCCTTCCAGCACCATCCATGTTGCTGCAAATTGCATGTGTTTATGTTTTTTGAATGCTGAGTAATATTCCATGGTATATATGTACCACATCTTCTTGATCCAGTCATCTATTTTTGGGCATTTGGGTTGTTTCCAAAGCTTAGCTATTGTAAATAGTGCTGCTATAAACATAGGGGTGCAGGTGCTCTTTGGAATTGAGTTTTTGTGTCCTTTGGGTAAATACCTAGGAGTGGAGTTGCTGGATCATATGGAAGCTCTATGTTTAGTAGGTCCAGAAATCTTCTCACAGCTCTCTATTGTGGTTGAACCAGTTTGCACTCCCACCAATAGTGCACAAGAGTTCCTTTTTTCTCCAACCCTCGCCAACACCCTTGCTAGTTTTTTTAATATGTGCCATTCTCACTGGTGTAAGATGGTATCTCATGGTAGTTTTGATTTGCATTTCCCTGATTACAAGTGATGTTGAACATTTTTTCATATGCCTGTTGGCCATTTGCCTTTCCTCTTCAGAGAAGTTTCTTTTTAGCTCTTCTGACCATTTTTGATTGGATTATTTTCTTTGTTGTTGTTGAGTCTCATCAGCTCTTTGCAGATTTTTGTGATCAGTCCTTTATCATTAGTGTTGGGTGCAAAAATGTTCTCCCAGTTGGTGGGGTTTCTCTTTGTTTTTGTTATTGTCTCTTTTGCTGTGCAGAAGCTCTTTAATTTGATGTAGTCCCAGCTGTTTATCTTTGCCTTCACTATCACTGCTTTGGGTGATGTGTCTTTAAAGATGTCTTTGTCACGTAGTGTTTCGCCTATATTTCCTTCTATGTATTATATGGTTTTAGGTCTTATGTCAAGTTCTTTAATACATTTTGAGCTGATTTTTGTGTATGGTGTGAGGTAGTGGTCAAGCTTCATTCTTTTGCATGTAGCGACCCAGTTTTCCCAGCACCATTTATTGAACAAACTTTCTTTGCTCCAATGCATAGTCTTTGCTCCTCTGTCAAAGATTAGTTGACCATAAATCTGTGGGTTTATTTCTGGATTTTGTATTCGATTCCATTGGTCTGTATGTCTGTTCTTGTTCCAATACCATGCAGTTTTGATGATTATGGCTTTGTAGTATAGTTTGAAGTCTGAGATTGTGATGCCTCCATTCCCTTCTTTTTTTTTTTTTTTCAGGAGAGCTTTGGCTATTCGGGGTTTTTTGTGATTCCATGTGAATTTCATCAATAATTGTTCTATTTCTTTGAAGAATGCCATTGAGATTTTGATTGGAATAGCATTGAATCTGTATATTGCTTTTGGTAGGATGGCCATTTTAATAATGTTTATTCTTCCAATCCATGAGCAGGGGATATCTTTCCATTTCCTTGTGTCTTATTCTATTTCTTTTAACAGTGTTTTATAGTTTTCTTTGTATAGGTCCTTTACCTCTTTTGTTAGATTTATTCCCAAATATTTTATTTTTTTTGTTTTGATAATAAAAGGGATGTTTTTTTTTTATTTCTTCTTCTTCAGATTTATCGTTTTGTGTAGGAAGGCTACTGACTATTGCATGTTGATTTTGTGTCCTGCCACTTTACTGAACTGATTGGTGAGTTGAATTAGTTTTTCTATGGAATTTTTGGGGTTCTCTATATATATTATCATATCATCTGCAAATAGTGATAGTTTGACTTTTTCTTTTCCTATTTGGATTCCTTGTATGTCTTTCTCTTGTCTTATTGCTCATGCTAGGACATCCAGTATTACATTGAAAAGCAGTGGTGAGAGTGGACATACTTGTCTTGTTCCAGATCTTAATGGAATTGCTTTCAGCTTTTCACCATTGAGAATGATACTGGCTGTTGGCTTGTCATAGATGGCCTTTATGATGTTGAGGTATGTTCCTTGTATCCCAAGAATTTCAAGGGCTTTTATCATGCATGGGTGTTGCACTTTGTCGAAAGCTTTCTCAGCATCTATTGATATTATCATATGGTTTTTATATTTCTTTTTATTGATGTGTTGGATAACGTTGATTGATTTTCGGATGTTGAACCATCCTTGTGTCCCTGGAATGAATCCTACTTGGTTGTGGTGAATTATCTTATGGATACATTGTTGGATTCTGATAGCTAAAATTTTATTGAGGATTTCTGCATCAGTGTTCATTATGGAGATTGGCCTGTAGTTTTCCTTTTTTGTGTTGTCCTTGTTCGGTTTTGGTATTAGTGTAATGTTGGCTTCATAGAACGTGTTTGGTATTGTCCCTTCCTTCTCAATTTTTTGGAAGAGTTTGTGAAGGATACACACTAATTCATCTCTGAACGTTTGGTAGAATTCATTTGTAAATACATCAGGTCCTGGGGTTTTGTTTTTGGGGAGGTTTTTGATTACCATTTCAATTTCGCTGCTTGTAATTGGTCTGTTTAGGTGTTCTATTTCTTCTTTATCTAGCTTTGGGTGATTGTAGAGTTGTAGGAATTTGTCCATCTCCTCTAGATTGTTGAACTTGTTTCCATATAACTGTTCATAGTAGTTACTGATTATTCTTTTGATTTCTGCTGTGTCCGTTGTGATTTCTCCTCTTTCATTTATGATCCTGTTTATTTGTTTTTTCTCCCTTTTTTCCTTTGTGAGCCTGGCTAGGGGTTTTTATATTTTATTTATTTTTTCAAAGAACCAGCTCTTGGTTTCATTGATCTTTTGGATTGTTTATTAGTTTCAATTTCATTTATTTCTGCTTTGGTTTTTATTATTTCTTTTCTTCTACTGGGGTTTTTTGTTGTTCTTTTTCTAGATCTTTGAGCTTTGATATTAGGTTGTTTCATTGAGTTCTTTCTTGTTTCTTGATGTGAGCTTCTATTGCTATATATTTTCCTCTTATTACTGCTTTTGCTGCATCCCATACATTTAGGATATTGGTGTTCTCCTTGTCATTCAATTCAAAGAATTTTTTAATTTCTTCTTTGATCTCCTCATTAGTCCAGTGCTCTTCCAGTAGTGTGGTTTTTAATCTCCACGAGGTAGGAGAGTTCCTTACCTTCTTTTTATGGTTTATTTCTAGTCTGATGCCTTCATGGTCAGAAAAGATGGTTGGTATGATTTCAATCTTGCTGTATCTGTTGATGTTTGTCTTGTGCCCCAGTATGTGATTGATCCTGGAGAATGATCCGTGTGCGCTTGAGAAAAATGTATACTCCAATTTTTTTTGGGTTTAGTGTTCTATAGATGTTTGTTAAGCCCAAATGCTCTAGGTCCTTATTTAGAGCTTTAGTTTCTTTACTTATTTTTTGTCTTGTTGATCTATCCATTGTTAGTGGATAGTGGTGGATATTTGATCTATCCATTGATAGTGGTGTGTTGAAGTCTCCCACTACGTATGTGTTTTCTCTGATGTCTGTTTTCAGAGAGGACAACAGTTGTCTGATATATTTTGGTGCCCCTTCGTTTGGTGAGTATATGTTAATGAGTGTTATTTCTTCTTGAAGTATTGTCCCCTTGATCAGAATGTAGTGACCATTGGGGTCTCTTTTTATCTTTTTGAGTTTGAAATCTGTTTTATCTGATATAAGTATAGCTGTTCCTGCTTTCTTTTTTGGTCCATTTGCTTGTAGGATTGTTTTCCATCCTTTAACTTTGAGCCTATTTTTATCTTTTGTAGCTAAATGTGTTTCCTGGAGACAGCAAAAGGTTGGGTTTTGTTTCTTAATCCAGGCTGCAACTCTGTGTCTTTTTATTGAAGAGTTTATTCCATTTACATTTAGAGTTAATATTGATATGTTAGCATCTGTATTTGCCATTGTGTTTGTCTTTCCTTTGATTTTATTTATTTATTCTTTTACTAACTTTTTTTTTTTTGGCCTTCTTTTGTTGTTATTCGTCCCTCTGAGGTTCTGGCTTTAGGATTCCTTGTAGTATTTTTTGGAGTGGGGGTTTAGTCGTAATGAAATTCCGGAGTTTCTGTTTGTCTGGGAAGGTCCTTATTCTTTCTTCATAGAGGAAGGCGAGCTTTGCGGGATAGAGTGTTTTTGGTTGGCATCTGTTTTCTTGGAGTCTGTTGACTATGTCCCTCCACTCTCTCCTTGCCCGCAGTGTTTCTTCGGAGAAGTCTGATGTCATCCTGATTGGCTTTCCTTTGAATGTTATCTGTTTCTTCCCTCTTGTCAACTTCATTATTTTTTCCTTGTTCTGGATTCTTGGGAGCTTTACTATTATGTGTCTTGCTGTATTTTTCCTTTCGTCGTGGAAGTTTGGTGTTCTTCTTGCTTCTTGTATATCAATTTTCAGCTCCTTCTTCACATTTGGGAAGTTCTCTGCAATTATCTCTTTGAATATTTTCTCTGTTCCTACATCTCTCTCCTCTCCTTCTGGTATGCCTATAACTCTTATATTTCCTTTCCTCATGGAGTCAGATAGTTCCCGAAGACTTTCTTTGGTCTTTTTTCCTTCATACCTCTCTTCCTTTTCTGTTTTGGTTCTTTTTATTTCTGTGTCTTCAAGAGTACTTATTCATTCTTCCATTTCATCTATTCTGCTTTCACTGCTTTTCCCAGAGTTCTTTAGTTCCTCCATTAATTCTTTGATCTCCTGTGTTTCTGTTGCTTCCCCCTTTAAAGACTCAATTTCATTCTTCTGCTCATTAATTATTTTTCTCATATCATTGTTTTCCTTTATGAGTTCTGTCACTTTTTTAATCATGGCAATTTTAAATTCTCTTTCTGGAAGGCTCAGAAGTTCTTCTAAGTTACTGTCGTTGCAATCTGGGGGGTGGTTTTCTTTTTGTGGTGTGCTTTTTTCCTGAGGATTTGTTAGGTTGCGTGTGGTTCTTCTACTCCCTACTGTCTGTTTTCTAATTTGCCTTATGCATTGGGACACTGTGTTGCTGGGACTGGCCGGCATCTTGGGTGAACTTCTCTGCTCCCCTCTGGCTCCTCCGGGAGCCATCTGTCAGTTTCAAGCAGTCTTTACTGAAGAAAGGTCCTGTTCTAAAATGGTGATGTGGGGACACACTCCCCTGTGCGCCTGGTCTGCCCCGGCGGTGGGTTCCCACTCCCCCTCTGGGCTTGGACTGCAGGCCAGAGGGGGCCTGGCATGGGCGAACTACCCCCGCTCACCTCTGGCTCCTGAGGGAGACTTCTGCAGGCAGTCTTTACTGAAGAAATGTCCCTGTTCTAAAATGGCGATGCGGGACACACTCCCTGCGTGTCCGGTCTCAGGCACACTCTTCTGCACGCCCTGTCTGCCCTGGACGTGGGTGCCCACTCCCCCTGTGGGCTCAGAATACTGGTCGGAAGGGGCCTGGCGTGGGCTAACTTCCCAGCTGGCCACTGGCTCCTCCAGGAGCCTTCTGCTGGTTTCAATTCGCTCGGTGGCGCCAGAATTCTCTCCTAGAGACCTGGAGCTGGCTTTTTCACCCCGTGGGACAGGGAGCAGAGCAGGAATGGTAGAGTAAAGCTCAACAGCTTTGGGGTGCTGTGTCTGCTTTGTGCCCCACCTTCGTGGAGAACCCACACCCCAAATTTCGTGTCCCGGGTCTCAGTTCCAAAGCCCTCAGGTCCAGGACGTGGGCTGTAGCCCAGTTTGGTGTCCGCAAGAATGGCGTCTTTTGCACCCCACTTCCGTGCCTGGGTGCCTGGTCCCTGATTACTCAGTGAGGGACTTTCACCTCATGCGGGTCCCCACGTGTCTCCCCGCAAGCCTAGGTCGCAGGCACGGGGACCTGGGCAGCCGCGATCCCAATCCACGTTTGCTTTTCAAGCGTTCCACTTTTCCGCATAAGCTTACCGGCCGGCCAGGGGCTGTGTGCGGGTCTCCTCTGGGGGTCTCTGTTGTTCACTAATGGCGCCCGGAGCCGTTTGCTCACCTCCATGGCGTATCCTGCAGGGTTCTCCACAGCTCCAGTTCATGGGGTGTGGTGGCTGAAATAGTTCCTTTCCACTCCCAGTCCCACTTGATGTGTAGTTTGTTATTGTTGGTCGTTTTAGTTTGTTTTTTTCCTCCTCTCTGTTGGTCGGAGAGTGCCGACTTTGTGGGTGGGGGAGGGTAACAGGGTTCTGCGCTTTCCTACCTTCTAGTCCTCTTTTTATGGCAACTTTCTTCTTGGGGTAGGTTGCCTTAGTCGTCCATTTATCTTCCGTGTACCAGTTCTCAATGGGACCTGCTGCTTTTCCTCCCTATTAACTTTTTTTCAATGGGAGATCTTACTCGCAGCGTCTCCTCGCTGCCCTGTTGCTCCTCCTTCCATCTATGAGTATACTATTTTTATTGTTGTTGCTGTATTTTGTCTTTTATTTCATTAAACAAAAGAATCATACATGTGGGCCTCCCCTGGTGGCACAGCAGTTGAGTGCTGGACTGTGAAGCTGCCCGTAGCCTCTGCAGCGCCAGTTTGATCCCCGGCTGCCAGCGAGTGTCCCACGTGGCAGGCAGACCTCTCCTGCTGCGCCTGCTGCTCCCCTCAGCAGTGTATTTTGTCAGTCTGCCTGTTCTGTTCCCTGCTCTGGTGAATTCTCTCACCCTCCCGTGGTTCTGACTGTACCCAGTGCTTTTATGAATAAATAAATATATATATTTTTAATATTTATTTATTTATTTATACGAGCACTGGGTACAGTCAGAAGCTCGGGAGGGTAAGAGAATTCACCAGAGCCAGAGTGGAGAGCAGAACAGTGTGACCAAGTACACTGCTGAGGGGAGCAGTGGGCGGCAGGAGAGGTCTGTGCACCATGTGGTACCTTCGCCCTGTGGCCGGGGATCAAACCAGCACTGCAGAGCCTGCGGGCAGCTTCGCAGCTCAGCGCTCAACTGCTGCACCACCAGGGGAGGCCCTAAATAAATAAATCTTTAAAAAAAAAATTCCAAAAAAAAAAGTCATACATGTCATATATTGGATTTTATAAATCTTGATAAATTGAACTCTGTTTACTACCACCATTAGTGCTATTCCCCATTATATTTAATTGGTTTCTAATTATTCACATATATAATCTCCTCTAACAATTTTATTAATCCATATTTATACTTGCTTTACCTGTAAAATCTTTTTATATTACTTTTAAAAATTATGAAACACAAGGAACCACGGTGATAGTTCAAGAATGAATGGGTGGTGGGAATTTCACAGGGACGATAACCAAGATGAAAATGCATACAATGTACAAAAATTAAAAACGATGTAAAAATATATAAAATAATTTTTAAAAATAATAAGATAAACATAAATTATCAATATAAAAATAAGAATTATAAAACAGTACTATGCATCCTTATATATACATTATATTTACATGTGAATATAGAAATATATATTTAGTCATACTTTAGTGATAATATATTCAGTGTTTCCTTAATATTTGCTTTTCAGATTGATTTACATATATTTTCTATTTTTGAAATCATTGTTTTTAAATAAATCATTTATTTTTAAATAAAAATAATTAAATTATTTTTGCTTTGTAAAAATTTTTGCACTTTTTTTTAAATAAGATTTTATTTCACTTATTACTTGCAAATTTCAGGAATACAGTTTTGCAACTTGGTCTTTTTATATACATTACTCTACCCATCACCAAAGTTCAAGTACATTCCCAATATCAAATTGCCCTCCTCTATTCACATCTCCCAGTCCCCTTTCCCCTACATTCTAAAAATATCAACTTTTGCTCAGATCCTAAGAGTCTTTTTTACTGTTTTGTTCATTCACTTGCTTTGGTTATTTTTAGTTTACATGTGTATGAAACCATCCCATAACTGTCTTTCAATTTCTGACTTATTTTACTTAGTATAATCACCTCAAATTCCATTCATGTTGGTGCAGAGGGCATAGTTTCATTTTCTTACACTTGAGTCTATATGTCAAATAATCTTAACCTAGTCATGCTTTAATTGTAGGATTATTTTCCAACCTTTTACTATCAATCTATGATTATCTTTTGTAGTTCAATTTGTTTCCTATAGGCAACAAAAGAATGGGTTCTGTTTTTTAATCCAGTCTGCGACTCTGTGTCTTTTTACTGATGAGTTTAATCCATTTATGCTGAGTTAATATTGATACATTGGCATTCATATTAGCCATTTTTTTGCTTTTTTGTGATTCTATTCCTTACCTTATTCTGATCTTCCTATCCATTCCTTTGTTGGTTTTGATTTTAGGGTTTTTTGTAATATTTTTTGGAGTGGGGGGTTAGTAGTAATAAATTTCTGGAGATTTTGTTTATCTGAGAAGGTTCTAATTTTTCCTTTATAGAGGAAGGAGAGCTTTGCAGGATAGAGTATTCTTGGTTGGAATTTGTTGACTCAGAGCTTGTTAAATATGTCACTCCATTCTCTTCTTGCCCACAGAAGTCTGATGTTAGCCTAATTGGTTTTCCAATTAGGAAAATCTTCACCTTCATCAGTTTCATTATTTTTTCCTTGTTTTGGACCTTTGGAAACTTTACTGTTATGTGTCTTGCTGTAGTTTTCCTTTCATTGTGATAATTTGGTGTTTTTCTAGCTTCTTGTATGTCTATTTTCATTTCTGTCTTCATGCTTGGGAAGTGCTCTTCAATTATGTCCTTAAATAATTATGTGAGATAATTTTGCTCCACATTCTCACCAACATTTGTTTTTTCTGATAATTCTGATATAATCCCTTCTTACTAGTGTAAGGTAATGTCTCCTTGAGATTTTTATTTGTATTTCTCTAATAACAAGTGATACAGAATATTTTTTGAAGATTTATTTATTTATGCAAGAACTGAGATATAGGCCAGAGGTGTGGGAGGGTGAGAGAATTCACCAGAGACAGAGTGGGGAGCAGAGCAGGCAGACTGATGAAGTACACTGCTGAGGTGAGCAGCGGGAGAGACAGGAGAGGTCTGCCGTGCCATGTGGGTATCTCCCTGGCTGGCCGGCAATCGAACCCACACTGCAGAGGCTACAGACAGCTTCACAGTGCTGCGCTCAACCTGTTGCACCACCGGGGTGGCCCCAGAATATTTTTGTCACCTGCCTGTTGGCCATTCTGTGTGCTTTTTTTTTGAATCAAATTAAGTTTGCCTCATAAAATGTGATCAGAATTGTTATCCCATCTTTGATTTTTTAAAACAGTTTGGGATAAGACCTTTGCATGCTTCGTGGAATTGCTAAAGAAGCCCTTAGGTTCTGTGTTTTTGTTCTTTGAGACAATTTTGATTATTGTTTTGATTTTTGTACTCATGATAGGTGTGTGCAACTTATTTATTTCTGGTGCAGTCATAAATAGTTGTATAAGTCTAAAATTTTGTCCATTTCTTCTAGACTGTGCAGTTGTTCTTGTATTTAAAGTATCCTCATAGTCCCTTATGATCCTTTGTGTTTCTAAACTATCTGTTGTAATCTCGACTTTTTTCATTTCTGATTCTTTTTTTTTTTTTTTTTTGGTATGTGGGACCCTTGCCTGCGGCCGGGAAATGAACCAGTGCTGCAGAGGCTGTGGGCAGCCTCGCAGCCCAACGCTCAACAACTGCGCCACCAGGGGCGGCCCTCATTTCTGATTCTTATTATTAGGGTATTCTGTCTTTTTTTCTTAGTGATCTGGCTTAAATTTATCATATGCTTTATCCTTTCATAGAATAAACTCTTGACTTCATATATAAGGCTAGATTACTTAGTTGTGATTTTTAGTTTATTGATTTGAGCTTGTATAGCTATGAACTTCCCCCATAATTGCATCCCATAAGATCTGATATTTCATCCTTCATTTCTGTTGGTCCTGAGGTAAGTTTTGCCTTCTTCTTTGACACAAATAGAAATTCATTCATTGACCCAAGAGTTATTCAGAAATATGCTAAGTTTCCACATGTTTGATATTTTCCCATATTTTGGTGATTTCTTGCTTTTTTACCATTGTGATCAGAAAATATACTTTAGATGATTTCACTCTTCATATATTTATTCAGACTTTTTGTGTGTCCTGACAAATCATCTTTAAGAATGTTCACTGTGGACTTGAAAAGATCATGTATTATATTTTGGGGGGAAGGAAAGTCTTGTGTATGTTTATTAAGTCAATATAAGAACATTATATTATGCTGATTTTCTGTCTGGGTGATCTATCCTGTGATGTGAGTGGGTTTTTACAATTATCCCACTGTCACTGTCACCCCTTTGATCTGTTAATAATTATTTTATACATTTAGATGCTACTATGTTGTGTGCATACATATTAATGATGCATATCTTACTGATTAATTGACCACATGATTTTTATACAGTGTTCCTCTTTATTCTCTTACTATTTTGAGCTATAATTTATCTGATGTGAGTTCAATGGTTACTGCATTTTTTTCTATATTATTGGATTGAAACACCTTAATTTTGCATTTCACTATGAGTTTATGTTTTCCTTGGGACCTAATGTGTGTTTTTTAAGCACAATACAGATGGGCCCTGCTTTTTTATTCATCTGACCACATGGTGTTTCATGTTTGGTGAGGTTATTCCTTTCACAATTAGGGTGATTATTGGCATACCAGCTTAATAACTGGCATTCTATTTTCTATTGTTGTTTCTTTTTCCATGTACTTTTATTTAGTTTTTCATTAGATTGATTTTCCATGTTGTTCTTTCAACTTCTTCATTTCACCTTCTAAGATAACATTTTTTGTACTGATATCCAGTTGCTATTTACTATACAAATCCAGCCCTTTCCTCCTCTTTAACATATTTGTGTTCTCTCATATTATTCTTCTTTATGCTTTTGATTCTGTATTACTATTCAACATCTTGCTCAAGGTTTTGTGTTCTTTTGTTTGTTCTTTTTATGTGAAGGAAATCCTTTCAAACATTTGCACAGGCATGGTTTGACTGTAGTAATCCTCATTAGTTTTTGTTTGTATGGGAAACCATCTATTTCTCCTTCAAATTTGGTTGATACCGGGCCTCCCGGGTGGCACAGCCAGTTGAGCGCTGCACTGTGAAGCTGTCCGCACGCAGCCTCTTCAATGCATGTTCGATTCCCGGCTGGCCAGGGAGAAATCCACATGCCGCGGCAGACCTCTCCTGTCTTGCCCTCTGCTCCCTCAGCAGTGTCTTCAGTCTGTCTGCCTATTCTGCTCCCCACTCTGACTCTAGTGAATTCTCTCACCCTGCCATGCCTCTGACCCATACCCCAGTTCTTGTATAAAATAAATAAATAAATCTTTAAAAACAAAACAAATTTGGTTATCTTTTTTTTTATTTTTAATTATTTTTTATATAATTCTTACATCATTTTTCATTTTTGCACAATGTATGCATTTTCATTTTGGTTATATTCCCCGTACAATTGCACCCCCCTTATTTTTTTAAGATTTATTTATACAAGAACCGGGGTACAGACCAGAGGCCTGGGAGGGTGAGAGGATTCACCAGAGCCAGAGCAGGGAGCAGAACAGACAGACTGACGAAATACACTGCTGAGGGGAGCAGCAGGCGTGGCAGGAGAGGTCTGTGTGCCATGTGGGACCCTCACCGGTGGCTGGGGATTGAACCAGCGCTGCAGAGGCTTCTGGCAGCTTCACAGCCCAGCACTCAACTGCTGGCCACCAGCCAGCCCCCCCCCCTTATTTTG
The DNA here is from genome assembly GCF_964194135.1 of Talpa europaea. Taxonomy (NCBI): domain Eukaryota; kingdom Metazoa; phylum Chordata; class Mammalia; order Eulipotyphla; family Talpidae; genus Talpa; species Talpa europaea. The sequence goes on from NC_140070.1 coordinate 56,028,297, forward strand.
ACCCTAGTCCTTCCACTCCCCCCCCCCAGTGTGTCTCTGGTTTATAGTTGCTTGTTGATTTTGATTTTCACTTTGTATTAATTAGTCTTTTTCCTGGTCCCTTATTTAGGTTTTCTAAATTCCTGCTATGAGTGAGACCATTTGGTATTTTTCTTTTTCTTTCTGACTTATTTCACTGAGCATGATACCTTCTAGTTCTATCCATGTTGCTGCAAATGGCATGAGTTTATCTTTTTTGATTGCTGAATAATATTCCATGGTATATGTACCACATCTTCTTGATCCAGTCATCTATTTTTGGGCATTTCGGTTGTTTCCATAGCTTAGCTATTGTAGACAGTGCTGCTATAAACATAGGGAGACATGCATCATTAAAAACAAACAAAAAAAATTTGGTTGATGATGTTTTGCATGGTAGAGCAATTTTGTCTGGTAGCTTTTGTCTTTTAATATTATAAATTAATAATTTCACACTCTTCTAGCCTGTGGAGTTTCTGTTGAAAATTCAAATGATAATCTTATTGTATTTCTTTTACTTGTTACTTTTTCCTCACAGCCTTTAATAATTTTTTATTTTTTTTTAACTGTTGACATTTGATAATTTATCCATGATTTGTCTTGCTCCTTTTGCAATAAATTTGGATATTCTGTCATCCATTCCATAATTTGGTTAATTCTTTCCTTAGGTGTAGGAAGTTTTCACCCTTTATATTTTTGTTTTATTTTTTTGGAGGATAAAATTATTTTTTTTATTTTATATATTTTTTATATCATTTTTTGTTTTTGCACAATGTATGCATTTTCATCTTGGTTATAGTCCCCATATAATTCCCACTCCCCTTGTTTTGATCCTACTCCCTCCCCAATACCCCCCCCCCCCCCCCCCCCCCGTCCGCAGTATGCCTAAAAGGTTTAGGGAGAGTTAAAGGAGGAGCGAGTCTATTTAAAAATAATATAAAAGGTATTTTATATTTTTAAATAGCTAGCTCCTCCTTTAACTCTCCCTAAACCTTTTAGGCTACCTATTATTTTTGTTTCCCCTCCGAAGGGAGTTAAATATTTCCTATAGACTTTTTCATTGTTACTAAAGCATATGTGGTAAAGAGAACACATTTTGACTTGAATCATTTGTATATTTTTATTTTCTATTACAAGATTAAAATTTCTTATTATGATTCCTGTGGTTACTTGATTTATTTCAATAAATTATTTATATCCAGCTTCTGTTTATTTATTTAACCTTAGTAGTTTTGACATAGAAATCTTTTTCTTTGTGAAAACCTTTTCTGTGACCCTGAACCTGACTTTCTGCATTTAGTTGAATGGTTGATGATTATTGATTTTTGCGATAGTAAAATCTGTCTTTTTGTCATTACATTTATCCATCATCAACTTTTGTTTCTGGACCATTTTTCCTTTTTGAACTTTTCCATCTTTTGTTTCTAAATTTGAATTACCCATAGGATATCTTCTTTAGTTTTTCAAGTAGGTGGCTATATACTTAAGTTTCAGATTATTTTTTGTTTATTTCTAGAGAGGGAGGAAATGAGATTCTATCTCAGTATCAGACATAGTGGTGGGTTATGGAAGGGAGGCAGGATCAACCCAGACAGAGTATCCTAAACTGATTATATTTACTCTATGACCAGACCAACATCAAACCTATAGGGAAATTGATCTCCATTTCCTTCACTCCTTGTCACTGATCTCTGGTTTGCAGCAAGTTTCTCACAGATATTAGAATTTATCCTTTTCCCAAGGAGAGAGGAGATATGATTACATTGATAGCAATACATTGGTAGGATTCTCTAGTTATCAACAAAAGTTTTTGTATCTCAGTCATTATAAATCATCCTCTGGATGTCTTTTCAATGCCATTATATTAATTGTGCTTTAAAGATCTTGTTTTTCCAAAATTACTTCATAGAATTGTCTAGATTCAGTGATTGTAGGAGAATAGTGTTTTAGGCAGTATTCTGTATTTCTTCTGTGTACCTAGCTACTTTTTTTTTTAACAATGTAAAGTAATTCTACCTGAATTACATTTTATAAAGTATCAAACAATCTTGTGTTTTTTCTTTCTTTTTTCTTTTTTAAATTTTAACTGTATGGGATTGAGCAAATTTCAATTTATGTAGCATCTTGGGTAACTATGATCAATTTTCCCTTTTCTATTTGTTTGATAGATGCTATATTTGCATTTTCTTTTTTATTCTTGAGCTAGTTTGCCAGCCATTAATAAGTGCTGTGGTTCCTAAAGTTTTTATTTGTTATTTCTACTCTTCTTTTTTGTTTTATGAATAGATTATACATTGCTCTTTATTCGCCCTACTACGATATTGTGAGATCATTGTTCAATAAGCAAGAAATGTATTAGTGAATAAGAAATAAATTGGTTATCTGTAAATTAAATAAATAAATGGAAAAAATCACATTTAATTTCAGACAAAGGGAACATCATAACCACATTATAAAATTGCTTGAAGAGTCTCATAAAATGCACATTAAAACATTGAATGTATACTGGAAACAGTATTTATGGAATAATTTGGATTTTATTGTCCAGGTTGATAAGTAAGTTAGTGTAAAGTCAATTTAATTAAGTCATAGTTACTAAATATTTTAAGAAATACAAAAATGAGTTTAGGAATTACAGAAATAATTTTAAATTGGCAATTAAGAAAAATTAATGAGCAAGAAAAAAATTAAATAGTACTTCTAAATAAATTTAAAAGCTAGACCCAAATACAAATGATGTAGACAAATGGCTAAATAATTTTTTAAATATCAGATAAATCAGCAAAAAAGTTAGAAAATAATTCCTAAATGGACATTAATGAAAAGACAATACTCCTAAATACCAACTAAAAGACCTGATAAATTTAATTAGCAGTCAAGCACCCAAACTAACAAATTGCCACTATTTTCCCCCAGATTTGCAAATAATAACAACAAAAAAAGATATGTCCAATCATTTGATCAAATGATATTAATGATATCACAATTTGGTGGCAATGTTGCCTAGGAATTGTGCTTTTTGTACATTAAATTTTTCAGCAAGCAGATATTCAATACGTAATAATATATAATGACATCTTTCTTAATTGTGACTTTTGTTTTGTTCTATTTTTCTTCATTTTAACTGGATATAAAACAGTATTACTATAGTCAATAATACCTTGCATGTTTGTTGATTCACAATTCTGAATCCTTGATCTACCCTGGGTTGTCAAAAGACCATGCAGTTGGCGTATTTGCCTCCTGCTAGGACGCTGCAGTTCAGTGGGATCACTGGCTGACAAAACTCTGTTAAGCATTGTGCTCTTTAACTTGAGGAAACTGGCTTCTTTCCTGTTTGTTTAGAATTGAGATAATTATTTTCTCCCCTTTCACTTAGCACTAGCTGAAAATGACACCTGAAGCATCAAGGAAAACTGGAGGCTGCTTCAAACAAATGTGTAGATAATTCAGTACCCAATGTGTTTTTCAAATAACAGAACTGCATCTTTCCCCAGGGGCATGAGAGTGAATACATTATTGTTTTTAGAAGAACAAGGTGCAATGTGATATAAATGGTGTTGCCATTTGACCAGCCATGAGCTCCATGAAGACCATGAGGCTTTTGTTTTTTTGAGTTTTAGTTCTCCTGATTAAATTGTAGCAGTTAATCAACTCAAAATTCTTAAAAGTGTTCCTATCTTTTAATATTGTACTTCTTTTCCAGGATAGCAATCTAAAGAAATAGTTGACTATCATCAATCTGTAATTATGAGTGAAATTCAGTTGGATAGCTACAGTAATCATTCCAGTGTGAAGGTTAAAAGCTGACACATCATAAGCAAAATGGCTCTTGGAACATCTCTGGAAATGGTAAGACCAAGAGTGGAACTATGATGTTGGGGACTGATTAGTAGAGGACTAGTTGTGACATCTGTAGTAGCAGACAGAAGCAACAGTTCTTAAGTTCATTATATTGAAGATGTCTACAGTGTTTCTGAGTAAAATCTCAGCAAAGATACAATACCTCAAAAAATCAGAAATATTTTAATTGAAAGTAAGGAAAGGAAGCTGGTGACAGCAGGGCTGTTCCAAACACTGATCTGGTACTCCAGATCAATCAAATAGCACTGGAGACTTTTAGCTGTGGTGCTGCAACAACCGGAAATTAGAATCACAACTACAACATTGCCCAAGATGACAGCAAAAATAGCATCATGCCATCATTGGGACAAGGGTTATTGGAATCATGATTAGAATATTCTTTAGAAATATTATAAAATATGTGAATCCAAGGAGATAGAGAAATTGCTATAAAGTACAAATACTAAACACATGCTGCCTTGAGATTTTGTGTGTAAGTTCATGGTGTGTATAGGACTGGAATTTTATAGTATTTTCATAATTATAATCATCCATAATCAGCTAGGCATAAAAGAGATCTTCCTTTTTTCTGATTTTTCTGTCAGAATGATAATTATTCCAATCAGAATTATAGTGCATTATGCTAATGTGATATATGCTAATTACATATTAGCATAATGTACTATAAAATATGACTTACAGTAGTAATGTTCACATGGTTTATTTTGGCTTAATGTTTCCTTAAATAATATTTAAATCTATATATTTTAATTCATTATAAATATTATTAACACATAATTAATCAACATATATAACATAAAGTAATTTGACTATTCCATTTATATTTTCAAATAGATATAAATGTTATTAAAAATCTATAACTTAATGAGGTGATCAGGGTTAGAATTTTTTCAAAAACAGTATTTCTCTCCTTTGAACATATACTTTATAATTCATCTCTAGATACAATTTATTTCTAGAATGACTATAATATTTTATCCTATATACATTGGTAGAATGAAACAGAATTAAGGGTCAATTTTAGTCCTACATTTGTATACCTTACCATGCTGTGCTATTAACTTACATTTTCCTAGTGATTAATGATAATGAATTCTTTCCATGTGCTTATTTTCCACTCATACAAGTATTCATATAACATATTATGTGAAGTATGTGTTCCAATCATTTGTAGATTAAAATAAATGATTGGTCTTCATTTAATTGAGTTGTAAAAGCTCTCTACTAGATATATATTTTAAATATTTTTCACAATCTATGCCATGACTTTTTCTTTTTTTTTTTTTTGTGGAGACTTTTGAGCCTTCTGAAGCTTTTTATTAGTAAAGGATGAAAATTATTTATAAATTACAAGTGATGCTGGCCCTACAGGCTAGGGAAACTTTGTCCTATCTCAGTCTTTTGCCTTTTTACTAATTGAAGAAGCAACCACAGCTCCTCCTTTTATGCCATAGAAGAATATAGTTGGGAGATTATCATCCAGGTGTAGAATATAGGGGAACCAAATAAGACATCATTGTAAAAAATAACACTACAAAACACAACAAAAAAAACCAGACAATTATAAATCAAAGACACACTTCAGGGGAGGAGGTGGAGGAAGGATCAGAGGGAGGGAGGAAGGAGCACAGGGGATTTAGGTGATAGTGCATGGATGCATTTGTGAAGGAAACTCTATAGGGACTACACCTGAGGGGCTGGGGGGAAGCAAATATTGTTTTTTTTTTTAAGATTTATTTATTTATTTTATACAAGAACCAGGGTACAGGCCAGAAGTGTGGGAAGGTGAGAGAATTCAGAGCCAGAGGGGGGAGCAGAACAGGCAGACTGACGAAGTACACCATTGAGGGGAGCAGCAGGCGGCAGGAGAGGTCTGCACGCTATGTGGGACCCTCGCCCAGCTTCCAGGGATTGAACCGGCGCTGCAGAGACTGCAGGCAGCGTCTCAACCCAGCGCTCAACCGTTGCACCACCGGGAGGCCCTGTTTATTTTCTTTTTTTTTTTAATTAATATTTTATTTTATATAATTCTTACCTCATTTTTCATTTTAAACAATGTATGCATAATCATTTTGGTTATGTTCCCCATACAATTGCACCCCCCCTTATTTTGACCCTAGTCCTTCCTCTCCCCTTCCCTCCCCCCCACACCCACACCGTGGATTAGCTCCCTGGCTGGCTGGGTATTGAAATGGTGCTGCAGAAGCTGGGGATAGTTTCACGGTGCTGTACTCAGCACAGTATCTCCAGGAAGGTCCAATTTTCTCATCCCCATATACATTCTTTTTAAGATTTATTTTTTTATATTCCCCAAACAATTGCACCCCCCTTATTTTGACCCCAATCCCTCCTCTCTCTGCACCCCCCATAGTGTGTCTCTGGTTTATATAGTTGCTTGTTGATTTTTATTTTTTCTTTATTATAGTTATTCTTTTTCCTGATGCCTTATTTAGTTTTTCTAGATTCCTGCTATGAGTGAGAACATCTGGTATTTTTTTCTTTTTCTTTCTGGCTTATTTCGCTGAGTATGATCCCTTCCAGTGCCATCCATGTTGCTGCAAATTGCATGAGTTTATCTTTTTTGATTGCTGAGCAATATTCCATTGTATATATACCACATCTTCTTGATCCAGTTATCTATTTTTAGGCATTTGGGTTGTTTCCATAGCTTTGCTATTGTAAATAGTGCTGCTATAAACATAGAGGTGAAGGTGCCCTTTTGAATTAAAGTTTCTGTGTCCTTTGGGTAAATATCTGTGGTGGAATTGCTGGATCAAATGGAATCTCAATCTTCAGTAGGTTGGGGAATCTCCACACAGCTTCCCATAGTGGTTGGACCAGTTTGCACTCCCACCAGCAGTGCAGGAGAGTGCCTTTTTTTCTACATCCTTGCCAACATTTGTTGTTGCTAAGTTTTTTTAATATGTGCCATTCTCACTGGTGTAAGATGGAATCTCATTGTAGTTTTCATTTGCATTTCCCTGATTACAAGTGATGTTGAACATTTTTTTATATGCCTGTTGGCCATTTGCATTTCTTCTTTGGAGAGGTTTCTTTTTAGCTCTTATCCCCATATACATTTTAAAATTGACTTGTCAGTATCCATAAAATAAGTCAAATGAAATTTTTATTATTGTTCTGAATATAGATAAATTCAAGGATTATTGACATCTTAGAACTACTGAATCATTTATTCTGTTTATTTATGTGTGACCATTCATTAGATAAACTTTGATTTCACTCAGTAACACTTTGTAATTTAAACTTTTATTTTCTTAAATCAATTTGAAAATATTTCATTTTTGGTGTTATTGCAATGACTTTGTTTTGTTTAAATTTTAATTTATAAATTTCCCTTCTTAGTATACAGAGATAAAAACCTTTTTGTATATTGACCTTGCAGCCTACAAATTTTAGTATTTATGCATTTACTTTGTAGTTCAAAAAATTTGTTTCTAGATTTTTAATTTTTTTTCACCAGGTAATTTGGAATGGTCCTCCTGTTTATTTTCCCATATTCATATTTTAATTTCTATATTTGTATTGCAGATGAGAATCTAAAAGACAAGGTCAAAAATACTAGTAATGACCATATTGCATTTTTTCAAGTCTTAGAGAAAAAAACTTTCACCATTATAATGTTAATTAAACATTTATTGTAGAGGGTTTTTTTTAGTTGGGTTGAGAAAGTTCTCTTTAGTACCAATTTTCAACAGTTTTCTTTACTTAAATTATGAGTGTTTCTTGAATCTTATCATCAGAGTTGAGGAGGTCACTACACTCAGTGGCTAGAGTGGTAGATATATTTAAAATTGAAATATAACCTTCATCAAATAAAGATATTGGTTTTGGGGTAAGGGAAAAAAAAACATTAATATAGGATGAAATATATCCAGTGAATAAGTATTTCACTCAATAAAGTAACAGTGTAAAGAATTGTAAAAACAAAGAGATTATGATGTGGTAGGATTCAAGTTAGCCGAGCTTTTGCTAGAGTAGCAGATTGAGACAGATTGTTTCAAAATTTAAGATAGTTGAAAAATATTCCTACACAACTGTTTTTGTCCCATTTAGTATTGAAGAAGCAAATAAACAAATATGCTAGCATTACTTTATACAAGTTACTAGCACCTGGTAGACAAATCACCAGTCAGAATTTTCCTAACAACTTATTCTCTGAACTAACTCATGATGGCTCACAAGAGCTAAGAATTAAAATTTCAGGAATTTTTTAAGTCAGTGATTAAATACTTATAATTAAAATAAATCACATATACATATACTTTGATTTTAAAATGTAATGAACATTTGAACTCATCATTATCAATTCTAATTATTTCAATGTGTTTTACTGCTACCTCTGCCCTTGGTGTCATATATCTGTATTGTATCTGTAAGATTTAAAATTTTTATAAATATTTACTATTCTTTTGTGTAACTCTTCACAACTCTACATTCAGTAATGTTATATTGATAGCTTTGTTACACAAAGTTAATAAAACTAATTTTTGTTGGAATATTTATACAAGCATTGATACAAATAAAAATTTCCTTACTGATTTTTTTAGATTTATGTAAGTTTAGAAGATTTATTATTAATGAATATTAAACTTAATAAATTGTTGTATCTATGTTCACTAAGCTGTAAATGCTATGAAAATCCTGAATATATTTTTCTATTTTTGAAATTCATTATCCAATTTAGCAAAATCACATGTCATTAAAATAAGTACAATTCTAATATAACTGTCTCTATTGCTTCATTTATTCCCTTCTATTAATGTAAGTAAAAATATGCACCAAAAAATGATATGTTGAGATTTCACACTATCACTTGCAAACATAGTTCACTGAAGATAGATTTCAGCAAAAATCTATTAAGCATTTCTACAAACCTTATATGAGTAAAATTAATACACATTTGTACATTATATATGGATAAAGCTTTGTTACATATGCATATATATCCGTGTGTGTGTGTGTGTGTGTACACACACACAGATCTACTGGAAAAAGTTATTACATTTTTATTAACACATTGCCTAGTGTGTGGTGATTAAAGTGCATTCAAGTGGCAACATGTGGCATATTGATCAGTATTGAAGTAAAATTACTAGAAAAAATGACATATACATGAGATTTCTTAATGGATGTTTGGATTTCTCCTCTAGTTCTAGGACCCACTTTAGTTTGCTTTTGCGGAAGCTCTGCATAGACTGCTCCCCTTGTTAGGGGGAAAAGGATGTCCCAAAGCAAATTCCACATAGGCTTTGTGGACTCCACCCCCACCCCAGGTCAAAGCCAAAGACACTGGGAACTCCAAATCCCATCACCACCAAAGGGAAGGTGGCTGGGACCTGAGGGTGGGGTTAAGCAGCCAGGTGGATACAAAAGGCAGACACGTGGGCTTTGAGGTCTCTCCATTTTTGGGCTCTCCGCCAGCTTCCAGCGTCCGGTCAGCTCTGAGAGTGACTTTGGGTTTCCAAGTCGTCGGATCGGGTAGGACGCATTAAAGACTTTATTTCCCTATTTTCTCCCTGAGTTGTATATTTTCCTTATTTCTTTTTCTCTTGTAAGTAAACCTTTTATTAACCCTTTTGCGTGTCTGTAGTAGAGTATTCATAAGTCCCTTTAAAGCGCGCGGGTGAGGACCCACAGCCAGGAACCCGTTTAATATCGGGGTTGCTCTATAACACCCTCACCTGTGTGAGTCGTTCTGCTGCATTCTGAGTCCTTCTTTGTCCAAAAGCCTATGGTTTTTGCAACTCCTCCCAATTTGTACATTTTGTGTGAAGCAACAGTTTTATTCATGGAGCTCGTAGTGATTAAAATATTTTGAACAAACAAGGGGAAAAAGACAAAAGAACTCAAGAAAACAAGCAGCTTATTTTCTTTCTTACAGGGAAGCAGGATTTTATTGATTTGAAAAGCTCCCCTATTGAGACTGAAAATTTTCATAGGAAGAATGTTTCACCTCAGGTGATAAAATCTTGGCCAAGTCCAAGAGACGGAACAACAAGCTCATGTGGTCTGCTTCATATTTAAACCAGGATAATCATATCAATGTTATGATTAGTGATTAAAATAATGTTTAATATAATTTAAGCATTTTAAAAAGTACTAAATAACTATCTTGTTCCATCTCCTTTTCTGTGACTAGTGAACAAATTATGGTAAGGAAATCATGGAAGAGGCAATATTTAAAGAGAGGGTAGCACTGGGAATCCATATAAAATATTACTGTTAATAGCTTTACAAAATGTATCATAGGAAACCATACCAGGAAAAAAAAAGAGAGAGAGAGACAATTGGAGTGAATTTCAAAATGAGAGAATTCCAGAATAAAGATAGCCTCCCTTTTGATGATATATATGCTCTGGAATTACTCTTTGTTGACTTGAACACACACTGTGAAAATCTTAATTATCATATTTTTGTTAGAATATGTTATTTTCAAAAATATTACATTGGATCATTAAGCAAAAATATTTCAGATTTGAAACAGAATGTTTCAGTCTTTTTACCTTAAGTAGTAATTCTCCACTCCCCCATAAAATATCCCTAGCACTCTCTGTGAAGGAATCTTCAACCTCATCAAAGCTTTTAATAACATTTTAAAAGTGACATATGTCTGGACACAAAGGTTAATGTACGTGTGTTTAAATTAAAATGTTTGCACATTCAATATTAAAGCAGTGCACTAACAACCTGGTAGGGATTATTCAGTTCCTACTTCCAATTTGCACAAATAATTGATGGCTCATTAACAGCTCTGTGGGAACACTGCAAAACACACATGCATGATTAAAACAACTAGCTGTGACAGGGAGAATAAAGTCTGTGTCAATCATATTGAAATTCTCTAAGCCATTCTAAATGAGAAGTTAGAAAACACTTTGAGTAATGCATTAGCATAAAAAGCATAATTTATGCTTAGCTAATGACATTCATAATTTTACAAAATCATATAATATACAGATGCTTTTTTTTCTTGTGCTCTATCTAGACATGTTTTTTTTTTTCTGTTTAAATATATATGTTCAGAAGCCACTGCCAGTTTGATTGAGGAAGTGTTACTTGATAATGATTTTAGAATATTGAATTCATGTGATGAAAAGTGATAATAAATACATTTTTGTCGTTTCGGGCATATGGGAAACAGTCTTTATCATTTTGGTAATTTGTCTCAACAGAGATTAAAAATATTTTTTTACAATTTTGAGAAATTTATTTTTTAAATAAGTTATATATGCAGGTTGTTATTGTGATGATATCTGAAATTTAACTTGAATGGTGTTTGATAATGAAGAATAAGGTGATTGGACCCCTTTGCACAATTATACTTGTAAACAAATTGAATTACTTGTAACTTGCAGAGATTTCCAGTTAACAAGTAGGGGTGGGTCAAGAATATGTTATGACAATAGAATTTAAATGTAGGGAGGGCAAGCAGTATGATAATATTCATATGATAAAAAGTGATTATTATAAAAATACATTTTGTAAAATACATATCTTGTTTCTGTACATATTGTTGTTTTAACTCTTTCTGTCATGGTAATACTTTTAAAAGTAAAAATTCAAAGATACTATGTAAAATATTCATAGTTATAAATCTAGATTTAATTCAGGTATTACATCCCAGGAAACAGTTTCACGAATCATGCCTGGAGGTTAATCATTTTCACTACTGCTATCTTCTGACTTAGCTCTTATTACTCTTTGATGCTATTGCCTGCTTAGTCATCTATTTCTCCATGAGAATCTTTGACAGGATAATGCTTTACATGTTTAGAGTGCTTTTAATGCCCATAAATATTGGAAAACGATACATAACATTAATCTCCCACACTAACTTTAGAAATGCATTGAAGCAAGTGTTCATTTGTTTGCCGAAATCCCCCAACCTAAATCTCCCAGACACAGTTCTTTCTGAATGGTAGATTCAAATAAAATGTGTATTGGATATCTTCATTTGACAACACAGGCTCTGAATAAAATGGATCCGAACATAACTTATATTTCTTTCTGAAATCCAAATTGAATTATTCTCTAGTTACAACAATCTATGCAGAAGAGCAAAATGACTAAGTGGTTACAATAATTTCTTCAGACAGAAATAACAGAATATAGATCAGAAACTTGAATATACATTAGGTAAGAATAGCAAAGAATAAGTGAAGACAAAAATAAAAACTATTATTTTTCTTCTCCTTTTTTAAAATTTTATTTTATATATTTTTACATCATTTTTCATTTTTTGCACAATGTATGCATTTTCATCTTGGTTATGTTCACCATATACAATCCCCACCCCCCTTATTTTGACCCTAATCCCTGACCCCCCATAGTGTGTCTCTGGTTTATAGTTGCTTGTTGATTTTGATTTTTACTTTATTATAATTAGTCTTTTTCCTGGTCCCTCATTTAGGTTTTCTAAATTCCTGCTATGAGTGAGACCATCCAGTATATTTCTTTTTCTTTCTGGCTTATTTTGCTGAGCATGATCCCTTCCAGCTCCATCCATGTTGCTGCAAATGGCATGTGTTTATCTTTTTCAGTTGCTGAGTAATATTCTATTGTGTATATGTACCACATCTTCTTAATCCAATCATCTATTTTTGGGCATTTGGGTTGTTTCCATAGCTTAGCTATTATAAATAGTGGTACCATAAACATAGGGGTGCAGGTGCCCTTTTGAATTAATGATTCTGTGTCCTTTGGGTAAATACCTAGGACTGGAATTAATGGATCATGTTCTCCAAATGGCCAACAGGCATATGAAAAAATGTTCAGCATCACTTCTAATCAGGGAAATGCAAATCAAACTATGATCAGATGCGATCTTACACCAGTGAGAATGGCACATATTAAAAAAAAAAAAAAAAACTAGCAACAACAAATGTTGGTGAGGATGTGGAGAAAAAGGAACTCTCCTGCACTGCTGGTGGGAGTGCCAACTGGTCCAAGCGCTGTGGAAAGCTGTGTGGAGATTCCTCAACCTGCTAAAGATGGAGCTTCCATATGATCCAGCAATTTCACTTTTTCTTTTCTTAACTGATCTAACAGATAACTCTTTATTCAAAATCATAATAGTGGCAGATGGCAACAGGCTGAAGACAGGTTGACTGTTTCCCTGTGCCCTCAACTCTAGTGTAGCAAGCAAGGCCAATGTCTCCTAAAAGTAGGGTGGAGACTTACACAGAACACTAAGAACAACAGCCTTGGGAAGGAGACTCTAACCCAGCTTTCTGTTGCTCTGGGAGACTGGCTGCCAACCCGGTATCCCTTGGCGGCAATGGTCCACAACTGCAAGAATGAAACCCAGACTGATCCTAGCATCCGGTAGCCAGACACAAGAACATGGCCTCCTGGTGCTAATTGAGGGTCTGCAAGGACCAACTTCCAGAGGCATCTTGAGCTAGCCAGCTCCAGGCCTGGTACACACCTCTGATCAACAGAAGGATTCCTGTCATTTTTAGACTTACACATTCAGTGACATTAGAATGAATACCCCCTGAACCCTCCTGCAGCCCATGGGGATAACAGTTCTTCCCCTTCCACACATCCAGCAGTGCATGTTAACCCACCCTGTGCCCCCCCAGCTGTCTTCAGCCCATTGGGTTTGTCCCTGCTCACCAGTCATCAGTGGTGAGCCATCTGTGGGTTGTTAAATATTATATAAATTGCCTGTTATCTTTGCCTTTACTGTCACTGATTTGGGTGATGAGTCTTTAAAGATGTTTCTGAGATGTATGTCTTATAGTGTTTTATCTATATTTTCTTCTATATATTTTATGGTTTCAGGTCTTACGTCCAGTTCTTTTATCCATTTTGAGTTGATTTTTGTGCACGGTGAGAGGTAGTGGTCTAGTTTCATTTTTTGACATGTGGAGGTCCAGTTTTCCCAGCACCATTTTTTGATCAAACTGTACATGTTCCATTGCATGTTCTTTGCTCCATTGTCAAAGATTAGTTGTTCATATAAGTGTGGCTTTATTTCTGCAGCCCATGGGGATAACAGCCCATGGGCATAATGGCTCTCTATGCCGTTCCATTGGTCTGTGTGTCTGTTTTTGTTCCTATACCAAACTGCTTTAATTATTATGGCTTTGTAGTGCAGCTTGAAGTTTGGAAGGGTGATACCTCCTTTATCCTTTGTTTTCATCACTAGGTCTTTGGCTATTCGTGTTTTTTTGTATTTCCATGTGAATTTCATCTGTATTTGTTCTATTTCTTTGAAGAATGTCATTGGGATTTTTATTGGAATAAACACCTGGGATTACATCAAACTGAAAAGATTCTGTACAACCAAAGAAACATTAACCAAAACAGAGAGTCACCTCACTGATTGGGAAAAAATCTTTTCACTCCATTCAACTGATAAGGGACTGATCGCAAAAATATACAAAGAACTCACATGGCTCAACAACAACAAAAAAAAATAAACAATCCAGTCAAGAAATGGGCAGAAGAACTCAAAAGACATTTCTCCAAAGAGGAAATGCAAATGGCCAACAGGCATATGCAAAAATGTTCAACATCCCTTATAATCAGGGAAATGCAAATCAAAACCACACTGAGATACCACCTTACACCAGTAAGAATGGCACATATCAAAAAAAACAAGCAACAACAAATGTTGGCGAGGATGTGGTGAAAAAGGAACTCTCCTACATTGCTGGTGGGAGTGAAAACTGGTCCTACCACTGTGGAAAGCTATCTGGAGCTTCCTCAGTCGGCTAAAAATGGACCTACTATACGATCTGGCAATTCCACTACTAGGGATCTACACAAAGGACACAAAAACAGTGATTCAAAAGAGAACACCTGTACACCTATATTCATTGCAGCATTATTTACAATAGGCAAAACATGGAAACAACCCAAGTGCCCAAAAATAGATGACTGGATCAAGAAGATGTGATATATAAACACAATGGAATATAATTCAGCAATCAAAAAAGATAAACTCATGACATTTGCAGCAACACAGATGGAGTTAGAAGGAATTATGCTCAGTGAAATAAGCAAGAAGGAAAAAGAAAAATATTGGATGGTTTCACTTCTAACAGGAATATAGGGGAACCGAATAAGACATCTATGTAAAAAAAAAAAAAGGACTAATAGTACAAAACACAACAAAGCAAAAACAAACTATTATAAACCAGAGACATACTGCAGGAGAGGAGGAGGGAGAGGGGTGAGAGGGAAGACGGGAGGAACACAGGGGACTGAGGTGATGGTGCATGGGTGCCTTGGGGAAGGAAATTCTATGGGACTCTATCTGAGGGGGTGGGGGGAAACAAATATTGTCTAAAAAAATGTAAAAAATGATAAATGTTAAAATTTTTAAAAATATATGTTAAATTTTAATATAAATAATGATTTAATTTAAGCTCTTGCCTGAATGAAGATTACTTAATAAGTTTTTTAGTGTTTTTTTATTTTTTTATTTTTTTAGGGGCATGTGTAAAAAGAAAAATAATTCTAACTAGAGTGAAATAATTCCTCGTAGGGGAGAAGGCTTTTGCCCTGTAACTTTAAGTCTATGCATGGCTTCAATGATGGAATAGTAATGTGATTTCAGGATTGGGGTCATTATCAGGAAAGAATAGAATAGGAGAATGTCATGGACAATTTAGACTGGTGTGATGGGAGTTAGCATGATAGGTGGGAAATTTTCTTTTATAAACCAATATTCAGGTTGTATGTTGGTATGGAAATTTAGAGAATATGGAATATAATGTTAAGAGGTTTCATAACAGGTAATCAAACAGATATGTATCCAGCTAAAAACCCTCTTATATCTTTGCAAGTTATCAGTGCACATATAAATAAAAATTTTGAGGCACGTTGAGGACAGAGGACAGTGGTTTTTTTGTTGTTGTGTTGTTGTTGTTTGTTTGTTTTTTGGGTTTTTTTTGTTTTTTAAAGATTTAGCTATTTATTTATACAAGCACTGGGCACAGTCAGAAGCGAGGGAGGGTGAGAGAATTCACCAGAGCCAGAGCAGGGAGCAGAACAGACAGACCAAGGAAGTACACTGCTGAGGGGAGCAGCGGGTGCCACAGGAGAGGTTTGCGCGCCATGTGGGACCCTTCGCTGGTGGCTGGGCATCAAACTGGCGCTGTAGGGGATGTAGGCAGCCTCCCAGCCCAGTGCTCAATCACTGCGCCACCAGGGAGGCCCGAGGACAGCGTTTTTGATCATGTAAAGAAGAGTAAGGAAAGTCTGAGCATTGAAAAGATGCTCAGAAAATTGTTCAGAAAATTGTTATCTGAGTTTCATTTCTGCCTTATTGGATGCATATTAATATCATTAACTAGGAGAAATGTCAAAAAGGCAAGTTATAGGAAAAAAAAAGATGAAAAATTTGTCCAGGATAAAATTGAACTTTGAAAAGAAGCCAGTCTTTGGTGTTGTAATAAACAGTTTTATAATTTCTAAGATGAGAATAAATTAAATTGTCATGGAAAAGATGATAAATTACTGGATGGATTAGATTATGCTTAAAATTTTTGAAGCATCTTCATATTCCCATTGACTATTAGTGGAAAAAACTCAGTCACAAGAAGCAAAACTAATTTTAAAAATTTGAGCAGATTAAGAGAAAAATCAGGAAAATAAAGTATAATGAAATTAAATAAAATTGAAATAATTTCAAGAAGGAGAAAGTTTATGACTAAATGACTCATGTGGTGTAATTTGAAATATTTAAAATAATTTCATGTTGCAAAGTTCCATCTAAATAAAGGATACCTGAATTTTAAAGAAAATCCGGTATTACATATGTTAAAATAAAATGTTATTTTATTTCCTGTTATTAGTATTAGACCTTTGCTTCACTGATTTTTTTTTCCTTTTTCTTAGATATTATAAACTCATACCCTCAATACTCATTAGTTATTTACTACATGAATTACAGTTCTGCAAATATAATTGTGGAGAATAGGCTTTTTCAAAATATATAGAATCCCTGCAATTCAAACTGTCATTTTTCCATTTCAAAGTGCAAAGTTTCTGAAACAAATGGGGAATCACATTTCAATAAACATGAAAGAATAATGTTGTTTATGAGCAATTAAAATATGCTTTTATGAATAAAATAAAGATTGTTTCAGCATTAGTTTGCAATTATACTTATATGGGAAAACCAGAATTAATTATTTTATAAATATTTGGTAATCTGTCATTTTGTATATAACCATTTAGGTACAGATTCAATAAGGTAAATATTTTAATGAGCTTAGGGAACATGGAGGGAAAATAAATTATTTGTGAATAGATATTTATCCTGATTTTTAAAATATGTATCAAAGCCATTTACATTTCATGAAAACTTGAGTTTTTCTATCTGCTTTAATATCCAGTATTTATGTTGTAGTACACAATTTTAATAAGTAGTGGAGTATTTTTTTAAGAAGCAAAATATTGCCTTCAATAAGAAATTACATGTGTACACTAAAATTACTTCTGACTATGCCTTGATTGATAGTTTCTTTTATGAGGGCATGTGGGATTGAATGGAAAGAAAAACTTTTTTTTTTTTTTAAAGTGATGCTTCTTTGTAAAATCCTTGAGTAGACAAAATTGTAGAGAACAGCTTATATGTTTTGGTCACTGGAATGGATACAGGAAGTCAATTCTCTTCATTTCTGTAGCTTGGATAAACACACATGAAGTGAGTTCTGGAGGCAAGGTACTGCCATGCTGACATGTTAAGAGATTGACATATTAGAGTCCCTAGACTCTACCTTGGATGTTAAAATTTTAGACAGGAAGCAATGTAGTACTTAAAAGCAGTAAGATGTCCTATGTCAAGTCACAGGGCTTGCCAAATATGGCAGAGCTCATTAGATATCCAATGTACATGGGATGGAATCAGTACTGCCAACTACCTTAATGCATGAGTAAAGCATCCATAAATGGCTCACCAACATCAACCAAGTCATGGTGGAAACTTAACTGAGGCCCAGTCTAAAATTTAAAGGCTTTCAACAGCAATGAATTTGATGTAGTTGTAATTATCTGTTTTAGCTTTTGTTTCCACGGTCATCAGAGTCAAGTCCTGAGGTATGTGTGCAGGAGTATATCTCTTAAGTTTTATTCCATGCATTTTATAGTTTGAGGTCTTATAGCCAAGTCATTATTTTGAATTAATATTTGTGTATGATGCAAATATGATCTTGTTTCTTTCTTTCCTATTTTGCGTGTGGTTGTCCAGGTTTCCAAACATTGTTATTTATTGAGGTATCCTTCCTTTTCCCATCTTATGGTCATGGTAACTTTGTCATAAATTAATTGTCCATATATATGTGTGATAATGGACTCTCACTTATATACAATTGGGACTGGTCAGTGTTTCTGTTTTTATTCCAACACCGCACTGTTTTGATTAGTATTTTTTGGTAGTATATTTTAAAGTCAGGGAGTACAGGACTTCCATTTTTCTTCTTTTTTCTCAAGATTGCTTTGATTTTTTTTTTTAATGACACTTTGTGGTAGTTCCTCACAAATTTTATAATTGTTCTATTTCTTTGAAAATGGTCAATGAAATATTGACAATGATTACTTAATTCTGTAAATTACTTTATTTATATTTATTCTTCTAACCCATGACCATAAGACATATTTCCATTTCTTTTTTTTTTTTGGTCTCTTTATTTTAACAAAGTCTTATAGTTATCAGTGTGTGGGTCTTATACCTCCTTTGTCAAATTTACTGCTAGAAGTTTTATCATATTTTTATGTGATTGCATATGGGTGTTTTTCTTAATTTCCCTTGTCTCTAATTTAGTGTTTTTGTATGGAAATGTGACATATTTTTGCATATATCTTGTACTATGCCACGTTGTTTTATTCATTTATTTTTTTCTAGTAGCTTTTAGTGACATTTCTAGAATTTTCTATGAAAATTCAACAGATTAACTAATAGATATTTGAGAATAGTATACCCGGCAAGATGTTTATATTAAAAATATACAATGAGGGCCTCCCCTGTTAGCTCAGGCAGTTGAGCGTCACACTGTGAAGCAGTCCACAGTTTCTGCAGCACGGGTTCGATCCCGGCCAGCAGGCTAGAATCCAACATGGCCAAGAAGACCTCTCCGGTTGTGCCAGCTGCTCCCCTCAGCAGTGTATTTCATCAGTCTGCCTGTTCTGTTCCCTGGTCTGTCTCTGGAGAATCTTCTCACCCTCCCACGCATCTGGCCATTACCCCGGTTCTTGTATAAAAATAAATAAATCTTTAAAATATACTCATATAATTCAAAAACAACAAAACACCATGAAATCCAGTGAAAACTGGGCAGGCATTCTTAAAGTTTTGCAATAAAAGACACACATAGAAAAAAGCACGTGAAAAAATGTCTTGCTTTATTAATTGTATACTTTCAATTTGAAATCATAATGAGATATCATCTCACACTTATGATAATGACATTTCAAAAAGACTAGAAATAGCAAGTAGTAGCAAAGATGTGGAAAAAGGGAATCTTGTACAGTATTGATGGAATGTAACTTGGTTCAGTGATTTTGGAAAACGAGATGGAGATTCCTTGAAAAATTAGAAGTGAAAATGTCATGAAATCCTGCAATACCACTCATCCACTCATGAATACTTAATCTGAAATACGAAAACATTAATTTGAAAAGATGCTTGAACATATATGTTCATAGTGGCATTATTTGCAATGCCAATGTCCATTGATGAATAAATGAATAAAATTTGTAGTATACATACTGAAATATATCTAGTTGGCTATTTGCAATGCCAATGTCCATTGATGAATAAATGAATAAAAAGTTTAGTATAATACTGAAATGTATCTATTTAGCTATCTAAAATAAATGAATTATATTATTTTGTAACAAAATGGATGGATGGAATCTGAGGTGATTATGTGAAGCAAAATATGTCAGAAAGCTAAAGACAATTAACAAGTGGTTTCGATCTTTTTTTTTTTTAAGATTGATTCATTTATGCATACAAGAACTGAAGTACAGGGCCTCCTTCGGGGTGCAGCAGATTGAGCGCAGCGCTGTGAAGCTGTCTGCAGCCTCTGCAGCGCGGGTTTGATTCATGGCAGGCAGGAAGATACCTACATGGCGAGGCAGACCACTCCTGTATCAATCACTGCTCCCCTCAGTAGTGTTTTCCATTGTCTGTCTGTTCTATTCCCAGCTCTATCTCGGGTGAATTCTCTCACACTACGGCACCTCTGGCCTGTACCCCAGGTCTTGTATCAATAAATAAATAAATCTTTTTAAAAAAATGTACTCAAGTACAGGGCATAGGCGCAGGGGGGCTGTGAGATGATTCACCAGAGACAGAGTGGGGAACAGAAAAGGCAGACTGACTGAAATACAGGGGAAAATATACAGAGTTGGTCAGTTTGTTATTGTGACTGGCAATAAAAATTTGGTGAGAGGCGTGATGAGGCGTGATGAGGCGTATACACTCCTGAATTTTATATAGTATTGTGTTCAATGGAAAATCAATAAGACTTTATTAAAAATAAATATATCCAAACACAATTAGGTATAAATGATAGTGTGTATTCATTTACATTCATCTATGCCTAATGAAATTTGGAGTTTGGGGACTTTTAAGTTATACTATTTTGTATCAGATGCTTTATTGTATATTTTCCCTAGAACCAACATGGTGCATAGCTGATATAATTTTTTTTTTCTTTGCAATAAGGGAAATTACATTTAAGAAGTAAGGTAATGCACACAAAATTAAAAAAAAAAAAACAGAAAACTAAAAAGTAATAGACCCACAACTCAAAGTCAGATCTCCCACCACCAAAAATCATTTACTTTTCTTTATCCTATTCCAAAATTATGAAAGTGCTTTATAAAGTGAAAGATGTTATGTAATAAGCAAAAATTATACTGTTTTACCCTTCACATTTTAATCATTCATGGATGTTATTAACAAATATTTTAGGTTTTAGTTTCAACCCAAATCCATTACAGATTTCTAGAAAACTGCTACTAAATACCCAGTTACTTTGACTCACTCTCAAATTACTGCTTGAATAGTTAACACAATGATCATTATGGGCCTCCCAGTGGCGCAGCGGTTGAGCGCTGGGTTGCGAAGCTGCCCGTAGGCTCTCCAGCACCAGTTCGATTCCCGGCTGCTCCCCGGCCACCGGAGGAAGGTCCCACATGGTGCGCAGACCTCTCCTGCCGCCCGCTGCTCCCCTCAGCAGTGTACTTCGGTCCTTCTGCCTGCTCTGCTCCCTGCTCTGGCTCTGGTGAATTCTCTCACCCTCCTGCGCTTCTGACTGTACCCAGTGCTTGTATAAATAAATAAATAAATCTTTAAAAAAAAAAAAAGTTGTTAAAAAAAAGTTTATATAACCCAAGCCTTTACAGATGTAATTAAGTATAGTGACATATTTATATTCTCAGTTTGTCATTTTTATTTGAAACACAATGTACATTAGTGTATTTTTTTTTTTTTAAAGATTCATCCACTCATTTCTACAAGCACTGTGTACAGTCAGAAGCGCTGGAGGGCGAGAGAACTCACCAGAGCCAGAGCGGGGAACAGAACAGGCAGAAGGCAGACCCACGAAGTACACTGGTGAAGGGAGCAGCGGGCGGCAGGAGAGGTCTGCACGCCATGTGGGACCCCCTCCTGGTGGCTGGTGATTGAAACCGCGCTTCAGAGGCTGCAGGCAGCCTGGCAACCCAGCGCTCAACCGCTGCCCCACCGGGGAGGACCCTTAGTGAACTTTTTATCACATTGTAAAAAAATCAATCTGTATGGTCATTATGCTTTTGGGTGTATCTGTCTGGTCATCTGATTCTCTGATTAGAGGTTAGAAGATTTAATTGGTCATTCTTTGGAAAGAATTAGGAAAATTATGATAATCTCATGGGAAAGGAAATGTGATTTTTTTTTTTCTGTCTCTGAGAAAATACATATATATTCCTCTTTTTGTAGATTGGCTTGAAGAACTGAAGTGACAAGTCACAGGTCATATACAATGTTGGAACTAAGCAAATGTGCATTAATTATTCTTTGAGACGCAATTTCAAACACTGGAAGTAATGCTTTCTTTGGGACTATACTAGACTTAAACTCTGGAAAATTAATTTTAATTTCTAGGTCTGTTTTCTCCTCAACTGGTAGACAAATGAAATAATAACTCAAAGAATGGTAATGAAGAATTGGGTGCATTTAGTGAGATATTTATTGTACACAAGTTTAATGCTCAGGATTACAATTGATATTCAATAACTGTTGGTCACCATTAATACTGCTAAAACTAGATGGGTGGAAATCCACTGATAGACATATTTCAAAAGTCAGAATTTATATACCACACATCAAATCTGAACTTTTCTCCAGAATCTTAGCCCTCTTTGAGTTTATGACTATATATTCATATAACATGATTATGATTAGGCCTATTTAGTCAGTACTTTTTAAATACACTTTTGCTTTTAATTATTAATAATGCTTCATATTCTTCCTTCAACACAGGTTTGAGTTTCTCTATGGACTATATTTATTTATGGAAAAAATGAGTTATTAAATATTCACATTTTAATTTCACTGAACTATGTGAATTTGTTCCATAGAGGCTGTAAATAGAAAATATTAACAGTTTTATATGAAAGTTATTCATGTTATAACAACCCCATGAACCTTTAAATTTTGCCAGTCTAATGAGAAATATTTATCTGATATCTATAATATCTATCTATTTGTATCTGTAATTCTAATGAGAATAATGAGAATTCTTGATTATGCCTCAAGATGACCATTTTTATACAATTGTTGAATATTTGCATATTAACTTACTATTTTATGGTATGATTATTTTTATCATATTCTAGAATTTTACACTATCCAATTTAATATATATAATTCATTGCATGATATAATATGGGGGAATCTAGCATTAATGTTTCACATGTCTTTATTTTTGAACTATCATCCCCACCATGATCATAGAGCACCAAAATATATAAACAAGATCCTAATTACATTCATTTAATTGTTGAGGTATGTTTATAGCCATTCTTCAAACATACCAATTCACACATAATAATGCACAGTGTATTCTGAGTATAACACACAATGACATTATCTTATAAATTTCTAGCTAATATTTATTTTGGGAAGAGTAAAGTGAATTTTGTCTTTTGTGACTTGTAGTAATATTTAAAATGCACTAGTAATGTGCAAATTGTATTTTTTCCCCTTTGCTTTGAGTTGCCTCATCCTATATATATTCTAGAATTAATAGTTCTATGGGAGTTGAAATAAGCTGGAATAAAGAGCAGATGATATTCAAGATTCAGTTTCCTATTTGATAACCTTATCAGTACACTACCAGATGTTACAGAAATCATTTTCTCTGCTGAAGCAGCTGTGATTTTTATGTGGAATACCTAATTGGTCATCATGAGGGCTATATTACTGTCAACTGCAGGAAAAGTCATGGAAATTAAAGTAAGAACTGGATCATTACCACACAAGGTCCTAGGAAGCTTTGAGCACTTTTAATTGACTTGGAACCAGCAAAGAAGAAAAACAGCTAGACAAGTCAAAATTTATGCCTACTCTTCACACATAGGGTGCCAAAAATAGGAAAGCCTAGTAAGTGTTCCCATTTAGAAATAAATTATTATAAAAATACTTTCTAAGCCTGCATAAAAATGGTGGTTTAAATAATCCTGAAGGATAATGATATTTAAGGAAAGTTAACCAAAACTCACTAGCACAATGAAGAAAAAGAGAACATAAATTATATTAAATATATATTCCCTGACAAACCCTGTTCTAGACTATTTGAGGCACAATATTTTATTTTATGCCTAGAGGAATGAAATAAAATAAAATAGAAAACAGCCAAAATCTCCCCCCAAAAGTGTCTCTCTAGTTTTTCTAGAATGCCTTGCAAATCTCACTTGCAGCATAGATTTTCTGTTCTACAAAACTGTTTATAAATACATTTGTGCCTGTATCAATGTAAACATCTGGTCTTTCTAATATTATTCTACAAATAACATTCCATTCTTCAAAAATCATTCACTCTGTTTAAGCAAACAAATAGAAAAAGGGAGCTTCAGTTTTTGAAGGCTTTTTACATTATTTGTGTACAAAATTCACACTCATGTATTCTCTATGTAAATAAGGTTCATGCATGTATATTTCAGTCAAGTTTGGAGAACAAATATGAGACTCTTTAAAATTAAATGCCAATTATTTTTTAATAATGAAAAGAAAAACTTTACTTCTTTCCCAAGTTGAAAATTTTTTATGACTTCTCTTGACTAACTGCACCAGATAAAACTTGGGATGATGTTCACTGTGGGTTTGAGGTATATGGAGTTTATTTTGTTGAAATATGTTCATTCTATTCACATATTTTCTGATGACACGATCATGTACATATAGAAAATCCTAAAGATTCTGACTTAAAAAAATAGAAAATATTGATTGGTACAGTGAAATGTCAGGTTACAAACTCACTATACAAACATTTATTGTGTTCCTTTATGCAACCAATGAACTAGAAGGAAAATAAATCAAGGAAACAAATCTCTATTTATAATCACATAAAATAATTAATACCTTAATAAAGGCATAACCTTAATAAAATAGGTGAAAGACCCATGCAACAAAACATGTAGGGAATAGCTAAAGGAAATAGGAGACACAAACAAAAGGAAACACACGTCTGGTTCATTGATTGGAAGAACAAACATTGATAAATGGCCATTTAATGCAATCCCTACCATAGTTTTAATAGAATACTTCACAGGCTAAGAGCAAATATTATTGAAAGGTATACAGGATCACAAAAAGTCCCCGATTAGCCAAATTAATCCTGACAAAAATGAAGAAGGATGGAAGCATTATTTCTAGACTTCAAGTTATATTGCGTAATTAAAACAGTATGGTGTTAGATTTAAATATATACAGACACAACAATGGGCTAGAACTGAGAACCCATAAATAAACCCATGCTTAGTTGTACAGTTAATCTATAATTGAAATCCCTTGTTTTCTTTTTTAAAAAGAACAAAAAAATCCAATTTTCATTGAAAAAACTACTGAATCCAAAACACACAGGTATTATTATAGGAGATAATGCCTTTATTTGTAGAATCAGTGCCATTTATTTCATTTTTACATAATGTATTCATAGATTTTTTTCTACTAACGCTTATATCACTCTAACAACTGTTTTGCTAACTTTCTTCTTATCAAACTCTCTCTACATAAAATAAATCATATTATTCTTGTTAACAGAAAACTGCATGTAATTCTCTCTGCATGTTTTCAGGTCCTCAACATGAGTGTTCTATGACATTAATTATTTGGTTATGTTCATAATTGTGAAAGTTACCATTTCAAAACTTGAAATGAACAATGAATGTACCTTTCGGTGAACTTTATTTCAAAGAACAGATGTTTAAAAAAAGACACTTTTATATATTTTTCCTTCCAACTATGACATTAGACTTATCAAAGAAAATTTGAAATTAGAAGGTCCTGATTGCTCAAAATTCTTATTAGACAATG
This sequence comes from Talpa europaea, assembly GCF_964194135.1. NCBI lineage: Eukaryota > Metazoa > Chordata > Mammalia > Eulipotyphla > Talpidae > Talpa > Talpa europaea. Next base: position 56,053,741 of record NC_140070.1, read on the forward strand.
TTCTTATTGTACAAGAATTAGAGTCAGCCAAGCTTTCCTTGATTGGAAACTGAAATACTACACTATGATAAGTTGTTGAGTATTCTGATAAGTAAACTTGTATTGGAATTTTGAGTGTTTACTGAAAATGTCAATTAAGTCATATCTATAATTGTCAAATGTGGCAAATTGACTTGGGTACAATTGTGAAACAGGAAGCTAGTTTTTCCTTTTTTTTTTTTTTTTTGTTCAAATCAAACACTCTGGGCATTCTTACTTTCCATTGGGAATAAATTGATGAAAATGACCTAGTTCTACTTCATTTGGCTCATGCACATTCATTCAGCACACACACACACACAAAATCCATAAATTAAATTATTTCTAAAATTATCAGAGAATAATCTAGAACACATTAATAAACTAAACTCACCAAGCCAAAATTACAGCTCATCAAACCAAAATAACTTCAGAAACGAATGTATGGTATGCTTTGCTTACCAACACTATTCCTAGCATTCTTTCTTAGCATCCCAATGTTATTCTTTTTTTAAAAGATTTATTTATTTATGCATGGAAGAGCTGGGATATAGGCAGAGATGTAGGGAGGTGAGAGGATCTACCAGAGACAGCAAAGACAAAGTGGGTAGCAGAACAGACAAACTGACTGAAATACACAGCTGAGGAGAGCAGCAGGCGAGACAGGAGAGGTCTGTTGTGGGTTGCTTTCTGGCCAGCCGGGGATCGAACTCGTGCTCCAGTGGCTGTGGATTGCTTCATAATGTGGTGCTTAACCCCTTGCACAAGTAGGGAGGCCCTTATATCATTCTGTACTTACCTATCATCACTCATATTTCTGAATCACACTCCACTCTCCTAATTGACATAGTGCCCAAATTATCTCTTTTCATCTGGTTAATGTCTATTGATAGTTCAAGTTTCAGCATAAAAGACAATCACTTTGGAATAGTTTTCCTGACTTCATAAGATAATGTCTTCTTTGTGACTATATGTGTATAATATACTCTGCCCTTAATAATTCAAGACTTAAATGAACAGAATGCATTCTTTCCTTCAAAATGGATAACTGATAGAGTATGAGAAAAACCTTGGTATGAATGCTGAGTGTGTACATGAGAGAGGGAGGGAGGAAAAGAGGGAGAAAAAAAGGGAAGAAGAGAGAAGGGAGGAAAGTAGGAAGGATGAAGAGAGACAAAGAGTTTATTTCCAGTTTAATAGTATTTACTTCATGTCTAAGTCTCAAACTTCATTCTATCCTCTCAGTCCACGCAGTTATCTAACTTCTAACCTCTATCCTTTGCTTGAGACTTGCAGTCTAAGAGGATAAACAATAGAATTTGATTTCTTTCTTTGGTAACAAAACCTATGTCTCCCTTCTCCCTACACAGTCACTACTACAAACTCACACACACACATGCACACATACATGCATACATACATACATACATGCATACATTTTTGTATAATTATGAAAACTTTGTTCTGTCTGAAGACATATGGAAAATGGAAATTCCCTCATGGAAACAGATGGTTACTTTAAATATCATGAACTTGGGTTTGTATCCTTTGTGTCCAGGGATCTGAAATCTCAGATAAGGTGTTACAACCTCCCTGGATGGGATCACTGATTTACACTCAATGGTTGGAGTGCTATTAAGTCTATCAACTTATCTGGGGCTGCTTTTTTAAAAAAATTATTTATTTATGCATACAAAAAGTAGAGTAAAGGCCAGAGGTGCAGGGGGTGAGAGGATTCACCAGAGACAGAGTGAGGAACAGATTAGGCAAACTGAATGAAATACACTGCTCAGGGGAGCAGCAGGCAAGACAGGAGAGGTCTGCTGAGCCATGTGGGTAGCTCCCTGGTGGGGGAACAAACTCCTGTTGGAGAGGTTGCAGATAGTTTTATGGTGTTGTGTTTAACCCCTTGTGCCCCCAGGTAGTCCCCTGGGGTTGCTTTTTAAGTATATATAAACATTCCAGGAGTAACAGTTCTTTATGTGAATGGCTTACTCCTGACTTCACCAATAGCCTTCTCGATGTACAACAGGGTATCAGGAACAGCTTTCTTAATGATGACTTGTAGTGATTAGCTTATGGCTTACTGGAATAGCTTCGGGGTATCTCATATCTCAATTTCATCCATAAAGTAATCAGTTTGTCCCATTCTTTCTGAAGGATTAATTGACTTGTTTAAAGGCACTAATAATTTTCATGGAGGATAAGTTTGAGAATTTCTATGTTCCTATTTCCTAGTATATTGCTTTCTGAATTCATTGTCCTATCCTTTATTATTTGTCCTAAGAAATCTGAGGTGTTTTTCTCTAATTCACATTGGTAAGTGGTATAGGAAAATGTTAGCTCACAAGAGGAAGCTATTATGATTTATCACAGCAGTAGATAACTCCCCTTTGAATCATGGGTTTCATTGATAGCAGTTATCAAAATTTCCATGTAACTTTTTTCACAGTTGAATAACAGATTTATTAGTTCATGAAAATAAATTAAAAATTATAGAATTTAGTATTAAAATAAATATTGGTCTTCAAATTTCATTGGCCAAGTTTTTGGCAAACATTGGGAAGCAATTCAAACTCTGCAGTCATACACCTCCGTCTGAGCAGTATAGATATAATTAATTACCTTTAAGATGTTAAACCTAACTATAACATAAAACCATTGAAGTGTCTCCTGTGGGAAGAAACATTAAATTTTGATTACCTTGCATGTACAAATTTGCAAAATCACCTCCATTACATAATTCAACTATGTGTAATTCAATTATATTTAGTTACAAGGTTTACACAGCTTTTACTAGAGACATCATCTGTTAGAGGGATGATAAGTACATAGACTGTGGATGAAGTGTAGATTTCCATAGATGTTCTTTCCTTCTCATTAGTAGCTATTTTGGAAATTATCTCTCCCAGATGACCTAAGACCATTTAGATTTCTGAGAAAGTCTCTGGGTTTATTTTTGGCAAATGATCTTACCAATACTTTGAATTAGTAACATATATGAGGTATGCTGCCAATATTCACTTTTTGTGTGTGAATTGTTTACACTGTGTTACAGAAGAAAGGCTAGAAATACAAATAGTCGATAACATGTAACTTTATATATCATTGAGCAAAAATTATTTGAAAACATGCATACTCTATAGAGTTATACTTTCTATAGAAACACATAGTTAGTACTGAGTTCAACCACAGGTAGCCTACATGATTCTCAATTGGTGAAACGGTGGGAGCCAATTAAGGATAAAGAACTTCCTCTGTGTATCCTTGGCTCCAGGACTGTGGAAAGGAGCTGGAGAAGCCCCAAGGTAAGACAGAGGACCGGGGAGTGTACCTTGAACAATTTCCACAAGAGGAAAGTGCCAACTTGGCTGTCAGGCACACCTGGTCGCATCCAGTGGCTGGCCACTGGTCAAGGATAACAGGGGTGGGTTTTGTATGGCACCCAGGCTGTTAGTCAAGGAAACCAAATCTTACATTCTGCAACCAAGAGACACTGTCCTCACCCCCTCACTCCCATTGTCATCTAATCAGAAATGGGTGTCCAACTGCCCCCATATACCCATCCAGCCCCCGACCACTGTAAATGAAACATGCCACCTTGGTGGCCATTGTGGGAGCTGGGAACTCAGGACAACACCCAGACAGTAAAGCAACAACACCTCACTCCCACAGGCCAGTTGGGTCAGAGTCCAGAAACTCAGTCCAGTTCAAAATCTTCCAGTGACAGTCCCACCCCCTGTGCAGGTGCACAGGGAACACTCAGCCAATGTTCAATAGTGCCGCAGCCCTGGCGCTGGAGACCATCGCCATACACAGCAAGCTCTGCCCAACACACAGTCATTGGAGCGACAGTGCCCACTCCTGGAGGCCAATGTGGCTGTGCGTCAAGCCCCACCCCTCCGGTGTTCATCAGAGCAGCAGCACCGTCCTCTGAGACCACTGCCCACCGACAGCTATCTCTGCCTGGTACCATGATCCTCAGACTTGCAACGGCAATGCAGCGAGCCCCGCCCAGTCCACAGTGGTCAGAGTGATCGCATCCCACGCCCAAGATTGCTCTAGGTGTGACCACCCAGCCCACAGCCTTTAGAGCAACGGTGTGTGTGACCCCAGGAAGCCCTTGTCTGCAATCAGGAAAAAAACTGCTACCCTTAATTATGTTTATTGTGTTCTAATGGACATGGTATTTTTAATTAAAAAAAAAAATTCTATTAAATCTTACAACACTCATCCTTGCCCCTACGAATTTTATATTTGGTTCTAAGGCACTTTACAAAATTAAACATTTTTCTTTTTAGATTTGATCTAAAATCGCATATTCTCATTATTGACATTTCAGATCAGTGCTCTAGCCGAGATTCTACTAGCAATATATGCTACCGCTACATTTGACTTCAAGTTTATGAAGCATGTGTTTGGAATTTCTATTAATCTCATTGATTAAAAAAAAAATGAACAGGTCAGGACTTGGGGCAAATAATGCCCTACAATGAATGCCAATTAATTGTGAAGATAAATTTATCATGAACGTTTTTAGTAATCCACATAATTATTTCCATCTCCATTCTGTTTTCTGACATTTGGTTCCCTAAGTCCCCAAAGAAATCTGGTCTCAAATAGTTTCCAAAAGAATGAAAACAGGTTTAGTGAATTTGTCAGGCCAGATTGAGGGATAAATCACAAATAGCATGTATGGGGCAGTTGTTTAAACTTGTCAGAAACAGCATTGGTAGTGTTTGGGGCTTAGCAGATAATAAGATATTTCTTACTTGAGTACATAAATTAATGGATAAAATAATCAGAGAAACGTGGAATATATAAGGTGATGAAGCTATCTAATGAACAGGTAGAACACACCCAAAACAAGCAATAAAGGTCAACAAAATTTATTTGGTAATTAAGGGGTGTCAGGAAACATTGTTTAATGAATGGAGTAGGAATGAAGCAAATGTTCTTTAATTCATAAAAATAAAGGAAACTTATTTGTTAGAAAATTTTTCATTTCAATAAAGTATAAAGAAGCTCTTTTAATCCATGGGCCTCATTACCACTTGAAATATTTTTACTCAAAAAATATATCTAAAATTGTATTAGTTTGACATCATCTCCTTATTCAAAGTGAATAGCTTCTGTGTGACACATTTATTGCTTTGTACTTCATTATATTAAGATTATTTTGTTCTATCTGTTTGAAATATTTCTTCTCAAGAAAAATGTTAAGGTAGTCTACTAATAACATTTTTTGAATGATCAGTATAAAGCTGGATCAGATTTCTGAAGATGTTTCAATTCATCCAATTCAGGATAGTGAAAGAAAAATTTAAAACAAAAATCATCCAAAATTCTTGCACATTAACATATTTTCACTCTAGACTCTCTCTTATAATATGAAACTAATTTTCTTCTATCCCATAGTGTTTACATGATTTTACACTTTATTTATTTATATTGTAAATTATGTAAATTATAAATTCAATTATTTCAAAATGAAATTGTTATATGAGGAAAAATGTGAACAAAAAAATCCTGAGGATTTTGTGTTCATGGGTTTAGTTTGAAATAAGTAAAAAAAAAAAAATTATAAAGTAAAAGCTACTTACAGTTAATATTTATTTTTTAAGAACCTGAGCTTTTAAATATAGTAACTTTAATTATTTTTCACATTGTTGTTGAGTAATATACCAGTATGAACACAGTCAAGATCAATGGAAATTTCAAGAGAAAACTGTCTTTCTTGTAGAGTATGCCTCCCTCATAAATAATTATATCAATTTATGTGAGTAAAAATGTTCATTATTTTCTTGGAAAGTTATCATGGTGCAAATTGATAGAGTAGTAATGTTTGCCACAAAAGTCTTTTCATCTGAGATGTTAAGTGGAATATTGAAGAAGTAGTTCATGCACATCAACAAAGGTATTAGGCCATTTTTTTAAAAAGATTTATTTTATTTATTTATGTATACAAGAACTGGGGTATAGGCCACAGGTGGGAGGGTGTGAAAGGATTCACCAGAGACAGAGTGAGGAGCAGAACCAGTGGATCTAATGAAATACACTGCTGAGATAGGAGGCATCTACTGCACCATGTGGGTCAACTCTCTGGCAGGGAATGGAACTCATGCCACAGTGTCTGGCGATAACTTGATACCACTGAGACTTAACCCATGCACCACCACAGAGGCCCCACTAAGCCATTTTTGAACAGACTAAGTTATACTGTGTTTTATATTGGGAATCATAAGTGTTGCCAATTGAATAAAGAACTGAACTCTGCTTGGGCTGTAATCTAGGAAAAAGAACAAGATGAGTGTTTTGCAACAATGACAGCTTGAGTTTACTTTGTCGATGTTATAGGGATATATATTTATCAGCTCAGAAATACAAGTTCAACTGTGGTTGTCTCTGCCTGGCTCAGTTGAGGATCATATGACAGGAGCATGAGAATATGGAATAGAAAAAGTGAAGCTAATTCTTTTTTTTAAGATTTATTTATAAAAGAAAAGGGGTACAGGCCAGATGTGCAGGAGGGTAAGAGGATTCAACAGAGACAGAGTGGGGAGCAGGAAAGGCAGACTGACTGAAATACACTGCTGAGGAGAGCAGCGGGCAAGACAGGAAAGGTCTGCCACGCTATGTGGGTAGCTCCCTGGCCGGACAGGGATCGAATCTGTGCTGCAGAGGCCGCAGACAGCTTTGCAGTGCTGTGCTCAACCTGCTGCGCCACAGGGGAGGATCCAAGAGTGTAGCTAACTTTTAAGAATGTTGTAGAGCTGCCTAACTACCCATGAAAGTATAAGGGAATATCTAATTCCATGTTTGTTGCTTCAAATATTGAGGTGGCACAAATGGTGCATCCAACACTAACTGGTAAATTAATATTATTTCACAAGATATTAGTAATATTGTGAGCTTAAGTGTGTAGTTGTTTAATTGACTCACATTTAATAATACTCCCAGATAAGTTTTAGATAAGGCAAATTCTATTACAGTACTAAGTTTTCCACTACAAATACTGTCCTAACAGTTTCAGTTGTTTAAGTATAGAGGAGAAATGTATGCAGATGAGAATGATCCATAAAAATAATTCAACTTGGAAAAAATTGATTACATATGATCAAACTTATCTTTGACATCTTATAAAATATAAATTATTTTCTCATATTACAAGACTATATTAGTAATGAATATAAGAAAACTATTTCTTTTATTATAAAAATAATACATATTTATTGTAAAAATTGAAAACCTAGAAAAGAATAGACTGGAAAATAACCAGTAACTACCACCTGAGGAAATCTCCATGTAAGCATTACCATATTTCCTTATAGTAGATTCCCTATATGATTTAGAGTTTTGAAGGAAAAGACTAATGAATATGAGAAAAAATGAATGAGCTCCATATATATGACAGTTAGTTCCTTTTTTTAAAGATTCATTTATTTATGCATACAAGAACTGGGGTATAGGCCGGAGATAAGGGGAGTGAGAGGATTCCCCAGAGACAGTGAGGAGCAGAACAAGCGGATCTACTGACATATACTGCTGAGGGGAGCCATGGGTGAGATGAGAAGTCTCTTGCCCCACCTGGGTATCTCCGTGGCAGGGGATAGAACTCATGTTGCAGTGTCTGGCTATAGCTTGATAGCGCAGTGTCTTTAACTCCTGTGCCATCAGGGACACCCTGACACCTAGTTCTTAAGAATGTACTGTTTTTTTTTTTGTTTGTTTGTTTTTTTATTTTTTTTTATAGAGGCATGTTTTATTTATTTATTTATTTGTTTGTTTGCTTGTTTATACCTGCACTGGGTACAGTCAGAAGCGCGGGAGGGTGAGAGAATTCACCAGAGCCAGAGCAGGGAGCAGAGCAGGCAGAAGGACCAAAGTACACTGCTGAGGGGAGCAGCGGGCGGCAGGAGAGGTCTGCGCGCCATGTGGGACCCTCCTCCGGTGGCCGGGGAGCAGCCGGGGATCGAACCGGCGCTGCAGAGGCCGCGGGCAGCTTCGCAACCCAGCGCTCAACCGCTGCCCCACCGGGGAGGCCCAAGAATGTACTGTTGATATCACAAAGCAAGCTCAGAGTTTTCAGGTTGGAGTGCAGGTAACTTCCACATGCCACTGTCTGGGCCCCAAGCTCTACAAAGACAGAGGTTCCTTTATTGGTACCTTGCCTAGTATCTCTTAATTGCTCTTTTTTTTTTTTTCAATAGAGGCATGTTTTATTTATTTATTTATTTATTTATTTATTTATTTACTTGTTTGTTTGTTTATACATGCACTGGGTACAGTCAGAAGCGCGGGAGGGTGAGAGAATTCACCAGAGCCAGAGTGAGGAGCAGAACAGGCAGATCTACAAAATACACTTCTGAGAGGAGCAGCAGGCAGCAGGAGAGGTCTGCGCGCCATGTGGGACCCTCTTCCGGTGGCCGGGGAGCAGCCGGGGATCGAACCGGCGCCCCAGAGGCTGCGGGCAGCTTCACAACCCAGCACTCAACCACTGCGCCACCGGGGAGGCCCTATTAATTGCTCTTGATTTTTATTTTTTGGTAGACTGTTGGGAGCCAGAGGAGTGTGCTCTTGGGCAATAGTCCTGAGCCATGCTGCCCCGCAGGATAACCTGAGGCGGCAATAGTCACTCGGTCACAAGGCATAGAAAGAGGATGTCTTCCCACTGTGACTGTCATGGCAGAACATTTAGCTCAGCAAATCTTACCATAGGCTTGCAGCTTTCTGTTATTGTTGCAACCACTGGCACCTCCTGATAGCTCCAAGACAGGAACTGTCAGGAATGCGTTGACCAATGCATTGACATTGACTATCCTCCCCAGGGGAGATTGTATAAATATGCATGCTGCACTGGGACTGGGAGTGTCTGCTCCCAGGACACTGGCTGCTGTTAGCTCATTGGTCGGAGGTTTCACTAACATGACATGTCTTTTCCTGTCTTTCCTAAATCTCTACTGTCCTCCCTCAGATTCTGCTTGACTCTGTTGGGCTGGTCTGAGGCAGAAGACTTTGTAATAAATCATTGATTTAGTGAGTAAAAAATAAAATAAGATGCGGAACATTATATATCTAAACTATGATCTCATTTATGTATGTTTTAAAACTCCCACAAGGATAATGTGCTATGTTTGTGTACATGTTCACAGTCACGGGGTATATATATATCTATAAATATTAAATGTATACATATCAAATGGCACACAATATAAATTAGCAGATTATTTAAATTTACTTAAATGATTTTGTTATGAATATTATATCACATATTTATATATTTTTTAAAAGACTAATTCATTTGCATATAGTTTTTGTATGTAGTTAGAGCACTTACATATCTCTGAAATTTGTTGTCAATTTGAGACAAAAAATGTTAGGGAAAATGAGGCACAGAGTTCAGAGGAGGGCCCTTGATTCACAGTAAAATGTTAATATGCTAGTCATTTTGTTTTTCACGGACTACAGCAAATGTTATTGAATCCTAACATCTTTATTACTATCCACGATTGCTACTGTACCACATTTATGCATGTCACTTTTATACAGTCTGTATTTCTGACTATCTAGTAATTTATAATTTATCTCAGTCCCTGTTGTCTCTACTCCAGTATCTCTACCCATTGAAGTCAATAATTATCTTTTTAATATTCAAAAACTTAGCAAATAGTTCCCAAGGGCAGTAGTATAAATATGTAAATATATTTATTAATCGTGGGTAGATATTTATATCACTAACATGTTCTCAATAATAAAAATTAAGTGATTTGAATACAGATAAATAAATGAAATATAGAAAATTATATGCAAATATTAGTAAAAGCCCTGGAATAAAATTTAGTCTTCTCATACTCTGTTCACAAGGATGCACATAAATTAGTTATGTAGCAATGTATATGAATCTGAATTTTTGTGATCCCAATTTACTACTAATAATATTTAATAACAAATATGAAAAAAATTATTAAATGTCTAGATAAATATCAGCCAAGGGACCACTATCAGGCTAGACTGTGTCATGAATGGAGATATGACTGCAGAAATAGGTAGGAGTTATTTGATAAGTCAAATGGAAATACTTAAATGCTTTAAATCATAACTGACATATTTAGTTGTGTCTCTGAAATGACATTCTGCAAAGAAGAGGTTGGGATCAGGTATATTTGGGAGCAAGATAAATTATGAAGTATTTGCAATAATTAAGTGACAAGTTTAGGTAATAGTTTTGGGACTAGAAAGGTACTGTTAAAGTATAATTATCAAAAAGTTGCAACATGAGTTTCCAAGTTTTGCATACTTTTCCTACATTTCACATATACTTGTAGCATTTTCTATAAATAGTATGGACAGAAATTAACGAAATGTTAAGATTATGGAAATAGATCAAAAATGATGCCCAAACTTCAATGTTGAGTAACTGTTTGGATGGATGAAAATTGTTCACTCACATAGGAAATATAGAAACAGGAATGTTTATTAGGTGGGATGGCTTATCATTTGTGGAAGGGAGACAAATACAGGAATGAATAAGATTAAAATGTTTGATACTAGTGACAGAAAAGGCAATTTGCAGTCAATGGAAAAGAGAAAACATGTGGGAGTGTGGAAGTTATGCAAGTAGAGGAGACTTTTATGACATTTGATTGTGGTTTAAAGAACATAAGCATTGGTTGATATATTTGCATGCACACATGTGTGAGAGAGTTAAGGATGGAGATACATGTATAATTTAACATACCAGTGTAAAGAAGACAGATGGTAGATACAGCAAGATATTATGATAGGAAGAGAAAGGTGAAAATATATCTAAAGCAAAAGCAGAGAGATTAGCCTTGAACAACAACAACAAAACTATATTAATCTAGGGGTCTACGAATCTATTGAGAAATGTGGATGTGAATGATTGCAAGTTTTATTATGAATGACCTCTTAACCTATAGAAACTGAAGCAGTTATTATTCAGAGTTATGTTGCTGGTAACAAATAGAGAGTAGAAGAGTAGTAGATGTAGGGTTTCCATAGAGAGCTGAGAGATGTGTTAAAAAGTAGAACTATATGACTTTGATGGTATCCCTCTTTTAATTTTAAGAAACTAGAAAGATGTATCATTTAGAGACTAGTGTCTCTTTTGTAATTGTATTCAAAAATTAACTTATTTTGTGGTTTCAGGTCGTATGTCGAGTTCTTTAATCCATTTTGAGTTGTTTTTTTTGCATGAGTGAGATAGTAGTCAAGCTTCATTCTTTTGCATGTAGCGACCCAGTTTTCCCAGCACCATTTATTGAACAAACTTTCTTTGTTCTAGTGCATATTCTTTGCTCCTTTGTCAAAGATTAGTTGACCATAGATCTGTGGGTTTATTTCTGGATTTTCTATTCAGTTCCATTGGTCCATGTGTCTGTTCTGGTTCCAATACCATGCAGTTTTGATTATTATGGCTTTGTAGTATAGTTTGAAAACTGGGAGAGTGGTGCCTCCATTCCCTTCTTTTTTTTTTTTTGCAGGAGGATTTTGGCTAGCCGCGGTTTTTGGTGGCTCCATATGAATTTCATCAATATTTTTTTCTATTTCTTTGATGAATGACATTGAAATTTTAATTGGAATAGCATCGAATCTGTAAATTGCTTTTGGTAGGATGGCCATTTTGATAATGTTAATTCTTCCGATCCATGAGCAGGGGATGTCTTTCCATTTCTTTGTGTCTACTGCTATTTCTTTTGGAAATATAGGCAAAACACTACATGGCATGCACCTCAAAGACATTTTTACAGATGCATCACCCAAAGCAGTGGTAGTGAAGGCAAAGATCAACAGCTGGGACTACATTAAATTAAAGAGCTTCTGCACAGCAAAAGAGACAATAACAAAAACAAAGAGAAACCCCACCAACTGGGAGAACATTTTTGCACCCAACACTAATGATAAAGGACTGATCACAAAAATCTGCGAAGAGCTGATGAGACTCGACAAAAACAAAGAAAATACTCCAGTCAAAACATGGGCAGAAGAGCTAAAAAGAAACTTCTCTGAAGAGGAAATACAAATGGCCACCAGGCATATAAAAAAATGTTCAACTTCACTTGTCATCAGGGAAATGCAAATCAAAACTACAATGAGATACCATCTCACACCAGTGAGAATGGCACATATTAAAAAAACTAGCAACAACAAATGTTGGCTAAGATGTGAAGAGAAAGGAACCCTCCTGCACTGCTGGTGGGAGTGCAAACTGGTCCAACCACTATGGAAAGCTGTGTGGAGATTCCTCAACCTACTAAAGATAGAGCTTCCATATGATTCAGCAATTCCACTCCTAGGTATTTAACCCAAGGACACAGAAACATTAATTCCAAAGAGCACCTGCACCCCTATGTTTATAGCAGCACAATTTACAATAGCTAAGCTTTGGAAACAACCCAAATGCCCAAAAATAGATGACTGGATCAAGAAGATGTGGTACATATATGCAATGGAATATTACTCAGCATTCAAAAAAGATAAACACATGCAATTTGCAGCAACATGGATGGAACTTGAAGGGATCATGCTCAGCGAAATAAGCCAGAAAGAAAAAGAAAAATACCAGATGGTCTCACTCATAACAGGAATCTAGAAAACCTAACCATGGACCAGGAAAAAGAATAACTATAAGAAAGAAAAAAATCAAAATCAACAAACAACTATGAACCAGAGACACTCTTTGGGGGCAGAGGGAAGGAGAGATTGGGGTCAAAATTGGGGTTGCAATTGTATGGGGAATATAAAAATAAAAAAAGGAAAAAATTAACTTATTAAGATTTAGTAAGTGTTCACACTTTCTTTATATTGATTTCTTTTTTTTTTTTTAGTTAAATAACATTACAGCCTAAGATTATATAATTTCAGGTGTTCATCATTAAAAATCAACATATATAAGCTACATTAAGTTCATAACTGAAAGCTCAATTCTATCCTTCACCTTACACATGATCTCTTTTATCTGATTTATCCAACTCCCTTCATCAATCCTTCCTGGTAAACATTAATAGAACTTTAAAATCTTAAAGTTTACTTTTGTTTAATTTACTGCATTCATTTATTTTCTTTATAAACCACATGATTGAATTTTTTTTTTAATCTCCACACCTATTTCATTCCTCACACCAGTGATTTACAGGTTGTTGCCAGTTATAGTACCAAACCCACTGTTGAAACAAGTATAAAATCACAATTTGGAAATTAGCCTATTGATGGCAGCATTTTAAAGAATGGCTCAGAATAGACAGATACCACATCTGATCCTAAAACCATGCTATATGCCTGATAGTATGGTTATTTAAATTTCCCTTAGTTCTTTGATTTATGCCATATATCTTTTTATTGTATGTGTTTTTGATTGTCAAATTTAGAATGTCAAGTTTTTGCTTAAAGTCAAAGGATTAGAGGGCCTCCCTGGTGGCGCAAGGGGTTAAGATGCAACCTATGAAGCTATTCACAGTCACGAGTTCAATCCCCAGGCAGGGAGAAACCCACATGGTGCAGCAGACCTCTCCTGTCTCACCCGCAGCTCCCCTCAGCAGTGTATTTTATTCAATCCACCTGTTCTGTCCCCCATTCTTTTTCTGGTGAATCCTCTCTTTCCCCACACCTCTGGTCTGTACTCCAGTTCTTATATCCATAAATAAATAAATCTTTAAAAGAAAGTCAAAGGACTAGAATTAATATAAAGATATCTATCTTAAAGTGGGCTATTGGAAAAGATAAATATTAACATATGAATTGGGCAAGGGTAAGATTTAGAGAATAGCAATAGGGACTCACCTTGTTTTTACTCCCAATTCATATTTTACAAATATTGATAATTATTTTATATTATATTTTATAACTGTTGACTGCAGTAATACTGATTTATAGTATAGTAGGTGATTCAGAAACATATTATCACAACTCCTAAGATGCAAGCCCTCATAACAAGACCACCATGAAGGAACCCATAGTCCTCCAACATACTCCATTTTACCTCCTCCCCACTGTGTTTTCCCCAACTTCCTCATATAGCCTCAAATTCACAGTTCTCCAGAGTTTTTTATTGGTTTGGTATTATATGACCCTTTATTTAGTTTCTCTACATTCCCCATATGTGTTTCACTACCTGATATTTGTCTTTGACCTTCTGACTTATTTCACTAAGCATTATCCCCTCCAGGGCCATCCATGTTGCCAAAGCAGGGGGGTCTGTCACAGCTCCTCCCAATTCAATAGATCTTTCTGGAATGCCAGCATCCATATTCCAGCTGGTGCTTTTTGTAACTGACAACAATGGTTGGGCAATGACAATGCAGCTGGGAATTTTTTTCAGGCTCCTTTTGTCACCCCTGACAGAGCCCATCCCTTCAATCAGTCATTGCAGAAGAGCAGAGAGGCCATATATCACTGGAATGGAGGACACACACATGCACAAGGCTCCCACCTCTTGCTGAGCCCTGGTTCGTACAAGTTTAATGTCAGCCTGGATTCCATCAGCTGAAAAAGGAGCAGGACGGAAAAGATGGAGAATGGGTCAGGTTGCAGTTCCCATCCCATCACAGCAACAAACTGAGTCCCCTTGAGTAATTCTGTGGATTTATTAAGTGGGTGGTAATGTCAACTTGGGGTTCCTTCCACCTTTGCACCTTAACAACCAGAGATGCATGTCCAGAACTTTGTCCATACTCATTGCACTATTATTTACTTAAGAGAAAATGTTCTCAGATAAATGCATTTTAAAAGGAAAAAAATATATATATATATGAATTTGGAGTGATTATGATGTGCCAATATAGGTACATCAATTGTAGCCAAACTAATACTCTTGTGGGAGATGTTGATAATGGTGAAGGCTATGCAAATGTAGGTGCAAGGAGTATATGCAAAATATCTGTACCTAACTCTTAACTTTGTTGTGAACCTAAAAATAAATCTAAAATTTTTCTTCAAATGGACCTCCCCTGGTGGCACAGGCAGTTGAGCACCCTACTGTGAAGCTGTCCATAGCCTCAACAACGCTGGTTCGATCCCAGCCAGCCGGCGAGCCTCCCACATGGTGCGGCAGAACTCTCCTGTCACACCCACTGCTCCCCTCAGCAGTGTATTTCATCAGTCTGCCTGTTCTGTTCCCCACTCTGTCTCTGGTGAATCCTCTCACCCTCCCCCGCATCTGGCCTATACCTCGGTTCTTGTATAAATAAATAAATCTTTAAAAAACAAACAAATAAAAGTAAAAAATACTTGGGAAATCTTTAGTAAATAGGCTAAAATTATTTTGAGTGAAATAATTGATCGGTGAATAAGGAATGATTCACTTCAAGCTGTATTGTCAAAGGTCTTGATAGTCCGTGGAATTTACTTGATAGAAATTCTGTCATAGAAACAAATAAGGCAGATAACTGATGTAGAAAGAAAATTAACTTGCCCAAAATGTAGACAATGGAGTAGAGAAGAGTGGGCTTAAAGGCAAACACTCCAGTTAAGAGATGTATGTTATAATCCAGGAAATGTTTTGTTTTCTCCTAAAAAAAAAAAAATTGATTGACACTATGATTTAATTTTCTTTTATGACAATAAGTTCAGTTAGTTAGATGAAGATAACCTACATTTTCATTTAAAATATTTGACATATGGATATATAAGACCCCCATAACATACAGAGTATTATTTTCTGTAATAAAACAGAAATAAAGAAGGTAGGGATGCTAATTTCTAAGTGAATATTTTCACAATGCTTGTTAATTTTTTGTAGTATAATAAAGTAAACCGTTGTTTAAACATGATTTCATCCTAGCTTTCATAAACACAAAGATAATGGCAGAGTAATTTGACAAAGAGTTTGGAGTTATGAAGCAATCTAATGCCATTTTTAAGAATTGGATGAGTCAAGTGTAATTGACTATTTTATGTGAGCAGTGTATTGAAGAGGACTCCACTAGCAATCACTCTTTTCTTTTCTAAATTAATCTTAATGAGAAAGGAAAAATCATAATTTGCTTAGTGAAAAAACACTAGAATAGAAATGAGTTCACACAAGAGTAAAATGCTTAAAGTCTTTGACTTTTTCTAAGGGAACTTATTCAAAACTTCTAATAGCTATTTTCCAATTGAGTATTTGGATTGTGTGTTATTTCAATATGTATTCTTGTAAAATCATCATGCAGAAACATGCCTTTCCTTTCTCACCTCCATATCCTATTCTCTTAAGATTTTTATATTTATTTATGAACACAAGAACTGGGCTACAGGTCAGAGGTGTGGGGGTTATGCGTTTTCACCAGAGACGGAGTAGGGAACAGAACAGACAGACTGACTGAAGTACACTGCTGTGCAGAGCAGCAAGCAAGGCAGGAGAGGTCTGCTGCACCATGTGTGTAGCTCCTTGGCTGGGGATTTAACTCTTGCTGCAGTGGATGCAAATAGCTTCATAGGTTGCGTCTTAACCCCTTGTGCCACCAGGGACATCTCATATCTTATTTTTGTTATAAATAGAGAATACACATTCCTATAGTTTAGATTTTTGAGTGTGAAAATGAAAATGATTAAAATTAGAAAACATCATTGACTGAAAAAAGCATATACAGTATACTTATCCAATATTTTTTTAAATAGAGGCATGCTTATTTATTTATTTATTTGTTTGTTTGTTTGTTTATTTTTGTTTTTTATGCATGCACTGGGTACAGTCAGAAGCTTGGGAGGGTGAGAGAATTCACCAGAGCCAGAGTGGGGAGCAGAGCAGGCAGAAGGACCGAAGTACACTGCTGAGGGGAGCAGCAGGCAGCAGGAGAGGTCTGCATGCCATATTTATCCAATATTATAGGAATCAATTTAAAAGTCAATGAATTCTGAGTGTGCTTTGGCAGAGTGTGTGTGGTAACATACATCTGAAGAAGTATTATCCTATATTTGAATCATATAAAGTATTACAAACCAATTTCACCTTGATAAAATTAATTATTTATAAAAAATAAAATGTGGGTCAGTAGTTTATTCTAGAATTTCACATAAAAATTTTGACAAATTAAAATGGAACAATTTCCTAACAACTGGATATGGATTTCCATGCAGTGGTGTGCTGGACCAACTTCACAAATGTTAATACACAAGTCCCATCTCTACATGATGTCCCTTTAGTAATATAAAATCTGCTGTGGTGGGAATATTTTTATTAGGAAATCATTAAATACTGTAAATTAGAGTTTCTTTCTCTTCATTTCTGTTTTTAAAACTTTATCAGCACACTACTAAATTTCTCTGGATTTTAATTACAATAATCCATTCACCACACTTTAATAAACTTCTCTAAGACTAGTGAATGCATTTAGGAAAGCGATTTGTGGCTGTCAAAAGAGGTTTTTCTTCATGAGCACAGTAATCTATATTGATGAATCCAATGCTTTGGTATATGCATCTGCCAAATTAAAAAATGGCATAAATATTATATATTTGAATATAATTTGCATGGTATAGTAATATTTTACATATGATAAAAAATCTAGACAAATAAAATGTCAAAATAAATACAATTTTAAGATAAAGATTTTATTGTCACATATTAACTTTGAAACTTTTTGAACTTCACTACAATATTATAGATAATGTAAAACTTTATATAACAAAATTCTTTTTATATTATTTCTGAATATTCAGGATTAACCCATTAGGATGTAATTTTGAAGTTTATTTTTAATTTATTTTGATAATTGGTTATATTACCTGTAATATCTGAAAGTAAGATTTCATATATATATATATATGCAAATATACTCAAGCAGAGGAGTGTTGGCTAAATATAAAATATTCTTTGTTTGTGTATTTGACATGTAAATATTTTTGTTAAAATAGAAAGTTTAAAGACCTATCATCTTCTTTTTAAAAGATTTATTTATTTATGCATACAAGAACTGGGGTGTGGGCTAGAGGTGTTGTGGGTGTGTGTGTGAGAGGATTCGCCAGAGACAGAGTGGGGAACAGAAAAGGCAGATTGATTGAGATATACTGCTGAGAGGAGCAGTGGGTAAGACAGGAGAGGTCTGCTGCACCATGTGGGTTGTGCCCTGGCTGTCCTGGAATTGAACTTGTGCTGCAGTGGCTGCAGATAGCTTCATAGGTTGTGTCTTAACTCTTGCGCCACCAGGGAGGCCCAAAAACCTATCATCTTAATGCCGTTCTTATAAACTAATCTGAACATATGTGAACTTTATGCAAATAATAAATGGTTTCAAAGTCTATTGAAAATGCTATTTTTTTGAAAGGATTTATTTATTTATGCATACAAGAAATGGCATACAGGCCAGAGCTGCAAGGGGTGAGAGGATTCACCAGAGACAGAGTGGGGAACAGAACAAGCAGATCTACTGAAATACGCTGCTGATGGGAGACGTCTGCTCCGCCATGTGGGTAACAACGTGGTCGGAGATCGAACTCATGCTGCAGACGTTGAGCTGCATAGTGACCCCTTGTGTCACCAGGGAGGCCCAAAAATGCTAATTGTGAAATGTTTTAGCTAGATAAGAATATTTCAACATTCAAACATTAAGACATACAAATTATTTTAGCCAACAAAGTTACAAACTATTTAAATGTTTATATTTTAAATATTATTACAAATATATTTTTATATAATTTATAGCTCATATATTTTATTATAGAATATACTATGTATTATTTTATTACATTTGCTACATGATTGTAATTATTAACAGAAATATCTTTCACAAAACATGACTCATGTGCAAATCACAACCTTCATATTACAAGAATAGATTATATTTACTTTTTTTAATATAATCTACCAAATAACATAGTACAATGTTAAATATAATCTACCAAATAATATAGTATCGTACTAATGGACATTTAATATTAAAAGGGATCAAAAATTTGGAATACTTATATTTGTTAAAAAATGCAGCACATTCTCATTCAATTATTTTAATTACTTTGTGAAAAGGGAATAAGCATATATCCCATGGTTAAAAAGATTTTCACAACTATTTTCTAGGTCCTTATAAAAATATATAAAAGTCTACTGTAACTTTTAAAGATCTAATTTTGTGAATTTAGTTATGTGACTAACACCATGAATAATTTGTGTAATTGTTTTATACTTGTGTAAAGAAACAATAACTTTCTAGGAAAAATACATGATTTTTCTATGAAAAAAATTCAAGCATTGTATGAATTTTTCTATCAATAGCCCGGAACATTTAGCTTTTTATCCCAAAATATTTTAGAATTGCCATTTATTTTAAAAAGCATTCGTTTTTCATTTGCCTTTACATTAGTGCTTACAAAAAGACACTCCTTGATATATTAGTTTTTCAAACATAATCACAAAAATAAAGTGAGATACATTGAAAATATGTGAACTGTCATGTAATTTCACAGTAAATCTTCCACAGTGCCTAATTTACCTAGAACGTGTTTCTCTAAACTATCAATAATACATTCCAGCACTTGTCAACAGTGTATATGACTAAAACAGTGTATATGACAAAAGAACATGTTATTTTATTAGTTCCTATTTTGTTTTCTGTGGACTACTCTAGCAGATTTTACTGCTCCAATGAAGGGAGTACATCAGCATTTTTCTTCCATGGTTAAGTAAGAAGTATCAAAAGGAAATTCATTATTTTTTTAAATAATTTTTGGCATAAAATCTTTTTTTTTCTTTAGTGTGAGTCTCCAATTGAAACACTGGCCCTGCCATTTATTTTAAAGGGTAAAATATTCAGAAATACTTATCATTATCCTCTGTTACAGTTTCTTTGAAGAATTATTAAACCAGTTTTCTATTTTCTACTTCTATTTTATATGTCAAATATTGATAGAAAACCTAATATTTAACCTTTTCAAGCACAAAGAAAGTGCTTTGGAAATAACTCATTTATGTAATTGAAAATAGTGATGGTGGAGGGGCGGAGCAACATGGCGGCGAGGAGACGCTGCGAGTAAGATCTCCCATTAAAAAAAGTTAATAGGGAGGAAAAGCAGCAGGTCCCAGTGAGAACTGGGACACGGAAGATAAACGGACAACTCCAGCAAACTGCCCGAAGAAGAAAGTTGCCATAGAAGAGGACGAGAAGGGAGGGAAGCGCAGAACCCTGCTCCCCTCCCCCGCCCACAGAGGCGGCACTCTCCGACCGGCAGAGACGAGGGAAACAACAAACCAAAACGCCCAACAAGAAAAACGGATGCAGCAAGTGGGACTGTGAGTGGAAAGGAACTATTTCAGCCACCACACCCCGTGAACGGGAGCTGAGGCGAACCCTGCAGGATCCACCACGGAGGTGAGCTCCAGGCGCCATTAAAGAGAGCCCCGCCCACCAGGAGGAGACCAGCACCAGCACACAGCCCCGGCCGCCCGGTAAGCTTGCACGAAAGCGGCGCTCGGATTGCAGCTGCCCAGGGACCTGCGCCTGCGACCTAGGCTTGCGGGGAGACGGCGGAGGCCCTCCCTGAGTGAGCAGGAACAAGGTGCCCAGGCAGGGGAGCGGGATTCAAAAGGCGCCATTCCCACGCCACTGATCTGGGCTACAGCCCGCGTCCTGGAACTGAGGGCTTTGGAACTGAGACCCGGGCGGAGGCCCTCCCTGAGTGAGCAGGAACAAGGCGCCCAGGCAGGGGAGTGGGATTCAAAAGGCGCCATTCCCGCGCCACTGATCTGGGCTACAGCCCGCGTCCTGGAACTGAGGGCTTTGGAACTGAGACCCGGGGCACGAAATTAGGGGCGTGGGTTCCCCACGATGGTGGGGCACAAGGCAGACACAGCACCCCAAAGCCGTTGAGGTGTACCCTACCATCCCCGCTCTGCTCCCTGTCCCACGGGGTGGAAAATCAGCTCCCCAAGGGCTCTAGGAGAGATCTCTGGTGCCACCTAGCGACTTGACCCCAGCACAGGCTACTGAAGGAGCTAGTGGCCAGCTGGGGAGTTAGCCCACACCAGGCCCCTTCCGAACAAGTAGTCTGAGCCCACAGGGAGAGCGAGCACCCACAGCCGGGGCAGACCAGGCGCGCAGAAGAGTGTGCCTGAGACCAGAAGCGCAGGGAGTGTGTCCCACATCACCATTTTAGAACAGGGACATTTCTTCAGTAAAGACTACCTGCAGAAGGCTTCCTCAGGAGCCAGAGGTGAGCGGGGGAAGTTCGCCCACGCCAGACCCCCTCTGGCCTGCAGTCCAAGCCCAGAGGGGAGCAGGAACCCACCGCCGGGGCAGACCAGGCGCACAGGGGAGTGTGTCCCCACATCGGCATTTTAGAACAGGGACCTTTCTCCAGTAAAGGCTGCTTGAAACTGACAGATGACTCCTGGAAGAACCAGAGGGGAACAGAGAAGCCCACCCAAGATGCCGGCCAGTCCCAACAACACAGTGTCCCAACGCATACGGCAAATTAGAAAACAGACAGTAGGGAGGAGAAGAACCACACGCAACCTAGCAACTCTCCAGAGAAAAAGCACACCACAAAAAGAAAGCCAGCCCCCAGATTGCAACGACAATAACTTGGAAGAATTTCTGAGCCTTCCAGAAAGAGAATTTAAAATTGCCGTAATTAAAAAACTGACAGAAGTCATAAAGGAAAACAATGATAAGGGAAAAATAATCAACGATCAGAAGAATGCAATTGAGTCCCTAGAGAGGGAAAACAATGGTCAGAAGAAAGAAATTGAGTCCCTAAAGAGGGAAGTAAAAGAAATGCAGGAGATCAAAGAATTAATGGAAGAACTAAAGAATTCTGGGAAAAGCAATGAAAGCAGAATAGATGAAATAGAAGAACGAATAAGTAATCTTGAAGACACAGAAATAAAAAGAACCAAAACAGAGAAGGAAAGAGAAGTACGAAGGAAAAAGAACGAAGAAAGACTTCGGGAACTATCTGACTCCATGAGGAAAGGAAATATAAGAGTTATAGGAATACCAGAAGGAGAGGAGAGAGATGTAGGAACAGAGAAAATATTCAAAGAGATAATTGAAGAGAACTTCCCAAATGTGAAGAAGGAGCTGAAAATTGATATACAAGAAGCAAGAAGAACACCAAACTTCCACGACGAAAGGAAAAATACAGCAAGACACATAATAGTAAAGCTCCCAAGAATCCAGGACAAGGAAAAAATAATGAAGCTGGCAAGAGGGAAGAAACAGATAACATTCAAAGGAAAACCAATCAGGCTGACATCAGACTTCTCCGAAGAAACACTACGGGCAAGGAGAGAGTGGAGGGACATAGTCAACAGACTCCAAGAAAACAGATGCCAACCAAGAACACTCTATCCCGCAAAGCTCTCCTTCCTCTTTGAAGAAAGAATATGGACCTTCCCAGACAAACAGAAACTCCGGAATTTCATTGCAACTAAACCCCCACTCCAAAAAATACTACAAGGAGTCCTAAAGCCAGAACCTCAGAGCGACGAATAACAATGAAAGAAGGCCAAAAAAAAAAAAGTTATTAAAAGAATAAATAAATAAAATCAAAGGAAAGACAAACACAATGGCAAATACAGATGTTAACATATCAATATTAACTCTAAATGTAAATGGACTAAACTCTTCAATAAAAAGACACAGAGTTGCAGCCTGGATTAAGAAACAAAACCCAACCTTTTGCTGTCTCCAGGAAACACATTTAGCTACAAAAGATAAAAATAGGCTCAAAGTTAAAGGATGGAAAACAATCCTACAAGCAAATGGACCAAAAAAGAAAGCAGGAACAGCTATACTTATATCAGATAAAACAGATTTCAAACTCAAAAAGATAAAAAGAGACCCCAATGGTCACTACATTATGATCAAGGGGACAATACTTCAAGAAGAAATAACACTCATTAACATATACTCACCAAACGAAGGAGCACCAAAATATATCAGACAACTGTTGTCCTCTCTGAAAACAGACATCAGAGAAAACACGTACGTAGTGGGAGACTTCAACACACCACTATCAACAATGGATAGATCAACAAGACAAAAAATAAGTAAAGAAACCAAAGCTCTAAATAAAGACCTAGAGCAATTGGGCTTAACAGACATCTATAGAACACTAAACCCAAAAAAAACGGAGTACACATTTTTCTCAAGCGCACACGGATCATTCTCCAGGATCGATCACATACTGGGGCACAAGACAAACATCAACAGATACACCAAGATTGAAATCATATCAACCATCTTTTCTGACCATGAAGGCATCAAACTAGAAATCAACCATAAAAAGAAGGCAAGGAACTTTCCTACCTCATGGAGATTAAAAACCACACTACTGGAAGACCATTGGACTAATGAGGAGATCAAAGAAGAAATTAAAAAATTTTTTGAATTGAACGACAAGGAGGACACCAATATCCTAAATGTATGGGATGCAGCAAAAGCAGTAATAAGAGGAAAATATATAGCAATAGAAGCTCACATCAAGAAACAAGAAAGAACGCAAAGAAACAACCTAATCTCGAAGCTCAAAGATCTAGAAAAAGAACAACAAAAAAACCCCAAAACCAGTAGAAGAAAAGAAATAATAAAAACCAAAGCAGAAATAAATGAAATTGAAACTAAAAAAACAATCCAAAAGATCAATGAAACCAAGAGCTGGTTCTTTGAAAAAATCAATAAAATAGACAAACCCCTAGCCAGGCTCACAAAGGAATAAAGGGAGAAAGCACAAATAAACAGGATCATCAATGAAAGAGGAGAAATCACAACGGACACAGCAGAAATCAAAAGAATAATCAGTAACTACTATGAACAGTTATATGGAAACAAGTTTAACAATCTAGAGGAGATGGACAAATTCCTACAACTCTACAATCACCCAAAGCTAGATAAAGAAGAAATAGAACACCTAAACAGACCAATTACAATTAGCGAAATTGAAATGGTAATCAAAAACCTCCCCAAAAACAAAAGCCCAGGACCTGATGGATTTACAAATGAATTCTACCAAACATTCAGAGACGAATTAGTGCCTATCCTTCACAAACTCTTCCAAAAAATTGAGAAGGAAGGGACAATACCAAACACGTTCTATGAAGCCAACATTACACTAATACCAAAACCGAACAAGGACAACACAAAAAAGGAAAACTACAGGCCAATCTCCCTAATGAACACTGATGCAAAAATCCTCAATAAAATTTTAGCTATCAGAATCCAACAATGTATCCATAAGATAATTCACCACGACCAAGTTGGATTCATTCCAGGGGCACAAGGATGGTTTAACATCCGAAAATCAATCAACGTTATCCAACACATCAACAAAAAGAAATATAAAAACCATATGATAATATCAATAGATGCTGAGAAAGCTTTCGACAAAGTGCAACACCCATTCATGATAAAAGCCCTTGAAATTCTTGGTATACAAGGAACATACCTCAACATCATAAAGGCCATCTATGACAAGCCAACAGCCAGTATCATTCTCAATGGTGAAAAGCTGAAAGCAATTCCATTAAGATCTGGAACAAGACAAGGATGTCCACTCTCACCATTGCTTTTCAATATAATACTGGAAGTCCTAGCCAGGGCAATAAGACAAGAGAAAGACATCCAAGGAATCCAAATAGGAAAAGAAGAAGTCAAACTATCACTATTTGCAGACGATATGATATTATACATAGAGAACCCCAAAAACTCCACAGAAAAGCTAATTCAACTCATCAATCAGTTCAGTAAAGTGGCAGGATACAAAATCAACACGCAAAAGTCAGTAGCCTTCCTATACACAAACAATAAATCTGAAGAAGAAGAAATCAAAAAGACCATCCCTTTTGTTATTGAAACAAAAAAAAATCAAATATTTGGGAATAAATCTAACAAAAGAGGTAAAGGACCTATACAAAGAAAACTATAAAACACTGTTAAAAGAAATAGAAGAAGACACAAAGAAATGGAGAGACATCCCCTGCTCATGGATTGGAAGAATAAACATTATTAAAATGGCCATCCTTCCAAAAGCAATATACAGATTCAATGCTATTCCAATCAAAATTTCAATGTCATTCTTCAAAGAAATAGAACAATTATTGATGAAATTCATATGGAATCACAAAAAACCCCGAATAGCCAAAGCTCTCCTGAAAAAAAAAAGAAGGGAATGGAGGCATCAGACTCCCAGACTTCAAACTATACTACAAAGCCATAATCATCAAAACTGCATGGTATTGGAACAAGAACAGACATACAGACCAATGGAATCGAATAGAAAATCCAGAAATAAACCCACAGATTTATGATCAACTAATCTTTGACAAAGGAGCAAAGACTATGCATTGGAGCAAAGAAAGTTTGTTCAATAAATGGTGCTGGGAAAACTGGGTCGCTACATGCAAAAGAATGAAGCTTGACCACCACCTCACACCATACACAAAAATCAACTCAAAATGGATTAAAGAACTAGACATAAGACCTGAAACCATAAAATATATAGAAGGAAATATAGGCGAAACACTACGTGATTTGCACATCAAAGACATCTTTACAGACACATCACCCAAAGCAGTGATAGTGAAGGCAAAGATCAACAGCTGGGACTACATCAAATTAAAGAGCTTTTGCACAGCAAAAGAGACAATAACAAAAACAAAGAGAAACCCCACCAACTGGGAGAACATTTTTGCACCCAACACTAATGATAAAGGACTGATCACAAAAATCTGCAAAGAGCTGATGAGACTCAACAACAACAAAGAAAATAATCCAGTCAAAAAATGGGCAGAAGAGCTTAAAAGAAACTTCTCTGAAGAGGAAATGCAAATGGCCAACAGGCATATGAAAAAATGTTCAACATCACTTGTCATCAGGGAAATGCAAATCAAAACTACCATGAGATACCATCTTACACCAGTGAGAATGGCACATATTAAAAAAACTAGCAACAACAAATGTTGGCGAGGGTGTGGAGAAAAAGGAACTCTTCTGCACTGTTGGTGGGAGTGCAAACTGGTCCAACCACTGTGGAAAGCTGTGTGGAGATTTCTGGACCTACTAAACATAGAGCTTCCATATGACCCAGCAATTCCACTCCTAGGTATTTACCCAAAGGACACAGAAACATCAATTCCAAAGAACACCTGCACCCCTATGTTTATAGCAGCACTGTTTACAATAGCTAAGCTTTGGAAACAACCCAAATGCCCAAAAATAGATGACTGGATCAAGAAGATGTGGTACATATATACCATGGAATATTACTCAGCATTCAAAAAAGATAAACACATGCAATTTGCAGCAACATGGATGGCGCTGGAAGGGATCATGCTCAGCGAAATAAGCCAAAAAGAAAAAGAAAAATACCGGATGGTCTCACTCATAGCAGGAATCTAGAAAACTTAAATAATGGACCAGGAAAATGAATAACTATAAGAAAGTGAAAATCAAAATCAACAAAAAACTATGAACCAGAGACACTTTTAGGGGGGCGGGGGCAGGAGGGGAGGGATTGGGGTCAGAATGGGGGGCTGCAATTGTATGGGGAATATAACAATAAAATTTATTAAAAAATAAAATAGTGATGGTAATTCAATGGTTCTCAAATGTTAATGTATATATGAAGTATTTGGGGTGGTTTAAAATGCACATTCTCAATCCCAGCTCTGGACAACTGAATCGGATTCATTGGGAGTAGGTAGATGTATAATAAGTTAGCTAAATATGGACAAACTGCAGTAATTTATTTGTGAACACTATAAATTACATATTGATAATGACTTTGAGTATGGAATGTTAGATCGGTGCTATGAAGCACTGGAGAACATGATTTTCCTGAAATATTTAAGTTCAAATAAAGATAGGCTGCTTTCCCAATACATATTTGCAACATGATATTTTGTGGAGTGTTATTGGTAAACAATACAATTAGCTCCATGAATGTTTTCTATAACATTAGAATGGAGTGTCTAATATTGTAGGTCACAATAATGCCTAACATTATGGTTACTATACAGATGAGAAGAGTCAGAAAGTAGAAAAATGTTACTTAAACAGTCATTAAGTGCCATTGTAGTGAAATAGCTATGTATTTGCCATGCTATATTTCAATTTTTTTATTGTTTCTTCCCCTTTTAATGTTAGTATCAACTAGTAATCAAGAAGCTTTATTTGGTTGTAAAAAAAAATTTAAAGGTTAAATTATCAGAGATTTGGAAACTAAACACTATACTCATCTTTTAATTTTGAACTAATATTTTAACCTATGTATATATATATATATATATATATTTAAATATTTATTTATTTATTTATTTATTTATACAAGCACTGGCTACAGTCAGAGGAGCGGGAAGGTGAGAGAATTCACCAGAGCCAGAACGGGGAACAGAACAGGCAGAGGAACGTGGCAGGAGAGGTCTGTGCGCTATGCGGGACCCTCGCCGGTGGCCAGGGATCGAACTGGCGCTGCAGAGGCTATGGGAAGCTTCTCAGCCCAGCGCTCAACCGCTGCATCACCAGGGGAGGCCCCAACCTATGTATATTTTTAATTTTTAATTATTTCTAATACAAAAGGGTATGGTATATATGTATGAAAAATGGGAAATTATATTTAAGAGTTTAAATAGCATGAGCATCTTCTTTATGAAAAAATATCTTACAGAAAATGAAAACAGAATTTTTATATAGCTAATTGAATCACTCTAGCTTAATATCCAGAACTTATGAGAATAATCATATTTTTCTTTAGGAGAATGCTCACTTTCTATTACTTAAAGTCTCTGTTTGGAAGGAAAAAAATATACTACTGGTCAGTGGTCCTGTATTGTCATAATTAGTAATAGGATGTCAATAAAAATATAATTCAAAGTAAAATTAATTCAGCAAACTAGTCTAAAACTATTGATAATGACTGTTGAAAACTGTGTGGAGGTTACTTAAAATGTTAAAAATGAATCTGCCATATTACCCAGCGATTCAGCTCCTGGGAATCTACAAAAACACTAATTTGAAAGGAAATTTGTATTCCTATGTTTATTGGAGTACAATTAACAATAGCCAATACACTGAAACAACCTAAATGCAAAACAGATGAATGGATCAATGTGGTATATATACACAATGAAATATTACCCAGCAATAAAAGGGATAACATTTGTAGCAACATGAGTGGAGCTGGAAGGGATTATGCTAAATTAAATAAATCGGAAGGTAAGTTAAATATTGGATTGTTTCACTTATATGTGGAATATAGAGAAACCAAACAAAAGGTCAGATAAAGACAAATCTTGAAAGCCTACCATAGATATGAGGCATCTAAGAGAGGTGGAGGAGTGGAGTGGTGAAAACAGGGAGAGGAAAAAGAGCACAAGGGACTATCTTCACTGACTATGGTTGCTTTGGTAGTGGGGGAGTTACAGTGACTGCACAAGAGGGGAGAAATCATATACAATGCAAAAATTAACAACATTTTAGATAAATGTTACCTTCCAACGCTCCATAGTTTCCAAGCAATAAAAGTTCTCATATAAAGTGGTGTCAGTTTCTTTTGTTTTATCTCCTATCTACTATATACATCAATATACTCCTTATACTCTTGAATTTAATGTTAAATACAATGCAATTTGCCCTTCCTTTCAACATAAACTATTTATTTATTTTTAATTACTTAATTTATTTATTTTAAAGATTTATTTATTTATTTATACAAGCACTGGGTACAGTCAGAAGCACAGGATGGTGAGAGAATTTACCAGAGCCAGAGCAGAGAGCAGAACAGGCAGACTGACGAAGTACACTGTTGAGGGGAGCAGCAGGTGGCAGAAGAAGTCTGTACACCATGTGGGACCCTCGCCCAGTGGCCAGGGATC
The DNA here is from genome assembly GCF_964194135.1 of Talpa europaea. Taxonomy (NCBI): domain Eukaryota; kingdom Metazoa; phylum Chordata; class Mammalia; order Eulipotyphla; family Talpidae; genus Talpa; species Talpa europaea. The sequence goes on from NC_140070.1 coordinate 56,082,560, forward strand.
AAACCGGCACTGCAGAGGCTGCGTGCAGGTTCGCAATCCAGAGCTCAACCACTGCACGTTTAATCAATGTCCACTCATTTGAAAATATATTCTTCTGGCTTTTCTGTTTTAGCCTCCATTCTATCGTTCAGTTTCCACTTAAAGGAGTATTGCCATATTGTGGATAAACTCTTATCTGTAGCATATGTTGTTAGTAATATTTTCTTTCAAGTCTCTCACTTATTTTTTTTATTTATAAAATATTTTTTTATTATAAGTCTACTGAATTTCACAAGTATATCTATTTTTCCCCTAAAGAAATCATCAGATTGTTATATTTTATTGTTTAGAATAAAACTCTTTTTTCTACTTTATTTTAGTTTGTGAAAACTGAATCATATAAAGTTGATTTAAGGCATTGTTTTATATCCTACCTATAGCAAATGTCAAACTCAGATCTAAGACTCTAAAAAATTTCTCTTTTGTTTATTATCACTTCAGTTCAAATTTCTTCCATTTCCTTACCCAGAAAGCCTATTATTTACAATGAAGTTCACAATTCTCTATTCCTGCATTTGTCATTTTCCCACTTATAATTTTCATGCCATTCATTTTTCCATCTTTATAGTTCAAGTGAAACTCAAATATAACCTCTACAAAAATAATTCCATTTTTCTTCTGTGTAAAGAAAAGTCTTTATAACTTGAGTATAGGCTTATTTTTCATATTTTTGTCCTCAAACTTACGTTATTTGCTGTCCTTTCAAATTATTATGAAACTCACTTTAAAATTTTATAAAAAATAAAAATTTTATTTGATTGATATGATTTTTAATCAACTTAATTAGAAACTAAGTTTCAGATAATAAATAGCCCTTTTTTTTTTTAGTATATGGTTTACATATACTGACAAATATATACTCTAGTTTAACTATCACCACAGTCAAAGTATTTAATATTTGGCCGTTTGTACAAGTTCAAACATGGCCATATATGGTTAATTCCTCCTCAATCCTAACTTCAGGCAAATATTAATCTACTTTCTGACACTATACTTAATTATTCTTCTTTCCTAGTGTTTCTTATAAATTGAACAACAGAACATGCATTACTTTGGCTTCAACTTATACTGCTCAGCAGTGTTTCTAGCAATTCATCCATGTTAAAAGTATCATTAATTTGCTCATTTTCATTGCCCATAAGTAGTGGGCAATGCACACTTAGCTCATACATTCTCCAATTGATAGTCACATGGATAGTAGCCAGTTTTGTGCTAGAATGAATAGAGCTATTATACATATTCATAAACAAGTCATATCCATGGATGGATATTTTAATTTTTCTTCAATAAAAACCTTTCTTTAATGAAAACCTTTCTTCAATGAAAACCTTTAAGTGAAGTTACTGTTTAATATGATAAGTATAACATTAATTCTACCAGAGTCTGCCAAACCATTTTCCAAAGCAATTGCCAAAGTTAATTTCCTCTTTGGTAATACGTGAGAGTTCCAGTCTGTGTCTTATCAATGCTTGTTATTGTTGATATTTTAAGTAAAGACTTTTCTACAAACTGTGTATCACTGTTGGGTTAAGATTTTTATTTTCATTGATCTGATGACTAACAGTGTCAAACACATTTTCAATTATTTCACCTATTTTTATTACGTTGTTTGTATTTCTGTTTTTTATTTACAGGAGCTATATTTTAACATAATAATATACTGGTTCTCAACTGAGTATGATTATTTGTCAATAACTTATGAACTAAAGACAATTGAATTAAAAAAAATCAGCAGTAAATTAACTTTCATCTTGTGCTTTCCTCAATGTTCTTGCATAATTGATCATATTTCACTCTTCTCCCTAAACTAGATTTTTAAAGTTATCTAATATTTTAAATAATATTAAATGGATAGCAGAAGTTTCAATTATTCACTGAAGTGTTTTGAAATCTTGATGATGCTACCTATTTATACTCTAGCGATTGGCTTAAAGTTATAGGAAATTGATTCATATTATAAAGAGATACCAGACTCCTAGGTTGTTCTAGTTAAATATTACTGTGGTTTATTTTGGGGAATGGAAATGAGTAAATATTCCTTTCCATATAGTAAGTATCCAGTTGTTTCATTTATTTATTTGTTTGTTTGTTTGTTTGTTTATTTATTTATTAAACATTTATTTATTTACTTATGCAAGTACAGGGTACAGTCAGAAGCTCAGGAGGGTGAGAGAATTCACCAGAGCCAGAGCGGAGAGCAGAACAGGCACACTGATGAAGTACACTGCTGAGGGGAGCAGCGGGTGACAGGAGAGGTCTGCATGCCATGTGTGACCCTCCCCAGGTGGCCAGGGATCACAATGGCGCTGCAGTGGCTGCAGGTAGCTTCGCAACCCAGCACTCAACCGCTGCACCACTGGGGAGACCCTATCCAGTAGTTTTAATTTTCACTCCTTCATCCACTGTAATTGGAAGTCTAAAGTATATAATAAAGGATAGGTAATGTAGCAAAAATTTACTTAATTTTTAACTTTAAGAAAATATTTTTGTGGATCTAATGGAGGATTTGGCTGTGGATGCAGTGAAATAACATTCAGCACCCTTATGAACTATACTCTGATATATCATCATTACCTAAATAAATATTTTTTAAAAGGTACACATCTTTTGGGACCACATGCATGAGTAATAAAGCTTCTCCTGGCCTCACCAAAAAAAAAAAAAACAAAAAAAAAAACACATATTATTTAACACAATGTATTCAAAATGTCACTTTCTCAGTCATGCTTAGATTGTTTTATTACATAATTACTTTATATTTTTGAACCTGGTGGTGCAGGTGGTTGAGCGCAGCACTGCAAAGATGTCCGCAGTGAAGCTGTCCTTAGCCTCTGCAGCTCGGTTTCGATTCCCAGCTGGCCAGGGAGATACCCACATGTCGCAGTAGACCTCTCCTGTCTCTCCCGCTGCTCCCCTCAGCAGTGTCTTTGGTCTTCTGCCTGTTCTGCTCCCTGCTCTGTCTCTGGTGAATTCTCTCACCCTTTGGTGACTCTGGCCTGTACCACAGTTCTTGTATAAATAAAAATAAATATTTAAAAATAGAATATATAAAGCATTCTTTAAATTCAATTGTGGGACAAAACAGGCAGACTGACTGAAATACACTGCTGAGGGGAGCAGCCAGGAAGACAGGAGAGGTCTGCCGACCATGTGGGACCCTCACTGGCTGGAGGGGATCAAACAGGTGCAGCAGAGGCTGTGGACAGCTTCACAGTGTGGTGCTTAACTACCTGCACCCCCAGGGGAGGCCCAAGAAATTATTTTAATTTGAATCCAAAAATTTACTTTTGGTGAAGTATTTCAACACTTTGTGTATCCACTGCTTTCCTAATTCTATCAGTTTCAAGAGAAGACAGTCATCATCATTCCAAAGCACAGTCAGGACCACAGTCACACTCCAATTAATGATTTGTGCTTGGAAATAGACAAGTTGTTATTTTAGGTATGTTAAAAATAGGAAGAGAATATGATGGTAGTATTTGAGAAGTAGCAGTCTTAGAGAAGTCTGATCATAGGCAATAGAATGTCGGGTCCAAGTGTAAAGCCTGAAGTTTAGAGTTAGGATTTGAATCCCCACCAGAAGGAAAAACAAGGCAAAATGAATCTTGGTGGCTTATCAGGAGAGACACTCAAATGTAGGTAATGTGGTATTCTATTTCCTGCCGCTAATTTCTTAACCAGTATATCTTACAAAGCATTACCATCAGATTTACTGCTATTAAGCTTGTAATTTCCTTCTATCGAGGGGTAAAATTACCCTCATTGCATTGGTCAGAAACCATATGGAGGGCCTCCCCGGTGGCACAGTGGTTGAGCGCTGGGTTGCAAAGCTGCCTGCAGCCTCTGTAGCGCCGGTTCAATCCCCGGCAGCTCCCTGGCCACTGGAGGAGGGTCCCACATGGTGCGCAGACCTCTCCTGCCGCCCGCTGCTCCCCTCAGCAGTGTACTTCGGTCCTTCTGCCTGCTCTGCTCCCCGCTCTGGCTCTGGTGAATTCTCTCACCCTCCCGCGCTTCTGACTGTACCCAGTGCTTGTATAAATAAAATAAATAAGTAAATAAATCTTTAAAAAAAAAAAAACCTTATGGAGAAACAGGTGACTTACCCTGAATCACACAACTTGTATAAGTACTTCCAAAATATACCATAAATTAACACATACTCTATGTTTTAAGTTTACATGTAAATAACTAAGAATAATAGCAGAATTTATAAAATAAGCAAAGCAATAAGGATACATGAAATGTGCATTATTTGTAAACAATCACTTAGATACTTTTTTGAATCATACTGTAATTTTTCAATTTCCACATTATTTTTGTACATTTGACCAGTATTACAAAATATGAACTCTGATTTATTTAATCACTTATAAACATTAATCTAATTATAATAACTCCACATATAAATTATATTTTATCTACATATCATGTTTCTCTCACACATATTATTTCTCTTTTGATATAATGTATTTAAATGTAATGAAAATAGCAATGATAACAAACCTGCCAATTAGGAAAAAACACTCTCTCATTTCCTTAAACCTACCGAATGATATATCAAAAATACCATTAATATAATGGATATTGGCAAACAGAATAGCATTTTCTACAGAATTATAGAGACAAGATCTCAAAAGCTGTAGTAATTCTATGATATCTCAACTTTAGTAAACATTTTCAAAAGCTATTTAGTCTCATGCAGACATGTATAATTTAAAACCAACATATTTACAGGGAAAATAATTCTGAAAGGTACATTTTTAGCCATTCAAATTACAAATCATCAAAAAGATGAATTGAGTCCAGTGTATAGCTTTTAAAGATAAGGAAATTAAATTGAAAGCAAGAAAGTCTCATACATTTCTTTCTATCATTGTTAAATCAGTAGAGAAATGACAAATGGTCTCCACTTTAAGAAAGATAATAAGCTTTTAAAAATGTCTGAGTCATGACTTCCCAATACTTCTAGCAAAACAACACTATAGGCATCTTTCTTAACCTGGGTATCAAATCTTTGATTCAATGTCAGATGGACTACTACTGGTTACAGCAAAGACTGATTGGAAACATAGTCTTCCCTAAAAATTCACTCTTCCTTGTGCTATTAATAATTCATATAATGATTGGATATCAAAATTATAACAACCTGAAATATGGAGGAGGTTAAGTGACTTAACAGGTAGTCATGGTCAGTTATTCTATAATGTGGTGCATACATAAGTACATTTCACATTCTCAGTTTAGTAGCACATGTATTCAGCAAATATTCATAAAACTTTAGGTTAACTGCAAAAAGTTCTCTTTAGTAATGAGAGTGTAAGTAAACAGAAGTTTCATATACACAAACAAATTTGTGACACAATCTTCTCAAGTCCAGGATTAAATCAGTATAGGGTAAATGGTTTGGTAAATGGTTTTCAGGCTTTTCTGCCCTCCCACCATTAGGATTGCCCTGCCTGATGGTGGGTACCTACAGTCGTTACATTGTTGCAAACTGTCTTGTTTACTTCTGTGGGCCTTGGGAGGAGTATTGAGACAGTCACCAAAAGAAGCAGAAGCAAGAGAGAAGAGGCAGGAGAGAGAAGCCCAGAGCGAAGACTCACCCCAGGTTTGGAGGCCTATTTGCCACCTGGCCCCCTGGCATCCCTGCCTGCCATATACCTGGTTGCTGCAATGCATGTAAAGCTCAATAAAAGCCTGAGAAAGCCACCAAGGGCTCCAAGACTCTCCTTTACCTGTCTGCCGGATTAGAAAACCTGCCCTGTGCCATTCTGCCCCTACAATTGGTGTAAGTTGACAGAATGATCAGATGCAGACGGGTATGGAGACCTCTGAAGAGCTCAGGAGGGATTGAGGAGCAGCAGACTATATGTGTTTGCCTGTGACAATGCTGGATGTGCCATGGCAGCACACTTAGTGACCAAAGTCCAGGAGCTGTGGAAAGAGCTAGAGACACTGCAGGAGCACAGGAGGAGGACAAGGTCCAGGGGCTGCAGGACAAGACCTCGCCTGGAGGAGGAGACAGCCCAGGAGGACCAGCCCACAACCCCTGAGGCAGCAGAATTGTCGGGGAAGAAAGGACCACTATCGGAGCTCACCCAGTGCTGATGCAGGAAAAGACTGAAGGACTGACAATCCCACCAGAAGGCAGAGGAACTTTAGCAGGGTAATGTTATGTTTTTGGGGACCCTGGGGGTAGATGGTATTGTTTATTCACTCCAGGGGATGGGAATATGGGGGTGGCCAGTGGGCCTTGATGGCCCACAGCAGCCTGTGTACTGCCCAGCAGCTAGGCAGAGGAAAAACACCAACTTTGAAGGGCAAAAGCTGGTGCTGAGATTGGGAATCCATGAGTGGCTGTTAAGCAGCCTAAGTATGCTCAAAAAGACCAGCGAGCCTCTTAAAATCACCTGTGGGTGATGCCCTGCCCATTGCTGAGTGAGGGTGAGGAGCTGAGGAACCTGTCCTTGGGGGATGGGTGGGGAACACGGCTTGTGGTGGAGCCACAGCCAAAGAGAGGACCGAAGAAAGGCCACATGTGGAACTTGTATCAACAGATCCCAGACCCATGTGCAATGCGTTGACCAGAGTGCGGGTGGTCTCCGTGTCACATTGGTGGCTATGAAATGCGAGTGTTGGAGCGACCATAGACAGAAACACCTGAGGGCTGGTGATTACCCCCAACAGTATAGAATCGCCAGTCCAAGAGTGAGTGCATCCTGGGGGTGGATGCCGTGTGTGGCTTGTGGCCTACACCACAGCCAGACAAGGCCAGGAAGCCTGATGGCTCCTGGTGTGTGACAGCAGATGCCTGAGTGTTCTCCCCTCTTATGAACAGTGCCTTCAGCAGCAGAAGTGGTGGATCATCTGCTGGTGCCAATAATCGTCTTTTGCAACTAGGTTGGTGCCCTGCCTGCAATTATTTGTTATGTTGTGTTTCATTATTCAGTTGTATTTTCTTTTGTGGGCCATGGCTACAGTGTTTATGTTTAAGGGAAACTTGTATATACTTGTATATAGATGATATAGCAGAAGATCCTGAGGGGGTGGATTGTAGGGTAAATGGTTTGGTGAAAGGTTTTCAGGCTTTTCTGCCCTCCCACCATTAGGATTGCTCTTGCCCTGCCTGATGGGGGGTGGGGGACACCTGTAGTTGGTACATTTTGCAAACTGTCTTATTTACTTCTGTGGGCCACGGGAGGAGTATTGAGATAGTCACCAAGAGAGAAGAGGCAGGAGAGAGAAGGGGAGAGAGAAGCAAGTGAAGACTTGCTGGGGGCTTGGAGGCCTATGGATAGGCCTCCTGGCCCCTGGCACCCCTGCCTGCCATGTACCTGGTTGCTTCAATCCATGTAAGGCTAAATAAAAACCTGAGAAAACCACCAACGGCTCCAAGACAATCCTTTACCCGTCTGCCAGATCATAGAAAACCTGCTCAGTGGCAGCACCTTCTACACTCACAAGTTAAACATGATGACTATTATCTTGTATTGAATATTCTCCATTGAAATTATATACTTGGCTCCTCCATAAGATTAAGAAATATCATAAAGAGGTGAATTTTTCTTTGTATTCTCCGTATTTTTTCTTTGTGTTTCAGGAACTTAGGTCAGTGTATGACTCTGTTTGCCCTGGAATAAATGATTTTTTGAGTGAATCAAAACATATATGAAAAAATATTTTTGATAATCTAAGTATACGCATTATATGCTTGCTAGACCATAAATGGCATCTCATTTACATAAATTCAAAAATTGAGAGTGTTTTAGAACACAGGACAATATTTTAAAATTGTTTATTCGATAATTCAAGTTTTCCTTTGTATTTTTAGTTATTTCTCTGATTATTCACTTTTTATTACATTTTTGTATTTTATTGATCTTCATTTTAAAATTGTTTAATTTTATTATTTTTATTGAAATAAGGTTGGCTTATAACACTATGTGACTTAGGTATACAATTTCAAACCTCTTCAAATTTATATTTCATTGTGATTTTGACATTAATTTTCTGGTGCTAAATGATGATGCACATTTTATTTTTCATTTGCTTGCTGGCCATTTGCATATTATCTTTGGGAAGTGTCTGTTTAGGTCTTCTGAGCATTTCCTTAATTTTGTTCTTTTCTTTTTCATTCATTGTATTTTGTGGAACATCTTGGACATTGGCCTCTAATAAAGTTATCACTATTTGCTGATTGTGTAATATGCATAAACAACCCTAGAAAATACACTATATAATTTTAACAATGTCAGTATACTAAAGTGACTCTTTACATGATAAATTTATAAAAATCAGTTGTGTTCTTTTATGCAAACTATGACATAGAAGAGAAAGAAATCAAGAAAATGATTCTACTTACAATTACATCAAAAAGAATTAAATACCTAGGAGTAAACTTAACAAAGGAGGTGAAGGATCTATACAATAAAAACGGTAAGATACTCTTAAAAGTAATATAAATCAACTCAAACAAATAGAAAGTTTTCCCCTGCTAATGAAATGAAAAATGATATAAAAATATATAAAATAAAAAAGGGCTGAGTTAAATAAAAAAATACAAAAAAATGTCATATTACCTAAAGAAATATACATTCAATGCAATCACTACCAAAGTTCCAATGGCATTTTTCAAAGAAATAGAACAAATATTTCTGAAATTCATATGAAAGCACAAAAGACATGAATAGTTAAAGAAACCCTGATAATAAAGAGCAATAGTATCACTCTCTCAGGCTTCAAACTTTATTACACAGATGTAGTTATCAAAAGAGTCTGGTACTGAAACAAACACAGACATAAAGACAAATGGAATAGAATTGACAGTCCAGAAATAGTCTCACACTTACGTGAACAGTAATCTATGACAATAGGACCAAGAGTTACATAGGAGAGAAGAAACTCTATTTAAAAAAAAAAAAAAAAAACAGTATTGGCAAAACTGCACAGACACATGCAAATGAAAGAAATTGGAGAACATGCTCACACCACATGCATAAATTAACTAAAAATGAATTAAAGATTCATATGTCAGGCTCAGATGTTTCACAACTGTCTTTGTATAGGTCTCATTATGTTTAGCTAACAAGGACTTTTTTCTAAAGCTCCATGGACTTATATGCTTAGTTATACAAGTTGGAGTAGTTCTCCATTTTTTCTTTGAATGAGTGCTCTAATCCCTTCTTTCTTTCTTTCTCTGCTCTTCTGGAATACCATTATTCTTTTGTGAGGTTGCCAGACAGTTCTCAAAATGTTTCTTCTTTTTTTTTTAGATTTATTTATTTAATTATTTATTTATACAAGAGTGGTATACAGGCCAGATGCGGGGGAGGGTGAGAGGATTCACCAGAGACAGAACAGGGAACAAAGCAGGCAGACTGACTGAAATACACTGCTGAGGGGAGCAGTGGGCAAGGCAGGAGGGGTCTGCCTAGCCATGTGGGACCCTTGCCAGCCGGCGGGATAGAACCGGCACTGCAGAGGCTGCAGAGAGCTTCACAGCACTGCGCTCAACTTCCTCAGCCACCAGGGGAGGCCCTGTTTCTTCTTTTTTATCTTCATCTTTCTCTTTTGTTTTAGTCCCAATTCTTTGATGTCATCGATTCGATCTCCCATTTCATCTATTTTGCTTCCATAGTTTTCTTCAGAAATTTTTACTCTTTCAGGCCTCCCTCGTGGCTCAAGGGTTTAAGACACAACCTGTGATGCTTTCCGCAGCCACTGCAGCACAAGTTTGATCCCCGGCCAGGGAGCTACCCACATGGTGCAACAGACCTCTCTTACCCACTGCTCCTCTTATCCACTGCTCCTCTCAGCAGTGTATCTCAGTCTATCTGCTTGTTCTGTTCCCCACTCTGTCTCTGGTGAATCCTCTCACACACACACTCCCACACACACATCTAGCCCATACTCCAGTTCTTGTATGCATAAATAAATCTTTTAAAAAAATAACAACCTTCAAGTCAGTCTTCAAAAGATCATTTGAGGGCCTCCCTGGTGGTACAAGGTGTTAAAATGCAACCTGCGAAGCTATCCACAGCCACTGCAGCATGAGTTCGATCCCTGGCCAGGGAGCAACCCACATGGTGCAGCTTTCCTCTCCTGACTGGCCTGCTGCTCCCCTCAGCAATGTACTTCAGTCAATCTGCCTGTTCTGTTCCCCACTCTGTCTCTAGTGAATCCTCTCACCCTTCACAACTCTGGCCTGCACCTCAGTTCTTGTATGTATAAATAAATAAATATTTAAATTTTTTTTTACCCTATCTATTCCCTCTATTTGTATTCCCTCGGTTGATCCCTTCTATGTGTCTGCTATTTTCTTATTTAAATTTTCGATCTTCTGTCATTAGTTTTATTTCTCAGAACGTTCAGTTGTTTTTCTGTGTTTTCTTGTATTGCTTTTATAAACTTTTCTGTGTTTTATTCATTTCTTTTAATTTCTTTATCATGACAATTATTTTGTTGAAAGAAAAGGTGTTTGTCTTTGTGGTTGGATTCTGGAAAGTTTTTCTGTTTTGTGATGAAATATTCTCTTGATGACTCAAGGTGGCATACTCTATATTGTTCAGTCTGCTTGATTTGCTGCCTACAAAATTTGGTGTTTTCTTTTTTCCCAAGTGTCCTTAACAGTAACTTAGAGGGCATAGAACTGAAGGAGTTGTTGGAGTTTTTTTTTTTTTTTTTCAGTTTCTAATGTCTTTATATTATTTTAGATGTTTGTCACTTTGGGGCTTCTATACCTTATTTGTCAATAAAACTGACATGCATCTGGTGAATCATAGGTTTGGGGAGGTCCCTGTAAGGTGTCAGTTACTTGTGAGAATCAGTGGGCAGGGTATGACTTGTGTTTTTGACACTGCTTATAATTCTCTTCTGGGATTCCAAACCCATGTCTTTATAGTTTGCATGATGTCAGTATTTCACAAGCTCTGCATCAGTCTTGAGGGTGTAGGTGAGTGCAATACAGTACAGTATCCTTTTCTCTGTTGTCTTGGCCTGCTAAGCACACCTCAGCTCTTTCACACTTCTCCCTTCAGTCACAGGTGTGCCTCCACAGTCCTCAGCTATTCCCTCCCCAGGTGCTAACCTGGGAGCTTATTTCAAGGTTTGCACATCAGGTTTGTGAAGTCTCCACACATATCTCTTCACCTATATTTTCTTGAATGAGTGGAATCTCCCTAGTGTTCCTTCTGGCACAGTCCATTATGCACCATGATGTATCTCCAATGTCCAAGAGGTATTCCAGCTTTGTCACAAGTCATAGGGCTCTCTAGTCCAGGGTCTTCTGCCAATTTTGATATTATCCTCCTGGAATCAAAGCCAGGAGCTTCTTCGGATGCCATATTATTCCAATTTCTGTTCTTCCCAGAACATTATACAATATGTTAATCTATATGATATTTACTAAATAAACATACACATGAATGACTAATTCTCATTGAATCCTTAGGCAATCTTAGGAGCATGTTATTTCATTAATTGCACTATTACTTTACCAGGCATTATGATGCACATGCCCATAATAGCTCCAAACCTTCTCCTGTCATCTGAGGCAAGCTCAAGTGGTCAAAGGAAAAATTGTTAGATATGAGCTTTCAAAAAATGTCAACTCCCTTGCTCCTATAACAGCTCTCTTTTACCAAGAACTCCTGTGGGTCTTAATCTCTTCACACACACTAGTCTTAAGTGTGAACCGTATCAGTCATTATCCCCTTTTTACAGACAAGCACACTGAGATACTGAGTAGTTATCACTTATTCACAAATAGCTCTTGTTCCTCAATGCTGTGATTAACGACATTTTATGTTCATTTTGACTAGTATCCAGGAAGGCCTCTGCATACTAAAGGGCAGGTCTGATGCTCAGTTCTCAGACCAATGGGCATGTATGCACAGCCTCACAATTTAGGAAACACACCCTCAGGTCTGTCCTTATACTGGAAGATAGATGAAGAGGTGGAAACTTTGCTATACAAGGGGAGGGCTGGCAGGGCGAGGGGCGGGGGAGCTGTAAGGAGCCAATTTAAAATTCATGTCTGTCCTGGTTTATGCCAAGTGGCTGGGCAGGAGAACTGGGTGACTCATGCCGAGCAAATGGGAGCTGTGGAAATGGGTGCTGTGGGCCAGCAGCTTCTATGATCGTGATGACTCCCCCACCATGTACCAGGTCTAGTGTCCTGAGAGCATGGTTCGTGCAATTACAAGGCAGATGGTGGTGCTGGATCAGAATTCCTATCAGTTATCTGCAGCCCAGACACCATGCCTTATCAAGCCTCAATGGCAACATACTGAACAGCTGCTGCAGAGACAGTCATAAAACCTCAGCTCCAGTTGAGTGGCTAGACCACAGGAGGCTTTGTCCCGATACCACAAGATGTCATTCATTTCAGTTCCACAGGAGTTTAGAGTAGAATTACTGCCCTGCTTCCCAATTCTTCTGTGTGGGGTTTTTGATCCACTAAGTTGCCTTCAAAATTTCAAGAAAAAATCAAATGATATTTATACAGTATTTCCTTTACTGTTAACAGAACAGAGGATTATTAAAAACTGAATTTTTATCTGAAAAATTGTTTATTTAGGGGCCTCCCCGGTGGCAGAGTGGTTGAGCGCTGGGTTGCAAAGCTGCCCGCAGCCTCTGCAGCACCAGTTCGAACCCCAGCCACCTGCGAGGGTCCCACATGGCACAACAGACCTCTCCTGCCAGACAGACCTCTCCTTCTCCTCCACTGCTCCCCTCAGCAGTGTATTTTGTCACTCTGCCTGTTCTGTTCTCCGCTCTGGCTCTGATGAATTCTCTCACCCTCCCACGCTTCTGACTGTATCCTGTGCTTGTATAAATAAATAAATAAATCTTTTTAAAAAGTTAATAAATAAATAAATAAGTGTGTTTGTTTAGAAATGTTACTAATCCTCGCTGAGCATCAAAATTCTCCTTCATAAAATGATGCTTATAACTTCCAGTATTTTATGATGATTAAATAAAAACTGTGTGTGAGAAATCACCAAGCATACACTCTGTTACTTACCTGGTATTCAATAGTGCTATTGTTATATACATATATATATAAATCTGTACTAAAGTGAGTGAATTTGGAAAAGTTGTGAATTCATTTGATTTTGCCCTTACTAAGAAAAATGATTTATTTTGTTAAAAACAATGTGAATTTTCACCTTTCTTCTTATCTATTAAATATTTATAGATGCTATTATGAAATACTCCTGAGAGTAGCTCCATTTTATCAATTAACTATGCGTGGTTTATAGAAATTGATTAACTGGGGCCTCCCTGGTGGTGCAGGTGGTTAAGATGCAACCTATAAAGCTATCTGCAGCCACTGCAGCGCGAATTCAATCCCCAGCCAGGGAGCTACCCACATGGCACAGCAGACCTCTCCTGTCTTGCCTACTGCTCCCCTCAGCAGTGTACTTTCAGCAGTCTGTTCTGTTTCCCACTGTCTCTGGTGAATTCTCTCACCCTTCACACCTCTGGCCTATACCTCAGTTCTTGTATGTATAAATAAATCTTGATATATAAATCTTGAAAAAAAAGAAATTGATTAATTTTCCTGAGGGTCATTTAAGTAATACACACATGCAAAAAAAAAAAAAAAGAATGCTCTTATCTCTTTCTACTTTACTGTCATCCTTTACATCCTTCTTTAAATCCTACTTTACATCCTTCATATATGGACTTGATATAAAAAAAATTACTAAAGTTTCTTTCATCAAGCAATATGGAATAAATATAATGTAAATGACTTGAATACAATTTGTCCTCAGACCATGATTCCTGAATTTGATAATTTTCAAAGTCCTCACTTCCTACATCTTCCTTTAATGCTTTCTTCCTGGCTCCAACCTACTAAAATCAGATCTAAGTAAACAAAGAGCAAAAGAAAATAATAATAATAATAATAATTTGTATCTGACTTTGCTGCTTTCCTGTTTTTACTTTGCTTATGAAGGTCACCAAAAAAGCCAGGACACCTCCACTTGGAAGTTCATAATGTCCACTGTGACTCCTGAATTCAAAATCAAAAGTTATAATACTGCGAAAGAATGAAGTAAACCATTTTTAAAAAGTCAAATAGAATTACTGTGAACTAAAACTAATAAATAGTCCCTGGACTCCAGGACTACATGAAAAATAATTCCATAATTCAAATGCAAATGAAAAATATGTATGTCAACACCAGAGCTCCTGTAATTTTCAAAGATTAGAGAGTTCAACAACTATGTCCCAATATTAAATTAGTTTTGTGGAGAAACTAGCTTATTTCCTGTTCTTGTCAAGTAAATTTTTGTCATTATAACCTGGAGATGTTCACTAAATTAATTATGTTTATAATTCAGATAATACTTAATATAAAGAAGAGTTCAAGGGCACATCACATTTTTAGGAGTGCTTTATCTTAATTGCCCTTGGTAAGCCCTTTGAGGATATCTTATTTGTTTTCAGGTTTTCTGAGACTGTGAAAAATGAATGCTGTTACTTGAACTTATTTTTGTTATTTTTCCTGCTGATACTTAGGAGAAAATTATATGAAGAATTTCTGTTGATTCTCTGAACCACAATATAAAAATCCATGTAGAACTGTGCTGCGAGAGAGGTTAAATCTGCTTTCCAATTGTAGATCCGGGCCATTGAGAGTTAATACATCAGATCACTGGGAACAATATTTTATTTTAAAAGTTATTTTTTTATACAGAATGTGGAAGAGACAACATTGACCCAATGAAGGGTTTGCCAAATTGATATTCTTTTTTCCTAAATTCGTAACATTAAAAGCAATAATAATAATAATAATAATAATACTTCCCAGTCAATGTTTAGTGTTTATGCATATTGTTGAGGTATTTTCTACTAATCTGCATATGATGGTTTCTCCTCATATGAAGAAAATCCTATTCACTTGTATTATTTTGTGCAAATAATTACTATGTCCCCTTCTTCAAAGGATATAGTATTCACACATTTAATTAATGTAGAAAAACAGGCCTTCCTGGTGGCTCAGGGATTAAAGTCTCAGCACTATCAAGCTATCATGAACCATTGCAGCATGAATTCAATCCCTGTCATAATTCAATTCCTAGCTAAGGACCTAACCCACAGGGTGCAGCAGACCTCTCCTATCTTGCCTGCTGCTCCCCTCAGCAATGTATTTCAGTAGATCCACCTGTTCTGCTCCCTGCTCTGTCTCTGGTGAATCCTCTCACCAACCGCCCCCACCCAACTCTTAGACCCTAGTTCTTGTATGCACAAATAAATAAAAATACATCTTTAAAAATTAATATAGAAAAATATTTTAAAATACATGGTTTACTTTAGAACAATTTATATTTTCAAAAATGCAAAGATTGCACAGAGTTCATACACATCCTACAACCAGTTTATTCCATTGTCAACACTTTACAGTAGTGTGGTACATTTGATATTATTAATAAACCAATATAATACATTGATGTTAATCAAAGTCTATACCTCATTGATATTAATTTTTACCTAGTAGACATTTCTGTTCCAGCACCAATCCAGGATATTACATTGCATTTAATAATCATCTCCTCAGCCCTGATATCATTTAGAAAAATTAGCTTAAAATAGGTAATCGAGCTAAATGTAAAATATGAATTACAAACTGTCCAGAAGAAAACATGGGAGGGACCACCCTGGTGGTGCAGGCAGTTGAGCGCCGCACTGTGAAGCCATCTGCAGCCTCTACAGAGCCAGTTTGATCCTGGACTGTTGGCGAGGGGCCCACATGGTGAGCAGACCTCTCCTGTCTCGCCCGCTGCTCCTCTCAGCAGCGTATTTCAGTAGATCTGCCTGTTCTGTTCCCGCTCTGTCTCCCGTGAATCCTCTCACCCTCTCTCGCATTTGGCCTGTACCCTGGTTCTTGTATAAAAATAAATAAATCTTAAAAAAAAAGCATAGGCAAACACTTCCAAAAAATTGAGAAAGAAGGGACAATACCAAACATGTTCTATGAAGCCAACATTACACTAATACCAAAACTGAACAAGGACAACACAAAAAAAGGAAAACTACAGGCCAATCTCCCTAAAGAACACTGATGCAAAAATCCTCAATAAAATTTTAGCTATTAGAATCCAACAATGTATCCATAAGATAATTCACCACGACCAAGTAGGATTCATTCCAGGGACACAAGGATGGTTTAACATCCGAAAATCAATCAACGTTATCCAACACATCAACAAAAAGAAATATAAAAACCATATGATAATATCAATAGATGCTGAGAAAGCTTTCGACAAAGTGCAACACCCATTCATGATAAAAGGCTTGAAATTCTTGGGATACAAGGAACATACCTCAACATCATAAAGGCCATCTATGACAAGCCAACAGCCAGTATCATTCTCAATGGTGAAAAGCTGAAAGCAATTCCATTAAGATCTGGAACAAGACAAAGATGTCCACTCTCACCACTGCTTTTCAATATAATACTGGAAGTCCTAGCCAGAGCAATAAGACAAGAGAAAGACATCCAAGGAATCCAAATAGGAAAAGAAGAAGTCAACCTATCACTATTTGCAGACGATATGATAATATACATAGAGAACCCCAAAAACTCCACAGAAAAACTAATTCAACTCATCAATCAGTTCAGTAAAGTGGCAGGATACAAAATCAACACGCAAAAGTCAGTAGCCTTCCTATACACAAACAATAAATCTGAAGAAGAAGAAATCAAAAAAACCCATCCCTTTTTTTTATTGAAACAAAAAAAATCAAATATTTGGGAATAAATCTAACAAAAGAGGTAAAGGACCTATGCAAAGAAAACTATAAAACACTGTTAAAAGAAATAGAAGAAGACACAAGGAAATGGAAAGACATCCCCTGCTCATGGATTGGAAGAATAAATATTATTAAAATGGACATCCTTCCAAAAGCAATATACAGATTCAATGCTATTCCAATCAAAATTTCAATGTCATTCTTCAAAGAAATAGAACAATTATTGATGAAATTCATATGGAATCACAAAAAACCCCGAATAGCCAAAGCTCTCCTGAAAAAAAAAAAAACGAAGGGAATGGAGGCATCACACTCCCAGACTTCAAACTATATTACAAAGCCATAATCATCAAAACTGCATGGTATTGGAACAAGAACAGACATACAGACCAATGGAATCAAATAGAAAATCCAGAAATAAACCCACAGATTTATGGTCAGCTAATCTTTGACAAAGGAGCAAAGACTATGCATTGGAGCAAAGAAAGTTTGTTCAATAAATGGTGCTGGGAAAACTGGGTCGCTACATGCAAAAGAATGAAGCTTGACCACTACCTCACACCATACACAAAAATCAACTCAAAATGGATTAAAGAACTAGACATAAGACCTGAAACCATAAAATATATAGAAGGAAATATAGGCGAAACACTACGTGATTTGCACATCAAAGACATCTTTACAGACACATCACCCAAAGCAGTGATAGTGAAGGCAAAGATAAACAGCTGGGACTACATCAAATTAAAGAGCTTCTGCACAGCAAAAGAGACAATAACAAAAACAAAGAGAAACCCCACCAACTGGGAGAACATTTTTGCACCCAACACTAATGATAAAGGACTGATCACAAAAATCTGCAAAGAGCTGATGAGACTCAACAACAACAAAGAAAATAATCCAGTCAAAAAATGGGCAGAAGAGCTAAAAAGAAACTTCTCTGAAGATGAAATGCAAATGGCCAACAGGCATATGAAAAAATGTTGAACATCACTTGTCATCAGGGAAATACAAATCAAAACTACCATGAGATACCATCTCACACCAGTGAGAATGGCACATATTAAAAAAAACTAGCAACAACAAATGTTGGCGAGGGTGTGGAGAAAAAGGAACTCCTCTGCACTGTTGGTGGGAGTGCAAACTGGTCCAACCACTGTGGAGAGCTGTGTGGAGATTTCTGGACCTACTAAACATAGAGCTTCCATATGATCCAGCAATTCCACTCCTAGGTATTTACCCAAAGGACACAGAAACATCAATTCCGAAGAACACCTGCACCCCTATGTTTATAGCAGCACTGTTTACAATAGCTAAGCTTTGGAAACAACCCAAATGCCCAAAAATAGATGACTGGATCAAGAAGATGTGGTACATATATACCATGGAATATTACTCAGCATTCAAAAAACATAAACACATGCAATTTGCAGCAACATGGATGGTGCTGGAAGGGATCATGCTCAGCGAAATAAGCCAAAAAGAAAAAGAAAAAGAAAAATACCGGATGGTCTCACTCATAGCAGGAATCTAGAAAACTTAAATAAGGGACCAGGAAAATGAATAACTATAAGAAAGTGAAAATCAAAATCAACAAAAAACTATGAACCAGAGACACTTTTTGGGGGGTGGGTGGAGGGAGGGGAGGGATTGGGGTCAGAATGGGTGGGCTGCAATTGTATGGGGAATATAAAAATAAAATTTATTTTAAACAAAAGAAAATGTGGGAGAAAAATTTATGACTTTGAACTCAGTGATAAAAATATAAATAAAAAAAGGCAGGAGGCATAAAAGAAAAAAAATGAAAACTGTACTTTTTTTTAATTGAAAACTGTTAATAAACAAAACAAAACAAAAAACCTACTGGAATATGAGAAGCCACAGAATCAGAGAAATTATTTGAGAAACATTTGCAGTCATTTTTGGAAAATGCACCCTTCCCTTTAGGTCAAACACAAAAGTGCTGGAGTGTGAAGGATGCCCTTTCCTGCATGACTCTGTAGGGTAAAGGAATTAATTAGGCTTTTTACACCACTAGCCTCAGTGGTTATTATCTGTGGTCTCCACAGTGTTAATGCAGCAGGTGTTTGGGACATCGAGACATGCATGCGTAATTGTGGACACCTCCAGCATTGTTGTGTATGCATGTGCAAATGTGTACACCTGAGTCTAGAAGCTGGGATAAAGGAGAATGACAACTGACATCACTACAGAAGAGGCAAGACCTCAAGAGGATGCCAGGGAGAGCCTAGAGAAAGAGTGTGATGATTTGTGGGGGCTGAGAGGCTTGGTTGCTTCCTGAGCTTTTGCCCCAGCCCCTGCCCTGCCCTCCCTGCCTGCTTTCCACAACACCATAAGGGCTTCAGATGTTTTTCTATCCACTTCTGAATGACTGATTAGAATCTGGTTATATAGTATATGTATTTGCAGGTATAGATATATTCATATGCTGTGCTACCATCAGTCTCTGCTATCCTACTCCTGCAGCTCTCCAGAAGTAGAACATCCATCCTGCACATTAACTGTGCACACTCCTCTCAGCACAGCCCCAGGTTCTAAAGTCCTCAGTGAAAGCAGAAGCCCTTTAATCAATAATAGAAGAGAGGTTTTCGGTATGCCAGCCTCCTCCCAACATCTCCAGGGGTTGCACTATTGTTATGCCCCAAACACAATTAAATTGCAGTTTTTCTGGTGCCCCCTGCTGTGATAACCCTCTATATACAATAGTCACCTATTCATCATCCAGAGACCATCATCTTTATATACATATAATTTAGTTGTAAGTACAGGAGATGATTCTTGTATCTTCATCTTCCACCCTCTTGCCAGTTTCTCCTAATTAGTGTTCTCATTTCATATATTTACTAAGTTTTTGGATTTAAGTACTGTAGGGTAAATGGAAGTGATCAGGTTTTTTCTGCCCTCCCACATTAGCATCTATGATCAACGCCTGTGATCTTACACGTGTGCCTGATGGCGGCACCTGGAGTGTGGGGTGGGGTGCGCGCGAGTGGGCGCACCTGAGCCAGGAGACTGAGCATATAAGGATAGGCGGCTGAAGACCTTGCGGTGGAGTACAGTGGAGGGCGTCAGAGAACAGCTGAGAGGAAAGAGGGTATAGGGATATGCAGGGGCGAGCAGTTGCTATCTTCCTTCTGGCTTGTTTCCATTAACCTGTGGGGATGATGCCAAGGGCTCCAAGGTTCTCTTTCAAGCTGCTCTGCCCATGATGAACCTACTGGCCTGGGATGGTTGCAGAACAGTGCTTAGTTTGGATCTAACAATTTTTTTAAAATAAAATTATTAAAAAAATTGTTTTGGTCTCTGAACAATACAATCTAATTACTGAGTCCAATTACTGAGACTTATGCCAGAAATTGATAAAGGTTGGAAGCTCTGGCATAATCATAAGGTAACATGGTTTTAAGAACAAAGGATCAAACACTAGAGGCACACACACACGCACACACAGGTATACACTCATTAAAACAGAGTTTATAATACAGCTTGTAAATGATAATTTTTACAGTGAAAATGAACCTAGGACAGTACTTTTCAAAAGCAACCATATTCAATATCTATGGAAAAGTAAACTAACAATAATTGAAAGTTGATGAAATAAGGAGACTGTTAACGTTCTACATAATTCAATTTTGTCATATTAAACCCCCAAAATAATTCAGAGTGACATTTTGTTGTTTATTTCTTCCTTAAATGGTTGAGGTAGAGAATCTATTTATTAAAATATAAAGCTAAATAGGGCCTTCCCTGGTGGTGCAAGAGTTTAAGTCTCAGCACTATGAAGCTTTCAGCATCCACTGCAGCACCAGTTTGATCCCCAGCCAGGGAGCTACCCACATTGTGCAGCAGACCTCACTGTTCCCTTCAGCAGTGTATTTCAGTCAATCTGCCTGTTCTGCTCCCCACTCTGTTTCTGGTGAATCCTCTCACCCCTCTCTCCCCATCCCCTGCACCTCTGGCCTACAGCCCATCTCTTGTATGCGTATGTAAATAAAATAAATTTTTAAAGACAAAAAAATATGAATAAGATATAAAGCTAAGTAGATCAAGCCCAGAACCATAATAAACGGGGACACTTCTTCCACATAGATTCTATATCTATTTGTGTTCTCCTTGCAGGCCTGTCTTTCATTTTACAAGCAGTCAGAAGTGTTCATGCTTTTTAGAAAGAGGCTTAGTGTTTATTGTCTTGTATTTGAAGCATTACTTTTATAATTGCAAACATTAGTAAGCTGACAGGTCTAATTACATCTCCAATTACTGTCTAAGATGTTATTTAGATTTTTAATGATATTAAAGTGGTTATTTTAAAACTCATACCCCGGGGCCTCCCCTGGTGGCGCAGTGGTTGAGCACTGGACTGCGAAGCTGCCCACAGCCTCTGCAGCGCTGGTTTGATCCCCGGCCCCTGGCGAGGGTCCCACATGGTGCGCAGACCTCTCCTGCCTTGCCCGCTGCTCCCCTCAGCAGTGTATTTCATCAGTCTGCCTGTTCTGCTCCCTGCTCTGGCTCTGGTGAATCCTCTCACCCTCCCGAGCTTCTGACTGTACCCAGTGTTTGTATAAATAAATAAATAAATCTTTAAAAAACAAAATACTCATACCTCGAAGATCAGTTCTAGCAAAATTAATATTGAGGAGTTCTGACATAGTTTGTAAAATGCATATTATATTCTCAGTTCTGACTCAATATGTGAGTCACACTTTCCATTATTGTGTAAAGTGCATAACATAAACTTTCAGATTTTAGCCATTTTGAGGGTATATTTCAGTGATATGAAATACATTTTCATTGTTATACAAACATCATCACCATCTCCCTCCAAAATTCTTTCACCATCCCATATTGAAACTCTGAATAACAACTCATAATTCACTTTTCTCATAAGTATCTGACAACCACCATTTTACTTGTTTCTGGGAATATGACTATACCGAATTCCTCATACAGGTAGAGTTGTTCAATACTTGTCTTTATTTTATTTTGCATTACTTTACTTAATGTGTTTCCTAGGTTCATCCACAGGATACTGATATAAATGTTATGCCTTTTTAAGATGGAATAAAATCCCAGCCTCCCTGATGGTTGCAGGGGTTAAAGATACAGTACTATGAAACTGTTGCCAGCCACTGCAACATGAATTTCACCCCTGGCCAGGGAGCTAACCCATATGGCATGGCAGACCTCTCCTATCTCAACTGTTGCTCCCCTCAGCAGTGTATAACAGTAGATCTGCCTGTTCTGCTCCCCACTGTTCCTCTGGTGAATCTTCTCACTCCCCACACCTCTGGACTACCCCCCAGTTCTTGTATGCATAAATAAATAAATCTTAAAAATATTGAATAAAATCACATTATATGTAAATGTTACATTTTATTTATTAATCAGTTAATGGACATTTGAGTTATTACCATTTTGGCTCTTATGAATAATGTTGCTAAGAACATTGATGTGCAAACATATTCATATAGCTTTGTCCTTTTTTTTAATGAGTCAAATAGCATTTATGGAAATAATTTACTATATGTAACATTTCAGTGAAAATATTATTAGTTAAGAAATAGGGACTTGGAAAACAATTTTTTTTAATTATTCTGACTAGATCTGATCCCACAGTTGTAGGTTGTTCATACTTATTCCATTGTGAATTCTATATCTTCCTTATCCACTCACTTGTCACTGGGAATTTAGATGTTTTCATAGCTTGACTATTGTAAATAGCACTGCAGTGACCATAGGAGCACAATATATATCCCTTTAAAACAGTGTTTTTGCCCTTTTGGGTACATACCTAGGAATGTAATTGTTGGATAATATAGTAGATTTTTTTTTTTTACTATTTTGAGAACTGCTATACTACTTTCCATAGGTATTGGACAGTTCTATATTCTGACCAGCAGTGTATGAGGGTTCCATGTGTCCCAAAACTTCAGCAATGCTTGATTCTAGACTTTTTGATATAGGCCATTCTCATGGATATGGGTAGTATCTCACTGTGGTTTTGATTTGCATTTCTCTAATAAGTGATGAGCATTTTCACATTTGTCTGTTGGTCATCTGTGTGTCTTCTTTGGAAATGTGTCTATTTTATCTTTTTGCCTTTTTGCCTTTTTTAATTAGGTTGTTTTTGTTGAATTGTGTAAGTTTTTTGTTGCTCTTCAATAGCATCCCCTTGTCAGATATATTATGTGCAAATATCTTCTAACACTCAGTTGGGTGTTTTTTCATTTTAATGATAGTTTCTTTAGCTGTGCAGAAGCCATTTAATTGGATGCAATCTCATTTTTTCTTTTTGCACTAATTTCCCTTGCCGTTGAAGTTCAGTTCCCAAGGACATCAAGATATTGTGATGCCCAAGGACATCAAGAAAAACAATATCACAGTGTTTTACCTATGTTTTCTTTCTTGTACTTTTGGTTTCACTTACTTCCATGTTTTTTAATCCATTTTGAGTTGATTTTGTGCATGGTGTGATGTAGTGGCCTAGATTCTTTGCATGGGGCTGTATAGCTTTTCCAAGAAATTTTTGAAGAGACTTTTCTTTCTCCATTGTACTCTTGGCTCCTTGGTCATAAATTTACTCTCCATAGATGTGTCTGTGTATTTCTGGGCTCTCAAGTCTATTCCATTAGCTTGTGAATCTAATTTAATTCATGTCAAATTATTTTGATTACTATAGTTACCTAGTATAGATGTGAATGTGATATCTTAACTCTTTTTTCTCAGGATTGCTTTTGTTATTTGGTGTCTTTGCTATTTTACATTAATTTCATTAATATTTGCTCTATGTTTTTGAGAAATGTCATTGAAACTGTGACAAGGATTGCACTGAATCTATGCATTACTTTGGGTAAGATGATCATTTTAACAATGCTAATTCTTCTAATACAATACCAAGTAATAACTCTCCATTTCTTTGTCTTCTATTTTTAAATAATATAGTCTTCATTGTGCAGGTCCCTCACCTTCTTTTTAAAATTTATTCCTAAATACTTAATATTTTTATGTGTGTATAAGTGTATTGAATCACTTGATTCTTTTTTCACTGCTACTTCATTTCTGGAATTTAAGTATACAACTGAGTGTTTATATTGATTTAATTTTCTGTCACGTTACTATATGGGATTATTGTTTCTGATGGATTCTTTTTGAAGTTTGTTTTTTTTAAAGATGTATTTATTTATGCATGCAAGAACTGGGGTATAGGGCAGAGCTGTGGGGAGAAGATTCACCAGAGGCAGAATGGGGAGCAGAACAGGAAGATCTAGTGAAATACACTGCTGAGGGGAGCAGAGCAGTAGGCGAGACAGGAGAGGTCTTCTGGGCCATGTGGGAAGCTTCCTAGCCAGCTGGGGATTGAATTTGTGCTGCAGAGGCTGCAGAGTGCTTCACAGTGTGGTCTTTAACCCCTTGAGCCACCAGGGAGGCCGAGTTTGAAGTTTTTCTATGTACTTTCATGTAATTTGAAATAGTGATAGTTTTACTTCTTTTACAATTTGGATTCCTTTTATATATTTTTCTTGCCTACTTGTTCGAACTAAGACTTTCAGTACGATGTTAAATAGTTTTGGTGATATTGGGGATCCTTGTCATATAACTGATCTTAATGAAAAGTTTTCAGTTTTTCACCATTGGATATGTTGCTGACTGTAGGTTTGTGATGTATCTTCTTTACTGTGTAGAAGTATGTTCTCTTTATCACTGCTGTTTTTTGTTTTAGTTTTTTTGTTTTGTTTTGTTTTGTGGTTTTTTTTTTTTTGTTGTTGTTTTTTGTGGGACCCTCACCTGTGGCCGGGGATCGAGCTGGCACTGCAGAGGCTGCGGGCAGCCTTGCAACCCAGCTCTCAACCGCAGCGCCACCAGGAATGGCCCTATCACTGTTTTTGATCACTTTTAATCATAAAAAGATAGTGAGTCTTATAAAATAGTTTCTTTGCAACTCGATATAATATAATTATATTTTCCTTTCCTTTTGTGTATTATAAAATGAATTGTTCTGTATATATTGAATCATTATTTCGTAGTTGAGATAAATCTTATTCTGTTAATATATATGATCCTTTAAATGTCTTGACAAATTCAACTTAGTAATTTTTGTTGAGGGTTTGGTATCAATGTTCAACAGGAATATTGGGCTATAGATTTTGTTTTTGTTGTTCTTGTCTGCTATTGGTATCAGAGTAATGTTGGTCTCATAAAATATTTTTGGGAGGATTTCTTCTTCCCCAAATTTTTGAAAGCATTTCATTAGTATAGTTATTAATTTATCTTTTATGTTTGGTTGAACTCACTAGAATTTGCTTGTCCATGGCTTTTTTTTTTTTTTGTGGACACCACTTGATCATTATTTCAATTTACCTGCTTTGTAATTTGTTCAGTTTCTCTATTTCATACTGATTCAAACTTAAAATGTCACATGATACTAAAATTGTGTCAATTTCTTCTTGGTTATACATAATCTAAAAGGCATAGAAATGTTCATACCTGTTTCTTATGATTCTTTGTATTTCTGAGCTATCTATTGTAATTTCTCATTTTTAGTTTCTAATATTATTTATTTGATTTTTTCCCTTTTTATTTTCTTTATGACCTAACCAGAAATTTCTCTATTTTATTTATCTTTTCAAAGAATCAATGTTTGGTTTCCATGATCTTTTTTAATGTTCTTTTGATTTATATTTCTTTTTTCTCTTTTTTTATTATTTCCATTGTTCTAATGTCTTTTGATTTCATTTATTTTCTTTTATAATTCTTTAAGGTTTAAGATTAGATTATTTACTGAGACATTTCTTATTTCTTACTGTAGGTAGATCTCTATTGCCATATGCATTTCCTCTTAGTACTACTTGTTTATATCACATAGGCCCTTTTAGCTTGTAACTTCATTTGAATTAGTCTCCAGGAATTTTTCAGTTTCTCCTTTGATTTTCTCATTAACCCTATAGTCACTAGTAGCATGTTCATAATCTCTACTTCCTTAAAGTTTGCCCCACTTTCTGCTTTTGGATGATTTCAAGTTTGATACCATTGTGATCTGATTTTACACATAAAATTAATACTCATGAAATTATTTAAATTGGTTTATGATCCAACATCTGACTTATCCTTAAGAATGTCCCATGAAAGGCCTCCCCTGGTGGCGCAGGTGGTTGAGTACAGCGCCGTGAAGCTGTCTGCAGCCTCTGCAGTGCTGGTTCAATCCCAGCCAGCCGGCGAGGGTCCCACAGGGCACAACAGGCCTCTCCTGTCTTGCCCACTACTCCCCACAGCAGTGTATTTCGTCAGTCTGCCTGTTCTGTTCCCCGCTCTGTCTCTGGTGAATCCTCTCACCCTCCCGCGCATCTGGTCTGTATAAATAAATAAATAACTCTATATATATATAAATAAATAAATCTATATATATATATAAAAGAATGTCCCATGCATTTGAAAATAACTCAGTTTCTTGCAGATGTAATGCCTTGTAATGCCTAATAAACTGGTTTTATTTCTCTTTTTAAACTATCATCTCCTTTTCTTTACTTTTTAAATTTTCTGTCTTTAATGTACATAGGATGTTGAAGTCACATTCTCCTATCGTGTTACTGTCAATGTCAAATTTTAGATTTTTTTAATTGTCACAGTCTGTATTTTGAGGCTCTTTTCATTTGGTGCACACATATTTATGAGTGTTCTATATTCCTGATGTGTTGATGCCTTAATCATAACATAATGTCCTTCCTTATCTCTGGTTACTTTTTTTTTTTTAATTTAAGTGTCTAATTTACTGTTGTAAGTTTAGCTGTCCCTCACTTTTTTTTTTTTAGTTTATCTTTTTGTAGAGTTGTTCTACAAACTTATGAAAATAGCATATATTTATTCTTGAACTCAGGTGTGTCTCCTGGAGGCAAAGGAAATTTGGGTCTTCTTTTTTGATCCAAGCACCTACTCTGACTTTTGATTGAAATATTTGCATTTAGAATGATTTTTGATATATGCTGCTGCTATTTTATCTTTAGTTTCCTGGTTTTATATGCTCATCTCCTTGTTCAGTGTTTTGTTATTCTCTTCTCTTTGATTTAGATAGAAGTTTTCACCTTTGAAATTCTCTGTAGTTTCAGAGAACTTATCCTGCAACTGCTGAGTCAGAATGTGGGAGTGGGGCCAGTTGGTCTTGAGAAAGTGCCAGGGAGAGAAAGGGCTGACTCTTGTTTATGGTGTCACCAGTATCATTCCTTTGGTGATCCTGATCTGAAACTCTTAGGTCTGTGCATTTCAGAAGGTCCATACCAGTCCCAAGGGATGTGAGATGAATCTGTAATCTAGAGCACTCTTTCTTCTCTTACCTGAGATTCTGCCTAATTGGAGAACCTAGCTCCTTTGCAAGTGTTTCCCTTCAGTCGAGGGATTCTATCTCCACGCTTTTGTTCTCCCCTCCTCAGGGCTTTTGGCAGAGCTAGCAGTTCTGCCCTCCATGACTCCTGTCTCCCAATCCCCAGACATTAATCTCCATGAATATCCTGTTCAGTGAAGTGTGACACTCCCCTTCATCTTCTGCTGGTCCATGTTGGTCTCAGATATCCAAGGGGCATTCTGCCTTTGCCTGAGGACTCACTGAGTGCAGGGTACAGTGTCCCTCTGGTTAAATATTAAATGTTCTTCTCAGGAGCGAAGCAAGGAAACTACTCTCTGCATTTCAGTTTTAGTATTAATGTAGGTTGTCTTTTTTAAAAATAACAATGAACAAAAAGGCCCTTCTGCTAGACCATTGCTCCTACCATATGCTGTAGTTGTCAGTTTATCTTTCAGGGTTTTTTGACTGAAACCTCCTGAAATTTATTCAGAATTACATGAAAGAGGGGAGCATTATTTTATTTTTTGCCACCATTTTTCAGACTCTGAAACATTTTGATTTTTAATATTTTATAATTATTTCTAAGGAATATAATGCATATTGGAAATTTTATTGGACATATATTGAATCTATAACATGTTTGAGTAGAATTTAATTTTTAAATATATTGTTTTTCTGGTCAGTTAGCATATATCATTATTTATTTATGTCTTTAATTTTTGTTTTCAGTGTACAGTCAGAGGTTTGCAACATAATTTGCTATATTGATCCCTAAATAAATCTTTTAACTTTTCTGGAATTATATTTTATATGTGATGTATATTTAAATGTAATATGTATATTTCTATGTATAATCATACATTTTATTTATACTTTATATATGCTTAAAGTATAACAATATAATTGTATAAGTTATAATAATGCAGTTCATATTTTTACTTGACATGTTATATTACATTGTTAAATTTGTTATAGAGGATATTTTGTAGACTTTTTATAGTTTTCCACATGTATAATTTTGTTTTCTATTAATATATAATTTATTTCGGGCCTCCCCGGTGGCCCAGTGGTTGAGCTCTGGGTTGCAAGGCTGCCAGCAGCCTTTGCAGCGCTGGTTCACTCCCAGGTCGCCGGGCGAGGGTTCCTCATGGCGCGCAGACCTCTCCTGCTGCCCGCTGCTCCCCTCAGCAGTGTATTTCCTCGGTCTGTCTGCTCTGTTGCACGCTCTGTCTCTGGTGAATTCTCTCACCCTCACGTGCTTCTGACTGTACCCAGTGCTTGTATGAATAGGTGAATGAATCTTTAAAAAAAAAAAAAAAAAAACACCACAGATCCCCTTTTTAAAATATATATATATAATTTATTTCTTAATTTACTATGTTATGCACATTTTACTTTTTTGATTATTGCATTTTAAAGAATCAGCAGCATTATGATAAATAAACCAATTATAAGGAGATAACCTTGAATCATATAAAAATTTGGGTATGCAGGACATTCAATATTTCATCATTAGTATTATGATAGCTGAGGGACTTCCAAACATAAAATCCCATCAGTTGTTTGAATGGTTCATATTTCCTTCTATTTTTGTGTGCTGATGATGTATTTGAAAGAATATATGTTTTGTTTAGTGATATTTTTTCTCTTATTTACTCAGAATGCTAAATACTCTTGTTCATTTTTTTGCTATGAATTAATATAACATAATATAATATGATCTAATATTGATTGATTTTCTAATGTTAAATCAATTTTAATCTTCTTGGGTAATATATTTCATGGTTAATTATCTCTGTTATATAATCATTGATTAATGTACTCCCAAATTTTTCTTTGAAATTATTGAATACATGGTTATGAGGAATGTTATGTGTGTGTGTATATTTGAACTATCTCAGTCAGATTTTGATATTAGGGTAATGCAAGGCTCATAAAGAGAGTTGGAACTATTTACACTCCCTTTATTTTCAGAAAACATTTACATTTTTAATAATTTCACTTGAAAATATATGATGTAGTTGGTCAGAAAAATAATCAGTGCCTGGATTATAATTTATAGGAAAGATTTTAAATTACAAATTAATCTCCATTAATCTATTGCAGTCTAGTCAAATAAATAGAAAAATAATTGAAATCATAGTAATAATTATACTAAATATAAAGGATATTGTCTACACCAATTATAACATAGATATCTTCTTTATTGATAGTAAAAAAAATTCCCAATTTAAGGAATTTAAGAATGTTTTTTGGAGATGGCGGCTGGATGTGTCTGTAAAGGAATATGAGATTTATTTAAAGATGAGGGAAATGTTCTAAAAATAGATTATCATGGTGATTATTACACATTTCTGTGTATATTCAACTCTGTCAAAAATAAAATTTACTGAATTGTGTACTGAAAATGGCAAATTTTATGGTATACAAATTTTATTTCAATATAGATGTTTTGGAAAGTGATAGCCACTTTAAATAAAAAGAGAAGTAAAGTAATGAAAATATTGCCTTACAAATAACAAAATATACTATTAGCATAACAAAATATCTTTTTGTTTCCATAACAAAAGATCTTTTCTGGAAATTCGTTATTTTTTTTTAAGATTTATTTATTTATTTATAGGAGCACTGGGTACAGTCAGAAGCACAGAAGGGTGAGAGAATTCACCAGAGCCAGAGTGGGGAGCAGAACAGGCAGAAGGACTGAAGTACACTGCTGAGGGGAGCAGCTGGCTGCAGTAGAGGTCTACCCGCCATTTGGGACCCTCCTCTGGTGGCCGGGGAGCAGCCCGGGATAGAACCGGCGCTGCAGAGGCTTCAGGCAGCTTCGCAACCCAGCGCTCAACGGCTGCGCCACCGGGGAGGCCCTCGTTACATTTTTTAAAGATTTATTTACTTATGCATTAAAAAAACCTGGGGTATAGGCCAGAGTTGAGTGGGGTGAGAGGATTCACCAGAAACAGAATGGAGAGCAAAACAGGCAGATCTACTGAAATACATTGCTGAGGGGAGCAGCTGGTGAGACAGGAGAGGTCTGCTGTGCCATGTGAGTTAGCTCCCTTGGGGAGGATCAAACTCTTGCTGCAATGACTGCCTATAGCCTGTTAGGGCTGTGTCTTCAACCCCTGCCCATCAGGGAGACCCAAGAAAATTGTTACTTTTAAAAGTTTCAAAATTTAAGTCATTTTTATTTTTTGACAAAATGTTAGAGTGGAATGGTATGCAAATATAAAAAGTTCAAGAGCTTAGTGCTGACATTTTAAACAATGTTATTATATTGTAGAATTTTGTTAAAATATAAAAAGTTCAAATTTTATCACATTATAATAGGATTCTGTATTTTATTTTAATGAAAGTTATTTTAATGTGTATTTTATAGAACAATAGCAACAAAATCTCATTGTCCCTTTAACCCTTTCATTATCACTTTGGTTCATACTGTTATGGCAATTTCCCAGAGATATCAGATGACACTCAGAGAGGTGGAGAGAAAGAGATTTAATTGTCACACCACGGCACAATGGGATCGCTCCCCAAAGGGCTGAACACCCAAGAACAAAAATGGCAAAGTTTTATACAGTTTGTATGATGAAACTTGATACCCCATCTATCATAGCATACACATTCTGTTATTGCTTGAGAAGGGGGTTCAAGGTACTCATGACTACCATGTGAACAAGCGGCGCAGTACACTAGCAACTTCTCTGCTCCAGCAAGTAACAGAATCAACGCAGTAGACACCCCCAAGCAGCAGGCTTGGGAAAGCAACAGAAACTAAGCATCAGACTCCCCCAAGTAGCAGGGTTAGGGAACTTCCTGCTTCAATATCTTTTCAGCACCAAAACTAGAGAAATAATTACATAAATGAGAGAAAAGTAGATCAATCAGATTCATGAAACAATTGATAAATATATGGAGAATATAATTTACTATAGATTGCCATTTACAGATATTTTACATATCCAGGATATAAACATAAACTATAACAAAAAATAACCTTTTTAATGACTGATACAAATTGTTGCTGATAATTATGTTTGTGTTGAATACATTAATAATGTTTTTATATTTCCCATTTTTTCTTATTAACAGAAAATTAAAATATTAAAAACAATTCAAAATAATATGTTAAATAATTCTGGGAGGGGATGGACAGTTTTAGTTACCTAGAAATTAATTTATAGTATAATCATATACCTTGTTGTCCAATGAAATTTAAAGGAAACCCATAAATTCATTCAGCAAGTATAAGTCTTGGATCATATGTGAGGTTTAGTCAGAAAAGGTTTATTTTGTTACATATTAAGCAAGTATTCATTATTTTATGTAAGTGTTAATACAAACTGAAATTTAATTGGTTTATTTGAGCACTAATGGTAGATATATAATCTTGATACTTTTTAAGTCATTATTATTCTAAAATGTATCTTGCCCCCCACACACACCCACACCACCCTCCGCCCCCGGTGGCACAGGGGTTAAAGTCTCAGCACTACAATGCTATCAGTAGCCACTGCAGCAGGAGTTGGATCCCTGGCCAGAGAACTAACCCACATGACTCAGCAGACCTCTCCTGACCACTGCTCCCCTCAGCAGTGTATTTCAATGAATCTGCCTCTTCTGTTCCTTGCTCTGTCTCTGGTGAATCCTCTCAACACCCCCCACACCCTTGTTCTACACTACACCCCAGTTCAGGTATACATAAATAAATTTCAAAAAAATCTTAAAAATAAATAAAATGCATCTGTGTGTTCCTGTCTAAAGAATCATTTTTGCTATCAAAGTAAACCACATCCATTCTCAGTGGCCACTCTTTCTTATAACATCTTCATTAAAGCTATAATTATATCCATAAATAGATCTTCAAGCTTTTAATGTTGATCTTTCTCATTATTATAACCTTTCAAAGATTATTGCAGTGAATAAGCAATAAACAAGTATGGGGGACTATTTATAAAATAAATATTATCAATAAAATTTAAGGTACACATTTTTTAAAGTACAAGTTTCATTTCAAAATCAGAAAATTGAAAAATACACAAAATCTTATTTTAGAGCGTTATTACTAGCATGATATGAAAGGAACTACAAAGAAAGTTATGAGCTAAAATATGTAGTCTTGTAAAATGCAACTCTAAAATAATAAAACATATCAATATCTTATGGAACAGGAAAAGCTGAACTATCAAATTATAAATACTAGTGTAAATGTTGAATTTAATTCTCAAAATTATGTTGTTGGGGTATTTTAAAAAATATATGAATGGCAAATTGTTTAGCTCACAATGGTATGAATTAATGTAGAAGTTACATGGATACTATTGTAATTTTATGGGGAAAAAATTGCTTAGCTGATATACATTATAAAAGTACAACCCTGGATCCTCCCTGGTGGCACAAGGAGTTAAGCACTGCACTGTGAAGCAATCTGAAGCCTCTGCAGCACGAGTTCAAAGCCCACCAGGGAGCTACCCACATGGCGAAGAAGACCTCTCCTATCTCACCTGCTGCTCCCCTCAGCAGTGTATTTCAGTTAGTCTGCCTGTTCTGTTCCCCACTCTGTCTCTAGTGGATCCTCTCACCACCCGTATCTCTGGCCTGTGCCCCAGCTCCTGTATGCATAAATTAATAAATCTTTTTTTAAAAAAAGTACAACCCTGAGCTATTGAATTATCTTTTTACTATATGATCTCACATGTATGTGTGTGTAAATATATATATACACATACATATATATAAATATAATATATAATACATTCATACTATGCAGTGACACTTTGTCTAATTATTTATCTTTAATTCAGTGTTCATCTATTTATTGCAATCATTTTTGTTCATTTTTTCAAATCAAGATAAAGAATTAACTTACAACCCTAAATGGCAAGTACAAATCTTTATATGAGGGATGTGAGAAAAATAAAACCCTATCTTTATATGGTGTTTAAAATGTTCCAATTTCCTTATTAAAGTGATATTGTATGTGTGTGCATATAATCAAAATCTATGACATCATAAATATATTAACTATTACTTAATGTCAAATTGTTATAATGAGTGCTATAGTTAATATAGTCTGGGTCAAATAAAGCCATATTAATATTTTTAAGATTTAATATTTTTAAAGAAAATTTGGGCTTGCAAGAAAATTGAGAGGGAAGGTACAGAGATTTCCTGTATTTTTCTTGTCCCTAATTATGCATAGTGTCCTCAATTATAAATATTTTTCATCAGGGTAGTATCACTTTTACCTAAAGTAAACCTACATAGACATCATAATAATCACTCCAGATCTATATTTTGCAATACTGTTCACTCTTGGTGTTGTATATTCTGTGGGCTTGGATAAATGCATGATGGCGTGTGCTCATCACTATATTTTATACAGAACACTTTTATTTCCCTGGAAACATTGTTATTTTCCTGTCCCTCTCTTCTCTCTCCCAAAACCTATGAACCACGGATATTTTTGTTATCACTCTGGTTCTTACCTCGTCTAGAATGTTATAAAAAGGAATAATACAGTACATAGTCTTTTCATATTTCCTTCTCTCACTTAATACTGTGCATTTCAGGTTTTTTCTTCTATTTTCATGACTTATCTGTCATTTATTTTTAGCATTGAACTAACACTCTATTATGTGGGTGTTAACAGTTTATATATGCACTCATTACTGGAGGACATTTTGGTTGCTTCCAAGATTTGATGATTTTTTTTAAAGATTTATTTATTTATTTGTTTGTTTATTTATATAAGCACTGGGTACAGTCAGAAGCGCGGGAGGGTGAGAGAATTCACCAGAGCCAGAGCCGGGAACAGAACAGGCAGAATGACTAAGCACACTGCTGAAGGGAGCAGTGTGAAGAGGTCTGCGCGCCATGTGGGACCCTCGCCCTGCAAACAGTGATCAAACCGGCACTGCAGGGGATTGAACCCACGCTGCAGAGACTGCAGGCAGCTTTGTAACCCAGAGCTCAACCGTTGCGCCACCAGGGAGGCCCCCAAGATTTGATAATTATGAATTAAACTTCTATAAATTTCTATGTGAAGATTTTTGTGTGGACAAAGTTTTTTTTCTTTTTTTTTTTAATCTCATTTGGGAAAATACCAAGGAACATGCTTGTTATGTTAAGTCACATGGCAAGTATATGTTTACTTTTGTAAGAAATGTCAAACTGTTTTCAAGGTGGCTGTGCCATTTTGCATTTCCATCAGCAATGTATAAGACTTCCTTTTGTTTCAAATTCTTACCAGCACTTGGTGAGATTTGTTCTGAATTTTGGTCATTTTAATAAATGTGTTGTAGATGTAGAGTAGTATATATCAGCATTCTAGTAAAAAGAACAGGACTTCCCTGGTGGTGCATGTGTTGAAGACACAGCGCTGTCAAGTTATCACCAGCCACTACAAGAGGAGTTCAATCCTTGGCTAGGGAGATAACACACATAGCGCAGCAGATTCCTTCTGTCTCACCCACTGTTCCCCTCAGCAGTGTATTTCAGTCAATCTGCCTGTGCTGCTCTACACTCTCTCTGGTAAATCTTCTCACACCTCACACCTCAGGCCTACACTCCAATTCTTGTCAGCATAAATAAATCTTAAAAAAAAGAAAAAAGAAAACTCAATATTACATTTGTTGAGGATTTCCCCTCTTTGACCTAACCCCCCCATTATATTGTTGCAAATATTTCAAAACAACAACATTACTACTTCAGTAAAAATAAAGAAAAATAAAGAAACTATGTGCACACTTCTCAAATGACTAACATGGTACGGTATGAGCAATCTGGTCCATGGACTGACTTATTGATTATGTACAGGATTAGTTTCTTAGCAACTCTTCTGCCTCAGTTACTTTATTCCTCTAATAATTAGGTTCCTGATATATAACATGGAAACGATGTTATACTCTTTCTCTTAAATTTGGTATAATCTCTCTAAAGTACTTAATGTAACAATAGGGAAAAGGATCACAAATGTTAAATCATTTACTTTAGTGATAATATGCTGATGCTGTATAGCATAACAAAGTTTTATACAGTAAGCACATTAGTAATTTGCTGGGTTGGTTGATAGTAGTTCCTTGAAACCAAAAGAAACATGTCCTATTTTACTTCAGAGATCCATGGTCATATTAACAAATGAAGAGAAAGTATTTGGCAAAATTCAGCATTCATTTGTGATAAAAACTTAGTAAAACATTGATGCAAGGAACATACCACAACATAATAAATGTCATATATATCAAAACTACAGCTGGGACCTACCTGGTTGTGCAAGGGGGTAAGCACAGCACTGTGCAGCTATCCACAGCCTCTATAGCATGAGTTTGATCCCCAGCTGGCTAGGGAGCTACCCACATGGTGTAGCAGACCTCTTCTGTCTCACCCACTGCTCCTCAGCAATGTATTTCCATTGGTCTGTCTGTTGTGTTCCCCAGTATGTCTCTGGTGAATCCTCTCACCTGCACACCTCTGGCCTGTACCCCAGTTCTTGTATGCATAAATAAATATTAAAAAAAAAATCACACATGGGCCTCCCCGGTGGCGCAGTGGTTGAGCGCTGGGTTGCGAAGCTGCCTGAGGCCTCTGCAGTGCCGGTTCAATCCCCGGCTGCTCCCCGGCCACAGGAGGAGGGTCCCACATGGCGCGCAGACCTCTCCTGCCGCCCGCTGCTCCCCTCAGCAGTGTACTTCGTCATTCTACCTGCTCTGCTCTCCCCTCTGACTCTGGTGAATTCTCTCACCCTCCCGCGCTTCTGACTGTACCCAGTGCATGTATAAACAAACAAATAAACAAATAAAAAATACATGCCTCTTAAAAAAAAAAAATCACACAGCTAGCATCATACTCAATGGTGAAAAGATGAATGCTTTCCTTCTAAGAATAAGTATATGACAAGAATGTCCTCTCGCCACTGCTATTCAACATAGTGTTAGTAGTTCTAAATAAGGTAGAAAGACATAAAATGAATCTGAATTGGATAAGAAGTTTTTGCAGATGACATGATAATATATATAGAAAACCCTAAATCCTCCTAAACCTAAAGTCTCCACTAAACAACTATCAGAAACAAAGAATTAGGATAGTAAATTGGCAGGCTGCAAAATCAATATGCAAATATCTGTTACATTCCTATATGCAAATAATGGAAGAGTATGAAATCTAGAAAACAATCTCATTACCTATCACACCACCTGGGAATAGAGCTACAAAGGAGTGCATGGATATGATGGGGGTACAAAATAGATACACAAATATATTTTGAAATTGTACCTTAAAATATGGCATATGAACAAAAATGGAATGCTTTATGAATACTTCTGATTTTTTTCTGGGAATCGAGAACCAGAAACCCTGAAGTGAGAGGTGCAGAATGGTGAAAGGCAAATTATCTTTCTATACATCTTTCAGTAATTAAGCCTGTCTGTTTTATCATGCCAAGTATAGAAACATTTCTAGTTGTTGTTGTGAGGTGGCTGGAAAGCCAGATGAGAATTCCTTCCATATCTTTTCCACCACAATTTAACAATAATTGCATCTATGTAGAGAGCTTGGTTTTAAGTCAATGTCTACTATGCAGATAATTTATTTTAGAACCTATGGAATTGAAAATAACAAAATTATGTAAATTGGTTTCTGTTCTGGTTTCCTGGCACAGATTTCCCAAAATCTTTATATTTTCCTAAGTGCTAAGTGCTCTAGCAGCATCTTTGTTCTAATAGTTGATCTGTGATCATGATTCCTAAAGCAAAGGTCTTAAATTCTTTAGAATTTACTTATTGATAGGATTGTCTTTTGTCTGATGAGATTATTCTTGTGGTTTCCTGGATAGGTCCATGATAGAGTAGAGGTCACCAGAAAGACAAATTTATTATTGGAAGCTTAGAACTTTCAGTCCCATCCCTATGTTCCAGGAAAGGGAGAAAAATCTAAAGTTAATTATTGATTGTGCCTACGTAGAGAAGTCTCCATAAAAGTCCCATAAGTATGAGATTCAAAGAATGTCTTCATTGATGAATGACTCAACATAAGAGGGTGGCACCCAATTCTGGAGGGATTGAAGCTTCTACTCTTAGAAACTTTCCAGATCTCTTCCTATGTGTCTCCTCACCTGGCTATTTATCTTTGGCCACATCCTTTATTATATACTAAGTCTATAACCATAAGTATTTTCCTGAGTCTAATGAGCAATTCTACAAATGACCAAAGCTGCGAAGAGGATATTGGGAACTTGGACTTGCAACTGAAATCAGAGATGGGTTAGGTCTTGTGAGCCTTAATGTTTGGTCTGCTCCATCATCAGTTAGTGTCAGAACTGAAGGGAACTGTGGGAAATCAACTGATGTCTCAAAGAACTGTTTGATGTGTTGGAAATAATCCATGCATTTGATATCAGAAGCATTATAATTATGGTGATAGAGGTTAAAGGAAAAACAATAAGTTTTGCATATAGAAAAAAATTCATGATAAACATTTATAAATCTAACCATTAAATGTCAGACACAATTCATCTCAAACAATTTAAAACTATTTAATTTTCAAATAAACACATGCCTGTAGCTGCAGATGAAATCATTTAAGGTTCATTCATTATCAACAATGTTGAAAAAATATTTAAGGAGAACTAATAGCACTGTCAACATTTTTCTCACTGATTTTCTATACAATCAGAAAAAATGGAATAACTTATTAGAATGACAGTGAAATAGAATAGAACTTGGGAAATTTTTACAGAAACCAAGGAATGAAGTCTTATATTGACAGTCAAAATATAGTCATTACTTTACTGCATTTGAGTGAATACTGATGAATTTCATGATTCAAATATTACTAAGTGATTTTCAAAAGTTGATAGAGTCATCAATTAGTTATGTCAATTATCAAATAGATTTACATCACATATATGTTTTATGCATGTATCCACTTGTTAATATGAATTAAATGAAGGAACAAATGTATCAAAAGGGAAACTTCTCATCTATTTCATTTTTTATAAAGAAAATGTAATCCTGAACCTATATTACAATGATACAAAATATATTCTACATTTAAAATACTCATACATCTGTAATATATGGCACAATAGAAATTGTAAAGAAATTATTTCAGATAATTTATTTAAAGATTTATTTATTTATTTATTTATTTGTTCATTTGTTTGTTTGTTTATTTATTTATTCATACAAGCACTGGGTATAGTCAGAAGCGTGGGAGGGTGAGAGAATTCACCAGAGCCAGAGCGGGGAACAGAACAGGCAGACTGACGAAATACACTGCTGAGGGGAGCAGCGGGTGCGACAGGAGAGGTCTGCGCTCCATGTGGGACCCTCACCTGGAGGCCAGGATTGAACCAGCTCTGCAGAGGCTGCGGGCAGCTTCGCAACCCAGTGTTCAACTGCTGGGCTACTGGGGAGGCCCATATTTCAGATAATTTTAAAAGAAACATTGCCATTCATATTTGAAAGTGTACCTAGTCTTTTGTTTAGTAAAGCTTTAAGCCTTCTCTGACATGAATATCTTCTAATAATATTATATTATATTATATTATATTATCTTCTAATAATATTATATTATTAGAATATCTTCTAATAATAGTATCTTCTAATAAGCATTTTACCACTGAATTCACCAAATCATTAGTACCAGAGAGAATTTCCTGGAAGATCATTTTTCCAGTCACTAAACACAAAATCCAATATCTTCACCAGAAAGAACTCAAATACAAGAGTGCTTGCCTCTTTGTAAGTTAGGAAACAGTTGCATTGTGACAAACACTGTGATGTAGTTGTATATTTTGCTGATGTGCAAAAGCAACCTTCAACTACTCTTCACCTCCATGATCTTCATCTCATATCACCATGTTGACTATATTTTGTTCAGGGGATATATGACACATAGTTGATTATTTCCTTTATCACATGTAATTAGAATTGTATTAAATGCAGAATTAATGATAGGTTTTATTTATAGGCATAGTTAGATGGAATCCTAGTAGTTCTTCTCTTGATCCATTTTCTACCAGATTGTGCGTGATTCCAATGCTAATTAGTCCTTTCCATTTCTTTTTTTTAATTAATTAATTAATTTATTTATTTATACAAGCACTGGGTACAGTCAGAAGTGCGGGAGGGTGAGAGAATTCACCAGAGCCAGAGTGGGGAGCAGAGTAGGGAGTGGGGAGCAGAGTAGGCAGAAGGACCGAAGTACACTGCTGAGGGGAGCAGCGGGCGGCAGGAGAGGTCTGCGCACCATGTGGGACCCTCCTCTGGTGGCCGGGGAGCAGCCAGGGATTGAACCGGTGCTGCAGAGGCTGCGGGCAGCTTCGCAACCCAGCGCTCAACCGCTGCGCCACCGGGGAGGCCCAGTCCTTTCCATTTCTAATTCACATTTTAGTTTTCTAGAACTTCAAACACCCAATACTCTGAACATTCCTTTCTCTTTCTTTACAGATAAAGAGACTCACTTAGGTATGTATTTAAGATTGATATCTACATAGTAAGATAAATATTTCAGTCATATAAATTTAGAGACCTTTCCATTTTGTAAACATCAGCACATGCTAAAAGAAAACAAAATAATAGCATAATGTTAATTCATTCCATCAGGAAATATAATTTATAGCTATTGTATCAAGTCACAGTGAAAGAAAACTCACTGAAATTCAGTCTCGATAGCAATTCCTATAATGAAA
Source organism: Talpa europaea (assembly GCF_964194135.1). Classification (NCBI taxonomy): domain Eukaryota; kingdom Metazoa; phylum Chordata; class Mammalia; order Eulipotyphla; family Talpidae; genus Talpa; species Talpa europaea. Next base: position 56,122,408 of record NC_140070.1, read on the forward strand.
TAACAAATAGTTACATATGAAATCCCAGTATTCATTATTGACTTTTCTATTCAATGGCATGAAAGAACATTGAAAGCCTGAAATATGTTATCTGCTTAATTCATGTATTATTCATAGTATGTACTTTTTACCTTCAAAATATGCAGTATTATATATGGTGCTTACTTTGTATGTAATGCACTACTTCTTCATATTATTGTTTACTGGTATAGTTTGAAGCAAAATTGCGAAGTTTGATACAAACAGAATATTTTGTCAGAGGATTTTTGAGACTAGATAACTATCTTTAATTGTAGAGTGTAGAGCCTGGCACTGCCTCAAGGGGCCCTTTTTAGGTTAATAAATGAAGTCAGGGTTGTTATATAGTATCAGCTAGTTTGAAGATACAAGGAAATTATTTGCAAGTCAAATGAAGATTATCTATTTACAATTTCATTTTTATTTCACAGATGATTTGAAACTGTTCAAAGATAAAATGAAGCAAAATATTTCCATTTAACCTTCAGGGCCAAACCAATGAAAGGAGCATTATTGATAAGGAGGCCCTCTGTTTCAGATATTATTCGAAAAACATTAAAATAAAAAGTTAATAGCACTGGTAGTTAATAGATGGTAGCAAATGTAAAACAAATATCCTTCCTATTCTAACCTAGTCTAAATCCAATGATTATGTGTGTGTGTGTACGTGTGTATCCAAAACTTTGGGGTTACATTTTTTTTCTCTTCCATGTCTGCACATGTGCCATTCACCCTCAAAAAAAAGACATACTTTTGTTTTACTGAACAAGAGCAAGCTGGCTGTTTGAGGATTTGTTTTATTGTCTCTACCTTGTTGCCTCCATTTTGTTCCCTCTTACCAATAGTCTTTTTGTATTTCGACAGGATAAAAAAAACTTAAGATATTTTCTTATAGCATAATGTCTAGAAAGTAATCTTTTGATTTTTTTTTTGTAGAATGATCTGTAAGGGAATGACAATGTGCATGCTAACCAATATTTGATATGCTTCCCAATACATGGAAACATTTATGTGTATAATTGAGGATGTCAAGAATTGACAAACAGAGTTTAGTGACAAGTATAGCCATTGAAAGAAAGAATAGCAGCAAGGGCCTCTCCTGGTGGTGCAGCAGTTGAGCACTGGGCTGTGAAGCTGCCCGCAGCCTCTGCAACGCCAGTTCTATTCCTGGCTGCCGGCGAGGGTCCCACATGGTGGGACAGAACTCTCCTGCCACGCCCGCTGCTCCCCTCAACAGTGTATTTCATCAGTCTGCCTGTTCTGTTCCCTGCTCTGTCTCTGGTGAATTTCTCACCCTCCCGCGCTTCTGACTGTACCCAGTGCTTGTATAAATAAATAAATTTAAAAAAAAAGAAAGAATGGCAGCAAGAATTATATAATCATAAGAGCTTAATGGTGAAAGCACTTTATAGGTAATTGCTTCATATATAACCTTTTCAAAGGTTTAGTGAAAAATCGCTTTTCTAACTCTGCTTGAAATTTCTGACAATAAGAATCTTAATGTTTGAACACCAATATTTTCCATATTTGAGTCACATCAAATATTAGAATTTCCTTTTTATATAAAGGAATCCTTTACTCTGTGGTAATATTAACCAGTCTCTTGTATAATTAGAATTAAGTCATGTATTAAGGCAAATCAATTATATCATCCCATTAGTCTCGCTAATACAATTTTCAAGATAGATGCACCTGCAGTGAGTTTATTATCACCATTTGAATTACAATATAATTAAAGAAAGTCTTTAATTAGAGTGAAATTTCTACTAGAGACACGGGATGGTTCAAAATCTTAAAATCAGTCATCATAATTTAGCACAACAGGAAAAAGGAAGACAAAAACCATATGACCATTTCAATAGATGCTGAGAAAGTCTGATGAAATTCAACACCTATTTATTATGTAAACCCATAATAAATTTATGGTTTTTTTTATTATGGGATAATTATTTATTATCCCAATTTAAAAATTGTGATAGATTAACATATCTTAATAAAAACCATATATGACAAATGTACAGCTAACATTCTCAATTGTGAAAAACTTTAAGTTTTACCATGATGAGCCACTATCATACGAGGATGTTCACTCTCACCACTAATATTCAAAATAGTATTGGAAATACTCATCAGCACAAATAGCTAAGAGTAACATATAAAAGTAATGTAAATTGGGAAAGAAGAATTAAAGCTATCATTATTTTCATGATAATATATAGAAAGATACACAACAAAAATAATTAAAACAGTAAAATAATGTGATAGGTTACAAAATCAACACACAAAAATCAGTTGTTGTCTCATAAGCAAACAATGAGCTAGAAAACGAAGAAATTAAGAAAAACACCCCCTTTGCAATCACATCATAAAAATGAGATACCGAGGAACAAATATAACAAAAGAAGTAAAGTGATTATACAAGGAAAATTATAAGACTTGTTTTTTAAGGAAATAGATAAGGACACAAAGAAATGGGAAGATAACCTTTTATGGATAGTAAGAATCAATGTTAAAATGGCCATCTTACTCAAAGCAATTTACAGATTCAGTACAATCCCAATAAAATGCTTAGAGGTGTTCCTCATAGAATGGAACAAACATGAAATTAATATGTCCCCAAACACCAAAACTTATAATGGCAAAAAAGTGGGGGGTGTTATACTTACAGGCATTAAACTATACAATAAATCCATGAAATAAAAACAGCATAATACTGAATAAAAATAGACACAACCAATGGAACAGAATAGAGAACCAAGAAATAAACACACACACATATATGGATAGCTAATCTACAACATAGGAAGGCCTCATCAACAAACGATGTTCAGAAAATTGGAATGTCACCTGCAAAAGAATGAAACTAGACCACTATCTCACACAACACACAAAATTCAGCTTAAAAATGGCTAAAAGACTTGCATGTAAGACCTGAGACCATAAAATACATAGACAAAAATAAAGGTACAGCATTCCAGGACAAAAACCTCAGAGATATCTTTATAGATTCATTCCCAGCAGCAAGGGGGAAAAAATGTATAAAAAACTGTGTCCACGCCAAACTAAAAAGATTCTGTGCAGTGAAAGTGACTATAACTACAATGAAGAGACATTATACTAAATGAGTGAAAATATTTATACATCCTACATCTCCAGGGGAACTGATACAGAAGATCTACAATGAACTCATACAAATCAACAGAAAGAAAACAAATAACCCATTCACAAATGGGCACAGAAACTAAACAGGCACATCTCCAAAGTAGATATATAGATGGCCAACATATGCATGAAAATATGTTCATCTTCACTTATCATCAGGGAAATCCAAGTCAAAACCACAATTAGATGCCACTTCATACCAGTGAAAAAGGTCCAAATCAAAAACATGGGAAACAAGTGCTGGCAAGGATGTATAGAATAAAGGATGCTCTTGCACTGTTGGTGGGAATGTAGACTGGCCCAGCCCCTGTGGAAAACAGTGTGGAAGTTTCAAAAAAAACTAAGAATTCACCTTCCATAAAATCCCAGCAGTTCCACTGCTAAGTTTCTACCAAAAACATACTAAATTCAAATTAAACCCGCATATTAATTCAAAAGCAAACCTATATACCCATGTTTATTGCAGCACCGTTTATAATAATCAAGCTATGGAAACAACCTAAGTGCCTAAAAATACATGAGTGGATCAAGAAGATGCGGTCTGCTTTCATAGTGGAATATTATTCAGCAATAAAAAAGATACACAAACCATTTGCAGAAACATGGATGGAGCTGGGAGGGATTATACTAAGTGAAATATGCTAAAAGGAGAAAGATAAATACCAGATAGCATAATTTATATGTGGAAATGTAGAGAAACCAAACAAAGGGCCAGACTAAGATAGACTTTTAAAAAAAATCCTTGAAAACTAACAGAAGTTATTTGGCTTTCAGAGGTAGAGGGAGAGGGGTAAAAACATCACAGTGGGCTATGGTGAAGAACTATGGGTGCTTGGGTCATGGGAGTACATGGTGGTTAAACTAGGGTGGAAATCCTAGACTGTCAAAATATTAGCAAGGCTTTGTTTTGATAACAGTATAATGCACTTCAATTAACATGAAGAAAAAATAAAGAACAGGGGCCTACCTGGTGGTGCAGAAGGTTGAGCACAGCACTGTTAAGCTGTCCACAGCCTCTGCAGTGAGGGTTCAATCCCAGCCAGCTGCGGAGATACCCACAAGGCGCGGCAGACCTCTCCTGTTTCACCCGCTGCTCCCCTCAGCAGTGTATTTCAGTCAGTCTGCCTGTTCTGTTCCCCACTCTGTCTCTGGTGAATCTTCTCACCCTCCCACACATCTGGCCTGTACCCTAGTTTTTGAATGCATGAAGAAATAAATATTTTTTTTTAAAGATTTATTTATTTATACCAGCACTGGGTACAGTCAGAAACGTGGGAGAGTGAGAGAATTCACCAGAGCCAGAGCAGGGAACAGAACAGGCAGACAGACGAAGTACACTGCTGAGGGGAGCAGCAGGCAGCAGGATTGGTCTGCGTGCCATGTGGGACCCTCACCTGCGGCCAGGGATTGAACCGGCATTGCAGAGGCTGTGGGCAGCTTCGCAGCCCAGTGCTCAACCACTGTGCCACCAGTGGAGGTCCAAGAAATAAAACTTTAAAAAAAAAAAAAAAAGAAAGAAAGAACATTATGGGAAATTTTTAAAAAATGTCTACAACTCCCAGTTATTTTTGTCCCTGTGTGTTTCTATTTATTTCCAAGTAAAAAAGAAAAAGTCATTATTAAGTACTGCTGTTTTGTAATGTAGCCTTAACCCTTTCTTATATTAATACCATGATAATGTTCATCCTATTTCACATATTCAAACTTCAACTATTTAAGTTACATAATTATATTCCTTGATTAATAGTCTCACATAGTTGACAATTAGTGATAAGATAATCTGATATCAGAACCCTTCATGTTCCTGGTTCATTTCCATTGTATTGCTCTAGGCTATGATCATGTAGTGGTTAGTACTCTGAGATGTCTATATGTCGGCTGTCAACTATACAAGTACTATTCAAAAGGGAAATAGTGTCCAGATGTGGCCAGGAGACCACATGTTACTTAATGAGAACATTACCAACATTTCTGCTAATGTGACTTATATTTGTATTTATTTTATAGCCAATCTGACTCTACTTTGAAGTTTACAGAGAGCACCCTTCTTTTTTTTTTCACATGAATATCAGTTTGATTTTCTACCTCTATTTGGTGTACTAATTCTTTCCTTAGGTATACTTAATTTTAGACCTGTACACATATATTATTTAAAATTTATCTTTTAGTTACTATTTAATTTTTCTTATAGACATTAACAAATATTGATCTCTCCATTCAAAATGCATTTTCTAATTTTGTTTCCATATAATTTAATTGGCATAATTTATATATGTTTTCATTCAAATACCCAATTAAATCTTCATCTATAAAGACCTGAAGATTTGCTAATGACACTACACTAATTGGAGATAAATTCCATCAATCAACATTATTTGGATATCATCCATCTTACATATGTCTATG